>NW_027206032.1:365000-861459 GCF_024711535.1 Dipodomys merriami
TACTTGCCCTGTACAATTTGTGTACATAGCTGATTGAAAGTGGTCATTTTAAAGGGGAATTTTCCTGTAACCATGAAAAACAAGATGGTGCCCAGGTCCCAGAGATCCACCTTGAAGCCATCATATTCTTGTTTCAGATACATTTCAGGGGCATGAAATATAAAGGCACCACACTTTTCTGTGAGCAACTTTCCTGGGGCAATCCCTGCACTGGGGTCACTGGGTCACAGGGCCTCTCTCCATTCTCTCCCACTTCACTTGGTGATGTAAACAGGAGCAACTTCTGGTCAAAAATCCACTTCAACTAGTAGTTACCAGTTGTTAATACCATCTGTGAAGTCAAAGAAAAATCACAATTTCCAATCAAATCCTCATCAATTGCTTTGTAATCCAGAGGCAGTGGGTTTCATGTTCAAAATGATGAAGGGCGAAGGCTAGGGGAGTAGACTCAAGTGCTAGAGCCTCTGCCTAGCAAGAAGGATCTAGTTTGAAACTAGAGAGCCTTGGTGTGAAACCCATCACTTCTTTTTTTAAAATCTGTAATTAGGGCTGGGAAGGTGGCTCAGTGGTAGAGTGCTTGCCTCGCATGCATGAGGCCCTGGGTTTGATTCCTCAGCACCACATAAGCAGAAAAAAGCCAGAAGTGGTGCTGTGGCTCAAGTGGTAGAGCGCTAGCCTTGAGCTGAAGAGCTGAGGGACAGTGCCCAGGCCCAGAGTTCAGGCCCCACAACCGACAAAAAAAAAATCTGTAATTAGCTATCATTAGTTTTCATTTATATTTTGCTCTCTTCATTGCTTTGATTTCAATCTTTGTACATGTGGAAGAGGTGCTGGGGGCTTGAAATTTCAACTTTGTACTCTTGTTTGGCTCTCTTTTTCTTTTGGTGGGGTGGGGATTGAAAGGGCAGGTCCTGGAACTTGATCTTAGGGTATATGTGCCATCCTTGAGCTTTTTTGCTCAAGGCCTGTCCTCTACCACTCAAGCCACAGCGCCACTCTGGTGTCTTTTTTTTTTTTTTAGTAGTTAATTGGAGACTAAAGTCTCATGGACTTTTCTGTCCAGACCGGCTTTGAACCACAATCCTGCAATCTCAGCCTTCTGAGTTGCTAAGATTACAGGTATGAGCCACCAACTGTCCAGCTTTGTTTGGCTTTCTTGGTTTTTTTTCTATTGCTCTATCACTTGAACCACACCTCCAGTTTGGCATTTTGCTGATTATTGGAGAAGACACCTCAATGATATTTCTGCCAGCCTGTCTTTGAACCACAATCTTCAGAATTCAACATCATGAGTAGTTAGGATGACAGACCTGATACATCAGTACTCAGCTTACCTCTCTCTTTTTTTTTTTTTTTTTTTTTTTTGTCGGTCATGGGGCTTGAACTCTGGGCCTGGGCGCTGTCCCTCAGCTCTACCACTTGAGCTACAGCGCCACTTCCGGTTTTCTGGTGGTTTATTGGAGATAGGAGTCTCACGGTCTCTCCTGCCCGGGCTGGCTTTGAACCGCGATCCTCAGATGTCAGCCTCCTGAGTAGCTAGGATTACAGGCGTGAGCCACCAGCGCCCGGCCTACCTCTCTCTTTTGAAGGACAGTTTTTCTCTTTTTAGAAAGCTTGGATGATATTCTTTTTCTTTTAGTGGTTTAAATTTGTTTCCTTTGCTTTCTGTTAGCCTCCTTGGTTTCTAGTGAGAAATGGGTCATAATCTCACTGGAGATCTCTTTGTGTGTACTGAGTTGTGTTTGTGACTTTAAAGGTTCTCTGTCTTTAACAACTAAATTAGAATGTGTCATGGTGTGGATTTCTGAGTTTATCCTACTTGAAGTTTGTTGAGCTGCTAAATTCTTGTATATGTATGTTCATGTACGTCACTTTTCCTTCATGGACTTCAATATTGTATATAATAGTGCCCAGCTCATTCTTTTGTTTCTATTATGTTTATTACGTTCTGGACACTGTAGATGTAGCAAGGAGAAAAAGGAAGGCTTTGTTTTTGAAGGTCTATGCTTTAGTGTGCATGTAATATAGATAATGTACACACATACATACTTGTATAAATATATGATGAAAAAAGAAAGTAGAAATGAGGAATTACCAGGGAGAAGAATTAGCACTTTGCAATCAAGTATGAATTTAGAAAACCTCATGTGGTAAAGTGACTTAGGAGACATCAAGGCAAGACATCCAGGCCCAAGAATGAGCCAGGGTCATGACCTCAAAGTGTGAGAAGTGTCTGGCCTGTCTTAGAAGTAGTAGACCAGTGTGGCTGCATCACAGTCAGTGTGGGGAGCAGAGGAGATGCTTGCTGTAGGACAGGCAGTGGGCAACTTGTGCAGACCAATGAGCTACAAGTGTGGTCTCCACCCAGCAGCAGTGATGTCATCCAGGAACTTGCTAGAAATACACATTATCAGGTCCAACCCAGGCTGGCTGGTTGGCCCCTGCTAGGGCCCAATGGTTCCTGCTTCAAACAAGCCCTCTAGATGTGTTTGAGAACCACTAACCAAGGCTAGGTCCCTTCAGCTATGGTGGGGACTTTGGCTTTTATCCTGAAACAGAAGCTCTTGAAGGTTGGGAGTAGGAAATTGACTTAATTTCATTTAAGAAACACACAAAAAAATGGTGCCAGTGGCTCATGCCTGTATTCCTAGCTACTCGTGAGTTGAGATCTAAGGATCGTGTTTTGAAGTGAGGCCAGGCAAGAAAGCCCATGAGACACATTCTCTCTCCCTCCTCCTCTTCCTCTCCCCCTCTTCCTCTCCCTCTCCCCCCGCCCCCCCCGCCTCTTGTCAGTTTTGGGGCTTGAACTCTGGACCTAGGCCCTGTCCTTGAGCTTTTTTGCTCAAGACAAGTGCTCTACCACTTGAGCCACAGTGCCACTTCTGGTTTTCTGGTGGTTAATTGGAGATCAGAGTCTCATTAGACTTTCCTGCCTGGGCTAGCTTTGAAATTCAGATGATCCTCATCTCTTCGCCTCCTGAGTAGCTAGGGTTACACGTGTAGCCACTAGAACCTGGCTCCAGGAGACTCTCATTGCCAATAACCCATAACCCAGAAGTAGAACTATGGCTCAAACGGTAGAGCTCCAATCTTGAGTTTAAAAAGTTCAAGGAGCTGAGTGCTAGCTTTCAGCACAAAAGCTTAGGCACTGTGGCTGTAGTAGGAAGACCCCTACTCAGGCAGGCAAGCCTACCTATTTGTCCAGAGTGACAGAGCCCACCGCAACAAAGTTATTAACAAAGAAGCAACTTTATTGAGAAGGTTCCTACACTGACCGGTCAGGGCTGCAGCACAGGCTGGGGAGCTGATACTGTGACCCTGAATGACCCACAAGCTAGGGTTTTTAAAGGCAAAATCCATGAGGTCAAGTCTGGTCACACGCAGGTGACCAATGAGATGGTAACACACACAAAGGATTGTCCAGTCATACCTGACTACACTCAGATGGCCAATGAGGTGAGTTTGTCTCATAATGGCTGTTTAAACCAGCCTATCACTTTGGTTTAAAATGTCTTGAAAATTTAGCTCAAGATACCACCAGTTTGAGCCAGATTACAACCTATCTGTTTCATCAGTCAGTCTTTAACTGAACAATCAAGGGTGGGTTAGGTTGTTAGGGGGAAGGGAACCAGATGCTTTTTTTTTTTCCCATTCTGGGAACTGGGCTTGTCGGAGCCAAATTGTGGCCCAGTGATTAAGGTTGTTTTTCTAGTTTGAACCTTGTTTAAAGGTTCTTAGTCAGCACCCTTAAAGGTCAGTCAAAAATGGAGTCTTTGCCTAAAACAAAGGCAAAGCCTGGAATGGAGCTGTACCAGCTTGAGTCTCCTCTCAGGGATTCTTTTTTTTTTTTTGGTTGGTTGTGGGGCCTGAACTCTGGGCCTCAGCTCTTCAGCTCAAGGCTAGTGCTCTACCACTTGAGCCACAGCGCCACTTCTAGTTTTTTTTCTGCTTATGTGGTGCTGAGGAATCGAACCCAGGGCCTCATGCATGCAAGGCAAGCACTCTACCACTGAGCCACCTTCCCAGCCCAGTGCCCTGGCCCTGAGGTCAAGCTCCATGGTTGACAAAACACAAAAACAAAAACTCCAGGACAGCATCCTGGTCCTGTTTCTAGCCATAAGATCAGCATTAAAAACAAACAAACAAAAAACTCTTCTCAATATTCTTTTTTTTTTTTTTTTGTCGGTCATGGGGCTTGAACTCTGGGCCTGAGCGCTGTCCCTCAGCTCTTCAGCTCAAGGCGAGCACTCTACCACTTGAGCTACAGCGCCACTTCCGGTTTTCTGGTGGTTTATTGGAGATAGGAGTCTCACGGTCTCTCCTGCCCGGGCTGGCTTTTGAACCGCGATCCTCAGATCTCAGCCTCCTGAGTAGCTAGGATTACAGGCGTGAGCCACCAGCGCCCGGCTTCTCAATATTCTTATAAGAGTCAAGCACTGGTGACTCATACCTGTAATCCTAGCTACTTAGAAGGCTCAGATCTGAGGATCACAGTTGGAAGCCAGCCTGGACAGGACAGGAAACTCTGTAAGACTCTTATCTCTAATAAACTACTCAAAAAAGCCAGAAGGGGTGCTATGGCTTAAGTGGTAGAGTGCTTACCTTGAGCAAAAGAAGCTCAGGAACAGCTTCTAGGCTCAGAGTTCAAGCAACCAAGACTGGCATTAAAAAAAAAAAAAAAAAAAAGCAAAACAACAAAAAATTCCTACAATTGACAGTGAGAGTCAAGGACGTTAAACAATTTTCTCAAAGTCCTTCTGCCAGTGAAAAGCAAAAGCAGGATTCAGCTACACATTAGTGGTGGTGGCTCATGCCTGTAATCCGTGCTACTCAGGAGACTGAGATCTGAGGGTCAACATTACAAGCCAGCTCAGGCAGGAAAGTCCATGAGTTTTTTTTATTTTTTATTTTTGCCAGTCCTGGTGCTAGAGCTTAGGGCCTGGGCACTGTCCCTGAGCTTTTTGCTCAAGGCTAGCATTTTATCACGTGAGCCACAGCACCACTTCTGGATTTTCTGTTTATGTGGTACTGAAGATTCGAACCCAGGACTTCATGCATGCTAGGCAAGCTCTCTACCACTAAGCCACATTTCCAGGCCAGTCCATGAGATTTTTATCTCTAATGATCCACTAAAAAGCTGGAAGTCGAGCTGTGGCTCAAGTAGTGAAGCAGTAGGCTTGAGGGAAAAATACTCAAGGAAACCCCAGACCCTGAGTTCAAGTCCCAGGAAGGCAGGCGGGGGAGATGGAATGAAAACAACTATGAAACCTACAGGAACCAGAAGAATGCCTTTAGCTCTGTGGATGGCCAGCAGAGGCCGCTGTAGCATCGTGGATCAGGAGGCCTGCAGCTGCTCTTCCTCCCCATGGGCTGACTTACAGTCCTGAGTGGCAAAGAGCAGGCTACAGCCCAGTTACCAAGCAGACCCAGCTGGGCTTGCTGTCTCCAAAAGTCACCTGCTCAAAATGAAGTCTGGCAGTTCTTGGACATCAACTGCAACTAAATCCAGTGAGTGTTTGGAATAGAAGTCACCCTAAGCTAAGACATTTCAACCAGCTTTGATGAACACCAGCTCCTGGAGAAAGTGGAAGAGGAACTCATCCTGGCTCAGGTAGACACCATCCAGAGTCTGAATTGCAGTGGGAGTCACTGAGAGTTGGAGGTTGGAAACTAAATTACCAAACATTCTAGAGGGGACAGGCAATGTGCCTGGCTTGAATAGCTCCCAACATGTGTCTGGATGACCATGTGCTCTACTTCTCCACTTTCCAGTGTGTGTGTGTGTGTGTGTGCGTGCGCACGCATGCGCACGCATGCACGCACACACGCGCGTGCACATGCCAATCCTGGAACTTGAACTCAGAATCTCCATTAGCTTTTTTGCTCTAGGCTAGTGCTCTATCACTTGAGCCATACCTCTACTTCCTGTTTTCTGGTGGTTAATTGGAGATAAGAGTCTCACAGATTTTCTTGCCCTGGCTGGATTTGAACCACAATCTTCAGATTTCAGCCTGCTTAGTAGTTAGGATTACAGTCATGAGCCTGTAGAATGGCATTTTGAGGATGGTGGGGAATAACTTCTTGGGTTTCACCTGTGGCACTTGAAACCAGCAGGACATTTATGCACATGAATCTGAAAAACTGCAATATTTGAATCAAGATAATGAAACTGAAAAACTACAATATTTGATTTTGTTTTGTTTTGTTTTTGGGTCCGGTCATGGGGCCTGAACTCTGGGCCTGGGCGCTGTCCCTCAGCTCTTCAGCTCAAGGCTAGCGCTCTACCACTTGAGCCACAGCACCACTTCTGGCTTTTTTCTTTTTGCTTATGTGGTGCTGAGGAATCGAACCCAGGGCCTTGAGCATGCAAGGCAAGTGCTCTACCACTGAGCCACCTTCCCAGCCCCAAAACTACAATATTTGAATCAGGTCCTTTGTCTCTTTGGTTTTAAAGAATGGATCTGTGAAAACAGAGGGAGAAGTAAAATGGCCAACATTTATTGAAGAACAACACAAACAGAGCTCCCACTAGACTGAAGGGATTACAAGGGAGGGCAGTACCTGGAGTACATTGTGCAAGCTTTGATAAGGTACAAGCTTTGATAAGGTGTGTCTAGGAGAGAGCAAGGTGACTCTGAACATCATTGGACACCTCTAGACCACATCAGTCTCCTTGCCCAATCAGAGACTCCATGCAGCCTGCACCACCTCTCCATGCAGCATTTAGCGCTTCTGACTGGATGTCTATTCCTTTGCATGCCTCGGTCAGCCCAGTGTTCAGGAGCAAGTCTTCCAGGGGTGATGGGCCACAGTGTGATGCCCAGGGGCTCACATGCTTAATTGCTCAAGGCTAAGATGAAATGAAGTCTAGGGCCCTGCATACAGGATTGCTCAAGGTCAAGATGATAAGAAGCAGAATCTCTACAACGGGGGCCTTGGTACTGATTGCTTAGCCAGGCTCTTTTCCTCTTATAAAAAATACCCTACTTGATGTTAGAATTCAGGGGAACCATACATTCATTTTTATGTAATTTGCATACAGTTTAACTAACCAAGCAGTAGCTAGTAGCTCACACTAGTAATCCTAGCTACTCAGGAGGCTGAGATCTGAGAATCAAGGATCAAAGCCAGCCAGGGCATCAGGAAGGTCCATGAGCTCTTAGCTCCAATTAACCAGCAAAAAGCTAAAAGTAGAGCTATGCCTCAGATGGTAGAGTACTAGCCCTGCGGGGGAAAAAGAGGTGCAGCAGCAACAATGCCTAGCCCCTGAATTCAGGTCCTAGATCCAACACACACACACACACACACACACACACACACACACACACACACACACACAATGGGTTGGAGGTGTGGCTCAGTTGGTAGAGTAATAGCCAGTGAGCAGAAGTGGCAAATTTGAGTCCTGGTCTCAGACCTCAAAACACAAAGAAAAGAATTATAGCTAAAAATTATTATCCACTTAATTACATCTAATCATCCCAATAAATCAACAGAACATTTTCCTAATCCCTACTTATTCCGATGAGAAAACTGTAGATTCCGTATGGTAGGCAATTTGCCCCAAAAGACAGTCTAATCAGTGAGACTTGGGACCTGAACAGTGGCATTCCTTGCCAGTTCTCCACACCAGAGTCTATCAAGTGAGCTAGAGGGTCCGTGCAACTGGATTCTTCATGAAATTGTGGCACAGTGTGGCCTTGGATCAGGGGATTCAGGCAGACCAGGTATACCTCCCAACCCCACCACCACTGAGCTGCAGTGGTTTGCCTTTCCTAACCTGGGAGGTTTTCCTCCATGAAATGAAGATAGTGTGAACGGTGATTGGAAGGAGGCTGGAGGCATGGTGCAGGTGGTAGAACACCAGCCACTGGGGGGAAACAAGCATGAAATACTGAGTTTGAGTCATGTCTGGGACAAAACAACAACAATAATAGTGGTTGTAGGACTAAATGAGATGACATTTAAAGCACTCAACCTAGTTCTAGTCAAAGTAGTTGTCCATTAAAGACTAAGCTCCCATGAAACCCCATTAAAGGCGAAAAACCCAAAGCCAGGTGTCATTAGCTCACACCTGTAATCCTAGCTAACTCAGGAGGCTGAGATCTGAGGATCATGGCTCAATGCTAGCACAAGTAGAAAAGTCCCCATGAAACTCTTATCTCCAATTAACCACTCCAAAACCAGAAATGGCACTGTGGCTTAAGAGGTAGAACTCTAGCCTTGAGCACAAAGAAGCTCAGGGAAAGTGTCCAGACCCTGAGTTCAAGCCTCACAACTGACAAAAATGGGAAAAATCCAAAGCATTAAGAAGACACATATCTTGGCCACCGTTGTTCCATAGATCTCCTCCGACTCTGTGGGTATTCCTTTTATAGTCTCCACAATGGGAAGAATCTTGGACTTTGCCTTTTCCCATTTTCCTCTTAGCTAAGTTTTGGGCCACACTCCTCAGCCCTCTCTGCCCATTCACAGGTGAGATCCTCAGAGATGGAGCCTATCAGCAGCCATTGTCTAGCCACGAGTCCACCTTGCTGCCCCTTTCTTCCTGCCCCTCCCCTAGATCAGAAAGAAGATATGGGGCCAGGGGGAGTTGGAAAGCTCCCTTGGTCATTCAGAAAATTAAGGTGCAGAGAAGGGATGATGTAGAGGGCAGGGATGAGAGGCTTGGGCTCCACCTTTTTTTCCAGTGAAGACCCTCTTAGCTCTGAAGGCTCCTGCTTTAGGCACAGTGAAATTCCCTTAGTGACACAGTGTAGAATCACAGTTGGGGGATGAGAGCTGAAAATGACCTCTGAGGAGCTTCATACTTAAAAGATGAGGCATCATGGGGTGAGAGTATCTTGCCAGAAGGCTCCCATTAGCAGAGCTGCCCTCCGTACCCTGGGTCTCCCCTCCCGACTTCCCTCCTCACCTCTTTCCCAGTGTAACTCTGAATCCTTTTGATGTTGCTATTCTCTGCAGGGCCCATGCCCCCAGTGTAGCAGGACCAGGGCTGAGGTAGTGAACTTGGCCCTTCAGATCCCTCAGCACCATGGCTCTGCTGGGCATCTCTTAGGCAGGCCTTACAACCAAGTTCTTTTTTATTTTTACCCCCCTGAGACCAAGACTCGAACTCGATACCCTATACTTTCACTCATTGCCTGGTGCTCTACCCACTGAGCCATGCAAACCCCCCCCAAGTTCTTTTCTTAGGTCACATCTTCCATAAGCTTCCATTTATCGATGGAAATTTACCTTTCCAATATCCTAGCCAGTGGTAAAACTTAAAAGAAAATTTACTGTGTAATAAACCCTTTCATATTTATAACTGATAAGGCACTCATGTAATTCTATGGTTGATTTTGTTTTCATGTTGCTACTGAAGCTTGAACTCAGGACTTATGTGCTGTCCCTGATCATTTTTTTTTTCTTGTCAAGAATAGCACTCTAGCATTTGAACTATAGTTCCACCTCTAGCTTTCTCACTAGAGATAAGAGTCTCACAGACTTCCCTGTCCAGACTGACTTTGAACTGCAATCCTCAGACCTTAGCTTCCTGAGTAGCTAGAATTACAGGCCTGAGTCACCAGAATCAGGCTATGCTTGATTTTTGTTGTTGTTGTTTTGGTGCCAGTCATAAGGCTTGAACACAGGATCTGGGTGCCATCTCTGAGCTTTCTTTCTCAAGGCTTAGCGCTCGGGCTGGGAAGGTGGCTCAGTGGTAGAGCGCTTGCCTTGCATGCCTGAGGCCCTGGGCTCGATTCCTCAGCACCACATAAGCAGAAAAAAAAGCCAGAAGTTGGCACTGTGGTTCAAGTGATAGAGCGCTAGCCTTGAGCTGAAGAGCTGAGGGACAGCGCCCAGGCCCAGAGTTCAGGCCCCACAACTGGACCCCCCCCCCCAAAAAAAAAGGCTTAGTGCTCTACCCCTTGAGCCACAGATCCACTTCCAACTTTTTTGCTGGTTAAATTGGAGAGAAGACTCTCACACATGTTGTCCAGGCTGACTTTGAACCACGATCCTCTCATCTCAGCCTCCTAAATAGCTAGGATTACAGGGATGAGCCATCAATGCCTAGCCATGGCTGAATATTTTTGAAACTGATCTCTTAGAAGAATGAAATCTATACCCAAAGGGATAAGGTCCTTACGATAGAATTCTGGGAATTGTGAAGCTGAAAAATTCTCCCCCGTTCATTCCCAGGGACACAGTGGAAACAGCCAGCACTGTGCCCATGAAATATTAATTGTGCGTGAGAGCTGCTGTGATTTCAGACCATTTCTCCGTAACACTCTGGTCTCTCTTCTGAATCTAAGCAATCCGTTTTGTGTTATCATACCGAATCTAAAGCCATTTATCTTCATTTCCTTGACACACTCTCTTAATCCACCTGCCTTTCTACTCTGTGCCAGCAGTCTACTCAAAGTGAGGGAAAGAGAGAAAGGCATTGGCTATTTTTTACTACCTTTTATAACCCCATTCAGAGGCAATTAAATTCACTCCCTCCAGAAAAAAGCTTCTGCACCTATTCTCAACAGCCTCACCGCCTCAGGAGTTTTGATGCTAACTATATTAACTGGAATGTCAAAGTAGTGATCACACCAGGGTAACAGATTCACTGATACAAGATAGTGGGAAAGCAGCCAATCAGGGATGGGAAGACTTAACAACTTGCTGTTGGCAGGATATGCTAATAAACCCAAACTTGCCATACAAGGAAATAGGGCTGCAAAACCATGAAGCAGGGCTGGGAAGGTGGCTCAGTGGTAGAGTGCTTGCGCTTAGTGTGCATGAAGGCCTGGGTTCGATTCCTCAGTACCACATACACAGAAAAAGCCAGAAGTGTCACCATGGCTCAACTGGTAGAGTACTAGCCTTGAGCAAAAGAAGCAAAGGAACAGTGCACAGGCCCTGAGTTCAAGCCCCAGGAATGACACAAAAACAAAAAAGGATTGAGTAAGCAAGAACAAAAGAATGAAAGAAGCAAGGATGAGACAGTCAATTGTTGCTATCACAACCTCCCAGGAAACCCAAAGGCCCCCCACCCTATTAAAAATGTCATCCTGTTCTTACTAATTTTTTTTTTTTAGTCTGAGATGGAGACTCAACCTCTGTACCTAAAGCTTTCGCTCATTGACTATCTCTCTACCGATCGATCCATACCTCCAGCCCCTAATTCTTATTGTTTAACACAAGGCCAAGATGTGTAATGAGGAAGACAGTGGAAGGTGGTACCAGATGGCAGAGCCAGGCTGAAATGGTCCCTTCTAGTGTCATATGTATGCCACGTGTCCTCTTTCTGTGCCTCATGTCATTTCTTCCTTCTTTTTGGGCCAGTTATAGGGCTTAAACTCAGGGTCTGGACACTGTCTCTGAGCTTCTTTTGCTCAAGGCAAGCACTCTGCCACTTGAACCACATCATCACTTCCAGCTTTTTCTGATTATATGGTACTGAAGACTCAAACCCAGGGCTTCATGTATGCTAGGCCAGCTCTCTACCATGAAGCCACATTTCCAGACCCACCCTAAGTCATTGCTAAATAATTTTCCTCTCATCTTTCCTCACACTCCAAGCTTGCTAGGTTCTTCTCTTGCCCAATGCAAGGACTGAGGTTGTTTCACTGCTCTACATATTCTGGTGACATACTGGGTGTGTTACCAAATTAGAAAGGAGAAGTTGGGGATTAAGTGTGTCTTTTTTTTCTGACTTGGACTCCTTGAATGGTTCTATAGTGTGGCACTCTGTATGGAAGATTCCATTGTGGTTCTTGGGTGTTTGGAAGGGTAAGGAGAATTCCTAATGGAGAGACCTACAAGACCACGCCCTATTTATACCTGCTGTCTGGTCTAAGTAGTAGTAGTAGGTGTGTGTGTGTGTGTGTGTGTGTGTGTGTGTGTGTGCATGTGTGTTCTGGGCACTCTGCCAGAACATTTGTGCTCAAGGCTAACATTCTACCAGTGACCTACAACTCGACTTCCAGCTTTTTGGTGTCTCACTGGAGAGAAGAATCTATCTCACAGACTTTCCTGCTTGAGCTGGCTTCAAATCTTGATCCTCAGATCTTAGGCTCCTGATAGCTAGGACTACAGGCACCCAGCTTAGTAGTGCTATTCTCTCTCTAGTGTGGGTTGAATAATGTACCATATGTATGAATAGTTAGATGAATGCGCTTTGGAATGAACATGACCTGGCTCAAACTCCAAACATACTTCCTAGTAACTGAGTGGCTGTGGACCAGTTACTTAAGATCTTAAGAAAAAAGCCTCAAATTCCTACATAGATACACAGAAGATGTTGTCTGAATCCACTTCATAAATTGCACTCAGTATGGAGCACGTGGTAAAATCTCAGCACCTGTCAGCTCAGATTCTAGGAACATCTTCTCATCTGCAGACTTGCCTGTAGACAGACACTTTTCAGGAATGTGTTGCATTAGGGGGGAAAAAGCTGGGTGTCAGTGGCTCTCCCCCTGTAATCCTAGCTACTCAGGAGGCTAAGATTGAGGATCATGGTTCAAAGCCAGTCCAGGCAGACAAATCCTGAGAGACTTTTACCTCCAATTAAATGAGCCACCAAAAAAAAAGAACTGGAAGTGGAACTGTGGCTGAAGTGGTAGAATGCTAGCCTTGAACAACAACAACAAAAACAATAAGAAAAAGCTCAGGGATAGTGTACTAACCCTGAGTGTAAACCCAGGGCCAGCACCAAAGCAAAACATAGCAAAAAATAGCTTGAATTTGTAATCTGACAGGCCAACATGCAGATCCTGCCTGCAGTACCATTTACTAATTGTCACCGTGAGAATGTAACTGACCTTTTCAAGCCTGGCCTTGTTCATCTAGGCACTGAGGATAAAATGTCAGAATAGTCATGCACTGGAGCTCATACCTGTAATCCTAGCTACTCCAGAGATTGAGATATAAGGATTTTGGTTTGAAGCCATCCCAGGCAGGAAAGTCCCTGAGAGTCCTTTTTTTTCAGTCATGGGACTTGAACTATGGGCCTGGGCGCTGTCTCTGAGCTCTTCAGCACAAAACAAGAGCTCTACCACTTTGGCCACAATGCCACTTCTGGTTTTCATTTGTTTAACTGGAGATAAGAGTCTCACAGACTTTCCTGCCTGGGCTGGCTTTGAAGCCTGATCTTCAGATCTCAGCCTCTTGAGTAGCTAGGATTACAAGTGTGAGCCACCATCTCTGGGCATCCCTAAGACTCTTATCTCCAATGAACCACCAGAAAACCAGAAATAAAGTAATGGCTTAAAGTGGTAGAGTGCTACTCTTGAGAAAGAGCTTAGGGATAGCTCCAAGTTAAAGCCCCATGAACAGAGGAAAAATAAAAATCTCAGAGTGGTTGTGAGGGAAAATTAAGATAAAGGCATTGGAAAGTTCTGTGTTCTGTGTACACAAAATAAATACTGCCTTTTCTTACTACATATGGGGAAAGTGAAGCAAAGAGTGATTAATGCCAGGTGTAGGTCTACAACTAGGGCCTATACCCTTTCTACTCTATTGTTATATTATGTGTATGTGATTGTGTGTATGTGTGTGCACACACATGTGCATGGTAGACCAGCACTGGAGCTTAAACTCAGGACCTCATGATCTTGTTTAGCTTTTTCTACTCCAAGCTGGGGCTCTACCACTTAAGTCACACTTCACTTCTTGCCTTTTTGCTTGTTAATTGACCCTAAGAGTTTCTTGGGTTTGTCTGCCAAGGGCTTCAAAGTGGGATCCTCAGATCTCAGCCACTTGAGTAGCTAGGATTGTAGGCATGAGCACCAGTGCCCAGCATCTGCTATATTTTGTGGACTTTGAGGATATTGTTCATCTTCTTCCTCAGGTTAGAATTGTGTCTCAAACATCAACCCTTATTTCCAAGTCTAAATTCATCTCAAAATCTCTCATTCTTTGTCATGGAAATTAGAAGCAGGAGATGGAAGCATTATGATGACATGTAACTGGCCCTGAGCCTTTTGGATTCAAAGCAAATCTCATGTTTTGTAGAACTGATGTCAGTGTGCTGATCTTGTGACATTGGGCAAATTACTCCATCCCAATGAACTGCAATTTTCTCATGTGTAAAATAGAAAATAACCCTGGATGTCACCTATAATTCTAACTACTCAGGAAGCTGAGATCTGAGAATGAAGGTTTGAAGCCAGCCCAGGGCAGGAAAGTCCATGAGACTCTTATCTCCAACGAACCACCAGAAAACTGGAAGTGGCGCTGTGGATCAAGTGGTAGAGCACTAGCCATGCACAGAAAAGCTCAGGGACAATGTGTAGGCCCTGAGTGCAAGTCTTAGGACACACACACATGGTAGTATACAAAATATCCTGTTTTTGTTGCACAGACTACAACCTGCCAGACAAAGCCAGCCTGCCACTTATGTTTGCAAGTGGAATTTTATTGGAACATAGCCATGACAGTTTGCTTTATGTTTTGCATTGGACTGCTGATTTGCTATGGATTCAGATGAGTGGAAAAGCTGTCAGGGGAGAACAGGTCTTTCCTCTGTGCAGATGACTGGGTAAGTTTATAAACCCAAACCTGTCAGACAATGAAATGGGGCAAGGGGGATGCAAAAGAATAAGGAAGTTAGAAGGATGAAAGAATGAGGAAATAAAGACAGGACGGTCAATCTTTCAAATCACCTCCTTACAGGAAATAGAAAGAAGATGCACCAATCAGAAAGCCATCCAGTTCACACTAATTTAACCCAAGGCCAAGCTCTATGATGAGAAAGATGGCTAAAGATGGTGCTAAATGCACTGAACTGCCATTTTCCTCTTGTCATGTGTATGCTACATGCTCTCATTGTCATATTTTGCCAGGCACATGTGACACAAACCTGTAATTCTAGTTACTCAGGAAACTGATGTCTGAGGATCTAGGTTTGAAACCAGCCTGGGCAGGAAAGTCAGTGAGACTCTTAATTCCAACTACACACACACACACACACACACACACACACACACACACACACACACACACACACACACACACACACACACACACACACACACACACACACACACACACACACACACACACACACACACACACACACACAGCTTCTCTTTCATATTTTTCTAACATCTTTACTCATGTTTACATTTTGCCTGAATTCTTCCCTTGCCATACACAAGAATTGAAATTGTTTAGTAGTTGCCCTAAAGTTTTTGGTAGCATGTTTGATGCTTTGGCCAGCAACTTAGGGATTAAGTTATATCTTTTTCTAACTTGGACTCGTCAAGTGGTTACCCAACTATGACAAAATTAAGTCATTGTAACAGATAGTACAGGCTACAAAATAGTTGCTGTGTGACTTTATAAATAAAGTTGGAGACACTAGCAGAAGCTATACCATCTCCTTTGAAGTTTTAACAATGATACTTGCATTGGTTTGTTTTGTCAGTCATGAGGCTTGAATTCAGGGCCTGGGTGCTGTCCTTCAGCTCTTTCACTCAAGGTTAGTGCTCTACCAACTTTGAGCCACAGCTCCACTTCCAGCTTTCTGGTGGTTAATCAGGGATAAGAATCTCAGGGACTTTAGTGCCCAGACTGGATTTAAACCATGATTATCAGCTATCAGCCTCCTGAGTAGCTAGGATGACAGGCATGAGTCACCAGCGCCCAGCTGAAATATATTATATTATTAAAGTCATGGACTTATACTGTGCCAATTCATCTGCAAAGGGCTTTGTATATACCATCTCATGTTCCAATGCCTGAAACAACTCCAGGATTCATGCACACATGCACACACAAATTATTCCTCAGGTATGAATGAGAAATCATGACCAGTGAACAGTTTAGTAACTCACTCAAGGTCCAGTAGTGCCACGTGGCACAGTTGAGACTTCAGTGTCAAAACTGAGATGTCTTTAGAAACTTTCATGCATGTTCTCTTTCCCGATCTGCATGACCACTCAAGATCTGAAAGATATGGTTTGATCCACAAGCAAATTACCAAAAGTATCTGATCCTACAATGAGAAAGCCATTCCCTTTTAAGCTCTCTCTAACATGATGAATCTCCCTTTTAACTCTCCCAGCAAACCACCTCTCTGTACACAGCAGTATCTGACTCAACTTGAACTGTATTGCTTCATTTCGTAGCATTTATTTTGATTATTGTCTACTACTTGTGGCAAACGATTGTTGCTTTCCCTCAACAGCAGTTTCCTTTCAAAATAAGCTTACTGCGGAGTAAAAATGGAATTGATTCAAGCATTAAGGGTACCCATGTTAATAATGGTGCAGCTGGCATGTAAGTAGGACACAAATAAAATCATGACATTGCTGCAGGAAGGAATCACAGAGGTGAGAAGGACTGAGTCATGTGACTGCCCTTCCTCACCCCAGGATGAGGAGTCACGTGACTTTGCCCACCTTACCAGTTGCCAGAGGCATGATCCCTTTCCTGAGCTCAGATTCCTATTTATTGAGTCAGGGAGTTTGAATTCAATTATTTCTGACATTCTGTGACATCTTAGTTTATTTTTTTCAGACCTGGAACTCACCACAATTGAACTGGAGGTAAGATTAAATTACACTTGTTAGAGGTCTACTCTTTCAAACCTTGTACAGACAAAGGAGTTGCCAGCACCTCCCCTGTCTTTCCCTTTAGAGTGAGCCCATTCATCCCAGCTAGCTTCCTGCAGGAAAAAAATGAAGCCAGGTGCTAGTGGCTCATGCATGTAATTCTAGCTACCCAGGAGGCTGAGATCTAAGGATCACAATTCCAAGTCAGCCTGGGCAGGAAAGGCCATGAGACTCTTATCTCCAACTAACCTCCTAAAAACTGAATGTGGAGCTGTGCCTCAAGGAGGTAGAGCGCTAGCCTTCAGCATAAAAAAAAAAAAAAACCCTCAGGGACAATGCCCAGGCCCTGACTTCAAGTCTGAAGACTGAGAAAAAAAGAAAACCCTACGAGATAGTACCCAGGTCCCAAGTTTAAACCCCAGTAGCAGCACATACAAAAGAAGAAAGAAAGAAAAAGAGGGAGAGAAAGAAAGAAAGAAAGAAAGAAAAAAAGAAAGAAAGAAAGAAAGAAAGAGTGAGAGAAAGAAAGAGTGAGAGAAAGAAAGAGTGAGAGAAAGAAAGGAAGGAAGGAGAGAGAAAAGAGAGAAAAAGAAAGAAGGACAAAGAGGAAAGAAATGAAGGAAGGAAAGGAAAGGGAGAGGGGAAGGAGGGAGGGAAGGAGACAGAGAGGGAAGGAAGGAAAAAGAAGTGAGCAATACAAGATCCAGTTTGTGCTTCTTGCTTTTAAATTTAAACCAACTGAGGTTAGTCCAGGACATTTAGTGGGAATGGAATAAGTTCCTTGACATTTTTTTCATTCATATTATTCTGCCTGAGGCCAGCAGGCAGGCCTGGCCCATTGAAGTTTGTCTCTCTGAAGAGCTCTGTATTGGCTCACTCACAAACTACTGTGTTCATAGCTCACCATGGCTAGAAGGAAAAGAAAACACAAGATGCAGCGCTGTGCAAATGAGCTCCACACATCAGGTTATTGTGGGGGAAAAAATGACCTGATTAGACAAGGCAAGAATGGAAAGACCCATTCTTCTAAGAATAGCTGGGCAGTGGAGAGAGGTGTCCATCCAGGACAGAGAAAGGCAATCAAATATGCTGTTGTCCCTATCATTTTGGGGGATGAGGGTAGGGATCAGTCCTGGGACTTGAACTCTGCACCTAAGTGCTGTACTTGAGCTCTTCAGCTCAGAGCTAATGCTCTACCACTTTGAGCTTCAGTGCCACTTCTGGTTTTCTGGTGGTTCATTAGAGATAAGAGTCTCATGGACTTTCCTACACGGGCTGACTTTGAACCTCGATCCTCAGATCTCAGCCTCCTGAGCAGCTGTGATTACAGGTGTGAGCCACTGGTGCCCAGCACCATCATTTATTTTTATTAGTCTTATTAACATTTGAGAGTATGGATGAAGGAACTAACACTCCTAAAGGTCATGACCTTTCAAACAGCAATACAATTCTAACAAATCTTTCTGTTCTTTGTTGTCTGTAAGGAAGTTGACAGTTGGGAGTATTAACTCACATAGCTAGCACATAGTAAAGGCAGGATTTGAACCCAGGCCTGATTCTCTGATGGTCTCAGCAGGAGAAAAGAAGGAGCACAAGAGGTACTCAGACTTGATTCCAGTGATAATGTAAGTCTAGAGGAAGAAGCAGGGAATTTCTACTGTACAGAAAATCTTTCGTTCTTTCCTTCTTTCTTTCTTTCTTTCTTTCTTTCTTTCTTTCTTTCTTTCTTTCTTCCTTCCTTCCTTCCTTCCTTCCTTCCTTTTTTCTTTCTTCCTTCCTTCTTCCTTCTTTCCTTCTTTCTTTCTTTCTTTCTTTCTTTCTTTCTTTCTTTCTTTCTTTCTTTCTCTCTGTCTTTCTCTCTTTATGTCTGTCTTTCTGTCTTATTCTTTTTCTTGTTTTGGTTCTGATACTGGTGGGGATTGAACTCAGAGTATCACTCTTTTGGCTTGCTTCTCTTCTCCTCCCTCTGCCTTCCCTAGGCTGGTGGTCTGCCACTTGAGCGAAGCGTCACTTTCTGCTCTTTTTTTGCTGGGTAATCAGAAACATGAGTCTCACAGGTTATCCTGTCTGACTTGGTTTTAAACTGAGATTTTTAGACCTCAGCCTCCTGAGTACCTGGGATTACGGGCCTGAGCCACTGTGACAGGCTCTACGTTAGGGAATGGCATAGTCGTTTTTCCTTCCTTCTTTACTCTGTGTCAGAATTCTTGCATTAGCTGGGCACCAGTGGCTCATGCCTGTCATCCTAGCTACTCAGGATGCTGAGATCTAAGGATCATGGTTCAAAGCCAGCCTGGGTAGGAAAGTCCATGAGATGCTTATATCCACTAAACTACAAAACAAAACAAAACAAAAAACAGAAGTGGAGATGTGGCTCAAGTGATAGAATACTATCCTTGCGCACAAAAGCTTACGAGAGGGCCTAGGCCTTGAGTTCAAGCCCCCAGAGCTGGTGTGCATGCACATGCATGGGCATGCACACACACACACACACACACACACACACACACACACACACACATCCTTCCTATGGGATCTTCTCTTTGGACTCTGCACAAAGGCCATGAAGCATGGCTTAGACATCAAACCACCGCTGCCTGCATGGGTGCAGATGATGCCCATGGTTCCTCGGCCAGCTGCAGGGTCTTCTCCTCACCACTCAGCACCTGTAGCTTTCTTCAGAGGAGAAAGTGAGCTGGAGGGGTGACCAATCTGATTAGGGCAGGAGGAGGAGCTTGTTCTTTGCAACTCAAGGCTCTCCTACAAGACAGGCTTGCACAGAGCCTCAAATCACCCTTTTACATGGCCTCCTGTTTTTCTGCTTCTGATCCCTCTGGAACTCATATACCTTACATATAATTCTTTCAGGGGCTCCCTGGGAAGCTGGAAGCAGCATCACTTCTCCATTGCTGTCTAGTCTTCCTTTCTGTCCACATACTGTCTTCCCTGAGTTCTAGCTCCATTCCCCAGTATTCCTTCAGTCTCTCCATGGAAGCACATCGTAGGGACATGAGCAGACAAATGAGAGCCACTGTCCACTGCATCTACTCTGTGTGTGTGTGTGTGTATGTGTGTGTGTGTCTGTGTGTCTGTGTGTGTGTCCTAGGACTTGAACTCTGGATCTAGGCACTGCCCCTGAGCTTTTGCTAAAGGCTAGTGCTCTACCACTTGACCCACAGCTCCATGTCCACCTCTTTTTGGTAGCTAATTGGAGATATGAATCTCACTGGCTTTGCTTTCCAAGGCTGGCTTTGAACCAAGATCCTCAGACCTCAGCCTTCTGAGTAGCTAGGGTGACAGGTGTGAGCCCACTGGGGCCTGGCTCAGTCATTATTTTTGTTTTCATCCACTTTAGTGATTGTACCTTCGTTACATCTACAATGAGGCCTTTTCCAAGTAATGTCACATTTGGAGATATTGATATTAGGATTTCAAACTGTTAATTTATGGGGAGACACAAGTCAAGCCATTACAATAGTGTATTATAGCTGAAGTTAATCAATACAGGGATTGTGTTTTTTATGGTGCTTTTATTATTTATTTATTTATTTGTGTTGTGTTAGTCCTACAGCTTGAACTAAGGACCTGGATGCTGTCCCCTAGGCTTTTGTCCTGAACCCTAACATTTTACTACTTGAACCACAGCTGCACTTCTGGCCTTTTCCTGGTTAATTGGAGATAAGCATCTCATGGACTTTGCTCCCTTTGAACCTCAATACTCAGCCTCACGAGTAGCCAGGATTACAGGTGTGACCCACCAGCACCAACCTTCATGCTGCTTTTTAAAACATATTTTTATTTCATGAAGTTAAGTAATCTGCTCATGGTCACAAAGTGAGTAAGAGGGGAAATGAGAATTGTCATCCATGTTTTCTGATTCAACAGATTGTATATTCCCTCTCAAGTGACTAACATCTGATTGTCTAAGAACTTTCTAGTTTTCCGCAGTCTTTACTATTCCCACTACCACCCAGACTGAGGCTATGTGTTGTTTTTCTTTATGATTGTCCTGTTGGCTGTCCTTGCACATAACCTAATTTAAACATTTATATGACCTGTTTTCCTCCTGTGGGCATTGCATTCACAAACTTGTGACATAGCATGTTTTCTCTACTACTACTACTAGTAGTAATAATAATAATAATAAGGAATAGTAGTAATTGTAGTAGTAGTAGTAGCATTTCTAGGTAGGAATGTCATTATGTTATCCAGGTTGATTTCAATCTCCTGAGCTTAAGTGATCTTCCTACCTCAGCCCCCCCCCCAAGTTGCTATGACTACAGGCATACAACATTGTGTTTGGCTTCTCCTTTATTATTAAAAAGGTAGCCTATGCCTTTTTTGTTTCATTTCGTGATGGTCCTGGAGCTTGAATTCAGGGCCTGGATGCAGTTCTTAACCTTTTTGGTCCAGGCTAGTGCTTGGCTAATTTAAGCCACTGCTCCACTTCCAGATTTTTGGTGACTTATTGTAAGATAAGGGTTTCATGGGTTCTCCTGCTTGGTCTAGCTTTGAACTATGATCCTTAGATCTTAGCCTCCTGAATAGCAAGGATTACAGGTATAAGTCTCCAGTGCCTGGCCCTATGCCCTTTTAATTTACCTTCCAGGTCATTAAAAGCCAAAGAGTTCTTTTTTTTTTTTTGGTCCGGTCCTGGGGCATGAACTCTGGGCCTGGGCGCTGTCCCTCAGCTCTTTAGCTCAAGGCTAGCACTCTACCACTTGAGCCACAGAGCCACTTCCGGCTTTTTTATTTTTGCTTATGTGGGGCTGAGGAATTGAACCCAGGGCCTCGAGCATGCAAGGCAAGTGCTCTACCACTGAGCCACCTTCCCAGCCCCAAAGCCAAAGAGTTCTTAAGACAATCTAAACAACTCTCCCATGATTCATACCTATCCCTGATTCTCTGCCCTCACAGCCTGAGCACAGACCCATGGACTAGGCCCTATTTCTGCTCTTCTGTTGTCTGTTTTTGTTAAGCAAATTTCCCCTGCAAAGAATAAGCTAGGAATATAATCATTTGACTAAAGCAAGTAGATTATTGGGAATAGCAGCACTTTCTGAACACATTCTTTTTTTTTTTTTTTTTTCCAATCATGGGGCTTGAACTCAAAGCCTGGACTTTGTTCCTGAGCTTCTTTCACTCAAGGCTACCACACTACTATTGGAGCCCCAGTACCATTGCCAGCATCTTCTGAGTAGTTTATTGGAGATAGAAGTCTCATGGACTTTGCTATCCAGGCTGGCTTTAAACTACGATCTTCAAATCTCAGCCTCCTGAGTAGCTAGGATTACATGCATGAGCCACTGTCCTGGCCTGAGCACATGCTTTTTTTTTTTTGCCAGTCTTGGGGCTCGAACTCAGGGCCTGGGCACCATCCCTGAGCTTCTTTTGCTCAAGGCTAGCACTCTATAATTTAAGCCACAGCACCACTTCTGGCTTTTTCTGTGTATGTGGTACTGAGGAATCCAACCCAGGGCTTCATGCATACTAGGCAAGCACTTTACCACTAAGCCATCTTCGCAGCTCCTGAGCACATTCTTTATGAAAGCATCTCCCCATGGTAAGGGACCTTTTGCCTCATTCTTCACTTTTAAATCTCCCACTGGAAAGCAAAGAAGACAGGACTTTGTGCAGCTTATGAGCAGACAGGGTCACAAGAGCTCTTCAATCCCTTACTGTCTTCTCCCTCTTGCCTTTCCTTTTGAAGATGCTGTGTTCTTTTAATCCCTGTACTGCCCCAGAGGGCAGATCAAGACAAGATTCACGTCAATGAAGCATTCCCTTCTAAGCCCTCATACGTACCTTTGAATGCATCAGTTCAGAGCACAAGGCGCCAGCAAAGAGGCATGCTCAACAAATGGACCCACCCTGAAGAGCCCCACTGCAGACCTTCCCACCCCATCCCCACGCCAGTCAAGGAGACACCCATTCTGTGGACTCCGATTTTATCTTTAGTTTTGCTGGCTGCCCGATGCCTCTGCCTCCCCAGATTCTATTTCTGGAATTAGACTAATCTTAAGGCAGCAAGGAAACAGATCTAACCTCCTCCGTCCAGGCAGAATTTCCCAACCCCACACTTCCCATTAGAGAGGGCAAAGCTCTGCCAAGGAAGACTTCTCTAAGTCAGTAAACATCCTTCTAGTGTTGGCTAAGCAGAAAGATAACTTCAGGTTGCCTGTGTGGTACTGAACTGCACAGCATGGGTCCAGGAGTAGGATGGGGTAGTTTATGTTATTTTATCAGTCCTGGGACAACTTTTCTTGCTCAAGGCTAACACTCTACCACTTGAGCCACAGCACCACTTCTGACTTTTTCTGTTTATTTGGTACTGAGAAATCAAACCCAGGGCTTCATGCATGCTAGGCAAGCATTCTACCACTAAACCACATTCCCAGCTGGATGGGGATATTTTAAAATGCCACACTTACCCACAAGGAGGACTATATTAAGCCACACGTGCTTTAGTGCAAATGAATTTGATCCACTTGACTTTGGCCACCTCCTAGGATGAGGATGTAGAGAAATTGGAATGAAAAAAAGGATTTATTTTTTAAAGGGGGGGGTGGGCAGCCAAGGCAGGATAAATGAGGGCCCTGGGACTGTAGGGAAGCAAATGGACAGTGGATAAAATGAATTAAAAATTACCAAGAGGAATGGGAGGTGGAGCAGGTGGCCCATCACTGTCCACTGAGGCGAGGTTTGGTTTGGTTAAATTAGGTTAAGCTCATGTCGGAATATCCAGGCTGGGAATCCTTGAATAACTCTGCTCCCTCACAAAATTTCTAGCCCCAAGGTAAACTACCTATGGTAACAATGAAATGTACCAGACACTATATTGAAAATAAACTTTACAACTTGGTGTGGGGGGGAGGAGTTGAGGAGGTGGGGAGGAAAGGGATGGTGGGGAAAAACAAAGGAGGAGGTAACAATGCTTGATAGGAAAAGTACTCATTACCTTACTCATGTAACTGTCACCCCTCTGTATACTATATTTTTTTTACAATAAAAAATATTTTTTAAAAAAGTAAATGAAGGGGCTGAGAATGTGGCTCAGTGGTAGAGTGCTTGCCTTGCATGCATGAAGCCCTGGGTTTGATTCCTCAGTACCACATAAACAGAAAAGGCCAGGAGTGGCATTGTGGCTCAAGTGGTAAAGTGCAAGACTTGAGCAAAAGAAGCTCAGGAACAGTGCCTAGGCCCTGAGTACAAGCCCCAGGACTGGCAAAAAATAAAAGTAGATGAAAATGGCTGACAAAAGGCTTAGGAGTGAAATCAAAAGATCCCTGCAGAATCCTTCTGCAAATTTGGGCAATGGAGAAATCTTCTGGTTTAACATTGACCAACCTGGATATCATCTTCAGAGCCAAACAGATTCTGTTTTCATTCTGAGATTAGCCTCTAGCTTAACTCCCTGGGAAATCTTGGAGGAGTCCCTAAATGCCTCTAGAGACCTCAAGTTCCTCAATTACAAACCATAAAACCATTCTGAATAGGTTGTTTATTGTCTTAATAAGACAATAAAGGTGAATCTTTTTAGCATAAAACAAATGTGTAAGATAACTTAGTTACCATGCATCATCATCATCATGATCATCCTCTTCATCTTCATCATCATTATCATCAGGGCCAGCATTATCACCTCCCATGATCTTAGCTCTCCTGGCAAGTTCATTAAAATAATGTGAATGAAATAGATTCTGAAGTTAACCCATCCTGGTTTCAAATATGAGTTCTAATGGGCAGGTATTGGACCCAAGGCACATTATTTATTCTGAGATTCAATTCCCTCATCTGTTAAAGACCACCTTGGAATGAATCAAGAAAATTATATATGTATACACATATGTATATATACATATTTACATATATACATTGTAAATATAATGGAGTTGTACTCATCCATTCATAAGAATAGTGGAATCCATTCATTAGAATGTTTTACCAGGTGAGTGACAGTGGCTTATTGTAATCCTACTGCTCAGGAGGCTGAGATCTGAGAATCACTGATCAAATCCAGCTGGGGAAGAGAAGTTCATGAGACTTTTATCTCCAGTTAACCACCAAAAAGCCAGAAGTGAATGAAGCTGTGGCTCAAGTGGTAGAGAGCTAGCCTTTAGCAAAAAACATCCAGGGACAGCACCTAGGCCCTGAGTTCAAGCCTTAAGACCACACACACACACACACACACACACACACACACACACACACACACACACACGCACGCACACACACACACACACACACACACACACACACACACACACCTCACATAAAATGCAAATAATGACTTACTATCCATAAAAATAATATGTCATTTGTGAGGAAATGGATGGATCTGGAAGAAATTATGTTAAGTGAAGTCGGGCTCAGAGAGACAAAGGATATGTGTGTTCCCTCATATATATATATATATATATATATATATATATATACTAACATATATGAAAACATATATAGTGCCATATGCATATATGCACAATCAGACTGAGTAAAATGGTATACACAGGGGTGGAATTCCTATGGTGTAATGCCTTTGAACAATTACCTGACAGTTTCACAAAATGAATACTAGGAAGCTGAAACACACTTTTTTTCTTAGGAGAGTGAGGCTGGTGGGGGGGGAGAGGGGAGGGGCAGATGAATGGTGGAGGAATTGAACTCATAACACACAGTATACACATGTGAAAATAGAAACAGTAACTTAAGAAGAGGGGTGGGATGGGGTTGGAGATGGAGAAAAATGACAGAAAGGGTGATAGGGATCAAGATATACTGGGGCTGGGAAGGTGGCTTAGTGGTAGAGTGCTTGCCTAGCATGCATGAGGCTCTGGGTTTAATTCCTCAGCACCACATAAACAAAGACTAATAAAAATAATAATATAAATAAATAGTACAACTACTTAAAGATGATTTAAGAAAAAAATACCTCAAAGGCAGGGACTGAAAAGATGAGCATCATTGCTGAGCATGTCGGTTGACACAGTAAGAACTGAATGAGAAATGGGCTTCCCCCAAACTCCTTTTTTCTTCCCCTGACTTTGTCTCTGTGTGTCATTTTCACGCTTTCCTGGTGGATACAATTGGATAGGGAGAAGTTGATCCAGTTCTACAAAGGATCAAGAAGTTGCAAATAGCCAGACTGGTACTATCTATATTCCTAGCTAGTCAGGAGGCTGAGATCTGAAGATTTTGATTCAAAGCCAGGCCAGGCAGGAAAGTCCATGAGACTTCAATAAACTACTCAGAAAAAGCTGGAGGTGGTACTGTGGCTTAAGTGGTAGAGTGCTCACCTTGAGCAAAAAGAAGCTCGGGGACAGTGCCCCAGGCCCTGAGTTCAAGCCCTAGGACTGACAAAGAAAGAAAGAAAGAAAGAAAGAAAGGAAGGAAGAAAGAAAGGAAGAAAGAAAGAAAGAAAGAAAGAAAGAAAGAAAGAAAGAAAGAAAGAAAGAAAGAAAGAAAGAAAGGAAAGAAAGAAAGAGAGAGAGAAAGAGAGAGAAAGGAAGGAAGGAAGGAAGGAAGGAAGGGGAAGGGAAGAAAGAAAGAAAGAAAGAAAGAAAGAAAGAAAGAAAGAAAGAAAGAAAGAAAGAAAGAAAAAGAAAGAAAGAAAGAGAGAGAGAGAGAAAGAAAGAAAGAGAGAAAGAAAGAGAGAGAAAGAAAGAAAGAAAAAGTTGCAAATACCTTCCTCCCATCCAGGTCTCATGGTAGTATTTGGAGGGGGGAGGGCATTTTATTTTTTTAATTTTTAAAAATTTTATTGTCAAGGTGATGTACAGAGGGGTTGCAGTTACATAAGTAAGGTAGTGAAGGTAGTGAGTACATTTCTTTTCAAACGTAGCCTCCTCCCCCATTTTCTCCCACTTTCCCTTCCCCCAATCTCCCCCAACACACACACACACACACACACACACACACACACACACACACACACACACACACACACACACACACACACACACACGGTTATACAGATCATTTCCAACATAGTGTCTTGTGAGTATGGCTAGTGTATTGGTTCCCCCTTTGTCCTTTGTGTCCTGGTGGTATGATGGCTTTGGGGCTGCAGTATAGATAATTTGTTTCATTGAAGCCATTCCCTTCAGAGTGGAGCTGAGGAAGTGAAAGAGGGAAGTGCTCTGAGCATGGCTGTTTCTCGAATTAGCACTTCAGAAAGAGATAAAAACCGGAATTCACAGCAAGCTCTGATCAATGCTCTCCTGGAATTTCACGGGAAGCCACAGAGCTTCTTCGTTCAACTTTGTGTCCCTCTTCTGCCCCCAAGAGTCATCATCTTCATCTTTTATTTCTTCCTTTCCTTCCTTCCTTCCCTCCCTCCCTTCCTTCTCTTCCTTTCTTTTCTTCCTTTCCTTCCTTTCTTCTTTCTTTTCTTTATTCCTCTCCTCTCCTCTCCTCCCCTCCCCTCCCCTTCCCTTTCCTTCCCTTCCCTTCCCCCCTCCCTCTGTCTTCTTTTTTGTGATGATTGTAGGGCTTGAACTCAGGGTCTTAATCTCTCACTTGTCTTTTTCACTCAAGGCTGATGCTCTACTATTTGATCCACAGATTTTCCTCCCTGGGCTGGCTTTGAATCTCAATCCTCAGATCTCAGCCTCTTTAGTGGCCAGGATTACAAGTGTGAGCCACTGGTATCCAACTAAGTTCTCTATTTTTTTAACTGTTCCCCTCAGTTTTTCAGAAGTCCCCCCACATACCAATTCTTCCATCTCTTATCATCATAACCTCACGAATATGGAATAGGGCATTGATGCTGTATAATTATTTCTTCATTTACAAAACATTTCCAGTAGGTAAAGCAAGATAGGCTCCTTGTTCTAGAGGAAGGCACAGAGGGGGTAGATATAAGAAGTACCAAATTCTGGCTGTGTGAAGGAGAAAAAGCTCTTTTTGTACGTGGACATGGGGCTTGAAATCAAAGCCTGGGAGCTGTCTGAGCATTTTTGCTCCAGGCTAGCATTCTACCACTTGAAGTAACAGGGCCACTTCCAGATTTCTGGTGGTTAATCAGAGACAAGAGTCTCATGGCTGGCTTTAAGCCTCAAGTCTCAAATCTCAGCCTCCTGAGTAGCCAGGATTACAGGCATGAGCCACTGGTGCCCAGCAGAAGAAAGCTTCTAGAGAAGCATATCTTGAACATGATTCAGAAAAAAATATGTCTACTTATGTACAGGTGTCACTGCTTCACATTTGTAATCCTAGCTACTCAGGAGACTGAAATCTGAGGACTGAGATTGAAATCAGTCCAGTCAGAAAAGCTTAGGAAACTTTTATGTATAACTAACCAGGCAAACAGGAAGAAGTCAGAGCTGAGTTATAGCTTCAGTGGTAGAGCACCAGCAAAAAGCACCAGATACCGAGTCCAAGTCTTGGTTTCAGAGAAAAAAAAAAGGCAGGAGTGGAAGAAGCTGTGTCTCAAGTAGTATAGTACCAGCCTTGAGTGAAAAAGCTAAGGTACAGCACCCACGTCCTGAATTCAAGCCCCAGAACCAGTGCAATAAATAAATAAAAATAATGGATTCATACAGTCTACTGGTTAGTTCTTGGTCTTTATTCAACCAGCTGTGATTTAAACATTCATTTGTTATTCAGAAACCAACATTCCTAAGCTGAGTTGTTTGGAGCATATATACACATGCCAAATCTTCACTTTCCTTCCGTATGTCACTGGCCCAGTGGAAGCAAAAGAGAATTTCTCTCATTTGTGTCATTTTAATTGGATAATGTGGGAGGGAGTAAGGGGAGGAGGGGAATTGAACCAGAGAAGGCTCTTCACCTATGATGTCTGTAGAATGAGAGCCCTTTGCTTTAAATCTCTAACATTGTGTGTGTGTGTGTGTGTGTGTGTGTGTGTCTCTCTCTCTCTCTCTCTCTGTGTGTGTGTGTGTGTGTGTGTGTGTGTGTGTGTGTGTGTGTGTGGCTTAAATTCAGGACTTGGGCACTGGTCCTAAACTACTTTTTGCTTAAAACTAATGCTCTAGCTGGGCACCAGTGGCTCATGCCTGTAATCCTAGCTATTTAGAAGGCTGAGATCTGAGGATCTCAGTTCAAAACCAGTCTGGGCAGGAAACTCTTATATCCAATTAACCACCAGGAAACTGGAAGTGGTGCTGCGGCTTAAAGTGGTAGAGCACTAGCCTTGAGCAAAAGAGCTCAGGGACAGTGCCCAGGCTTGAAGTTCAAGCCAAGCCCCAAGACTAAAAAAAAAACTACTTGTGCTTTATCACTTGAGCCACAGCTCCACTTCTAGTTTTTTGGTGGCTAATTGGAGATAAGAGTTCTATGAACATTCCTGCTCATGCTAGCTTAAACTGTCATCCTCAGATCACAGCCTCCTGAATACCAAGGATTACAGGCATGCGTCACCAGCACCCAACAAGAATTTAACATTTACTTTTAGTACTAAGCCTAGGCTTGCAAAGAATTTAGTGTTTCTGTCCCACATCCTTTCCCAATTCCATATAGGCCCTTGAGAGCTCTTCTTTCCTCTATCTGACCATTGATCAGGCTTCACCCTAGATAAATCAATGCCTAGACCAACTGGAGCTATTTCTGAGTGACAGCTCTCAGAGCTGGCATGTTACCCTTAAATCACATTTTAACGCTTTCCAGGCATGTCCAAATAATGCCACCTCCTACTTTGCCTCTGGCTTGGAGAAGGCAAGTCTTCACTCACACACGACCATGTGACTATGTGGTGGTTAAAGGAAGAGAGATTTTCTTTTTCTTCTAAAATCTTTAGGAAATCCAGGACATGTTTAGTTCCATTTTTTTCTTTGATTTATTGTCATCCCCCAAGTGATCAAGATGTAGGAGGGCTGGGAATTTGGTTAGTGGGAGAGTGCTTGCCTAGCCTGCATGAAGTCCAGGGTTCAATTCCTCAGTATCACATAAACAGAAAAGGCTAGAAGTGGCGATGGGGCTCAAGTGGTAGAGTGCTGTCCTTGAGCAAAAGAAGCTCAGGGACAGTGCTCAGGCCCTGAGTTCAAGCCCCAAGACTGGCAAAAGAAAAAAAAAAGATGTAAGAAGTCCACTTTATCTTGAAGTATTACTGAAACAAAACTGGGCACACACCTGTGATCCTAGCTACTCCTCCATAGGCAGAGTTCTGAAGATCACAGTTCAAAAACAGTCTGGGCAGAAAAGTTTGTGTCTCTCAGCTCCATTGAACTGGCAAAAACCAGAAATGGCTCAAGTGGTAGAGTGGTATCTATGATCAGAAAGCTAAGAGAGAGAGTGCAAGGCCAAGTTCAAGCCCCAACACACACACACACACACACACACACACACACACACACACAAAGACACACACACATGCACATGCACACGCACATGCACATGCACACGCACGCAGTTTAGCAAAACAAAGTTCACTTCTAGGGTTTAGAGAACATTAAAGGTCTCATGGTTACCTCTATCAGGGTAAAGACTCTAAAGGACTCATTCATTCACTAGTGTATTCCCTGGGTTTGATATATAGTAGATGATTAGCATGTTGAAAGAATAAGCATTTTCAGTAACACCATATCTATTGCTACACACACACCACCACAGAAGGGTTCTCCATCCATCCCTTCTTGGCACTGCCATCATTCATCAGACTTCCTCCTATTTCTCTGGAAGCTACCTTGAATGCTCCATCCTAATTTCCTCTCTGAGTAGATCTCTCTACTGCAAATGAACCCATTCAAACATTTTTCATTCATTCATTCATTCACTTATACCCATGAATCAATCGTACACTGTGTGAAGAGTGTACACAGTCCCATCTCCCAAGAAGTGATAGGAATGTAGAGATAGGGCACACATGGAAGCTACTGTTGAAGAGGTTATAGTCTAGAAAGAAGCCAGGGCTGGGCTGAGAAAGTGGCTCGGTGGTAGAGTGCTTGCCTTGCATGCATGAAACCCGGGGTTCGATTCCTCAGCACCATATAAGCAGAAGCTGGGGCCATATATATCTAAAATCAAAAGCTGGATCCTCAGTAGGATAAGGGAGGGCAAGAGGAAAAAGAACATTCTCAAGGGAGTTTCATCAAAGGAATTCAAAGAGAACTGGGAATGTGGCTTAGTGGTAGAGTGCTTCCTAGCATGCATGAAGCCCTGGGTTTGATTCCTCAGTACCACATACACAGAATAATCCAAAAGTGGAGCTATGGCTCAAGTGGTAGAGTGCTAGCCTTGAGCAAAAGAAGCTCAGGGACAGTGCCCAGGCCCAGAGTTTGAGCCCCAGGACTGGCAAAAAAAAAAAAAAAAAAAAAGGAATTCAAAGCAATGGGTTATCTCGTTTGTGGCTTTTAGGACTCAGGAGTGTGGGCCAAGGAAAGAAATGTGAGTGTGGAGGAGCTTTGTGTAGGTGAGTACACAAAGTTGTCCCAGTTGACCTTGGCTTCATCCTAGGTTGCCTGGCAACAAGCCACTTAGGACCAGGATGCCCCAGCCCTTACATCTAACCTGAAGGGGTGCACCCGAATTCAGTTCTTAATGAGGCTGGTAGGGAGGGCCTTCTCCTGGTAGGGAGGAGTTTCCATGCACCCCAAGACCAACTGCAGGGCAGCAGATGTCATTCCTATTGGTGGTGGGCAACACAAGTGTGGATTAATGGTTCTCATCACCTATGTGTTCCACCATTTCCTTACGTGGACCCTGAACTAAAGAAATTAGACCCTAACTTCACAGAACAGATAAGCGTCTCTCAGTGGGGTATGGAATTCACCAGCTTTGTCAGCTTTTCATTTCGCTAGACTCCCTCTCTTTTCCTTCCTTCTTTCCTTCCTTCATTTCTTTCTTCCTTCCTTCTTTCCTTTCTTGCTTCCTGTCTTATTTTCTCTCTTCCTGTCTTTTTCTTTTCCTTTTTCTTTCTTGCTTTCTTTCCTTCCATCTTTCTTTCTTTCCATCTCTTTCTTTCTTTGCATCTCTCTTTCCCTTTCTTTTCTTTCCTTCCTTCCTTCCTTCCTTCCTTCCTTCCTTCCTTCCTTCCTTTCTTTCTTTCTTTCTTTCTTTCTTTCTTTCTTTCTTTCTTTCTTTCTTTCTTTCTTTCTTTCTTTCTTTCTTTCTTTCTTTCTTTCTTTCTTCCCATTGCCAGTCCTAGGGATTTAACTCTGGTCCTGGGGACTGACCACCTGCCATATCTGAGGACTTCAACAGACAGATGTTGAGTTTTTAGACACCCACAAGTACAACTAGCACCATGCTTGCTTGATGGAGAGTCATTCTTGCTTTCTATTAGTTGTGGTGGTGATGGTGGTCATGATGGGCTTTGGCTTTGTTGAATCCTCCTTTGCAATATTCTTCTGGGGAGTGGAAAAAACTAGAAACTTCTCACAACTTCTAGGAAGCTGAGTGTGGAAGAGACCTACAGAGCTCCTGCTACCCCTAAACAGGTGTCCCTTCACACTTGTGTGCCCTGCCACAGAAATTTGCTAAAAATATAGTCATAATACTCTCTAAAATGTGGTATATATACACAATGGAATTCTATGCCTCCATCAGAAAGAATGACATTGCCCTGTTTGTTAGGAAATGGAAAGGCTTGGAAAAAATTATATTAAGTGAAGTAAGCCAGGCCCAAAGAAACATAGGTCCCATGGTTTCCCTTATTTGCAATATCTAGTATATGTCTGAGTCAAGCAGAAAAAGTCAGATAAGGTGATGTTAGGAAAATGAACCCTTAGATATGTATTTAAATGTTTTTTTTCTTTCATGCATTTGTTTCTAACGCATTTATAAGATTATTTCTTTGTTGCTTTGTATGTCCCTTCCCCACAGTATAACCCCTGCTTTCACTATATTTGATGTCGGTATAATTTGTGGAGGAGATGGGGAAAAACAAGTCATTTAAGGATACAGGTGGACCCGTTGCAACAATGAGAAGTACAAGTTGTCATGTCAAAAATGAACTTTACAACTTTGTGGGGGGGTGGGGGAGGACAGGGTGGGGGGAGGGGGTGAGTATGGGAAGGGATGTGAAGGGTAAACAAAGGAGGAGGCTGCAATGCTTGACAAGAAATGTACTCATTATCTTGCCCATGTAATTGTAACCCCTCTGTACAGTATTTTCACAATAAAAAATAAATTAAAAAAAATAATACTCTCTCTAGATATATACATATATGTGCATATACATATGTATATGTATATGATTATATGCACATTATATTATATACTACATTATGTTATATAATAATATATGATTGTATATTATATACATTATTTTATAATGTAATAATAAAGTATATAATATATTATATAATTGTGTATTGTATATTAATATATAATAATTATATATTAGTATATAACAATTATATAATATAATGTGTATATAGTATATTGTATTATATAACATAATATATAGGGCTGGGCTGTAGCTCAGTGGAAAAAGGATCTGGGTTCGATCCCCAGTACCAAAAAAGAAAAGACAAAATAAATCATAATATATATTATATATACATTATAAAACATACGTGTATATATACACATATATACATATACACTTATACATACATATATGTATATACATATATGCATACATATATTCATGTATAAATATATGTCTATGTATACATTTTACATATTTATATAGATACACATATGTATATACACATATGTGTGTATCATACACATACATATACATATACATACGTGTGTATACATATGTGTGTGCATGTACATATACATACATGTGCAGATCATGCATACATGCATATATATACAGAACATACATTTGTGTGTATACATATGAAAATGGAAGCAGTTAATGAGTAGATGAGTGGGATTGGACGGGTGGGAGGGAGAACGATGGAACTGGTAATGCTGACCAAGATGCATTGTACTTATACCTGAACATACTGACATATTCACATATTGAATTGAAACTGCTCTGTATCGTTACTTAAAGGTAATAATAACAATAATAACAGTAATAATGAAATTGGCTTAAAATATGTTTAAACATGCATCTAGAGCCTCCATTTCTTTGGATAATGAATCTGAAATTGTTTAGCAGCACTGTGACTGTGGAAAATTCTTCTGAGTCCCTTTCAAGGCCGACATCTAATACACCATCTGGAACATAATAGACATATGATAAATGCATGTTGGATAAAGAATCCCCGAGTGGTGTGTTGAGAAGATGTAGCCCTTCTGTCCTTGTTAGCACGTGTTATTCTCCGCCTGCCAAGACAGACGTTCCTTTAGTAGCAAGGACCAGAAAGCCCAGCCAAAGGAAGTTTGAATGAGAAGGAATTTCTTGGCTCACGTGAATAAATTTGACTGGGGACATGAATTTTTCCTTAGGACCAAATTCCTCTCTTCTCTCCCATATGACCACATTCCCAGATAGATTTCCTCTAGGCTCACTATGAAACTACCAAGGTTCCGGGTCTCACCCCTTTGCAACTTCAAGAACTCTCAATGTCAGCCTCATTGGCTTCCATTGTAAATTTGTCAAACCCCACAGAATTCACAATGCCACAAGTGAACTCCTATGTGAACCTTGGGCTTTGGGTAATTTTGCAGTGTCAGTATGGACTCACCAATTATAAGAAATAGGTCACACCAATCAGAGCAACTGGTGTGGGAGGGAAAGAAGGGCATATGAGGACTGTCTGTACTTTCTGATCTTTTCCTATTTTAACAACTTGCTCTAAATAGCAAAGAAGTCTATAGTAAAATAGAAGGGAGGAAGCTTGGTATCAGTGGCTCATACCTATAATCCTAGCTACTCAGGAGACTCAGATCTGAGGATCTCAGTTCAAAGGCAGCCTGAGAAGGAAAGCCCATGAGATTCTTATCTCCTATTAACCACCAAAAAAAGCCAGAAATGGAGCTGTGGCTCAAGTGGTTCTAAGCTAGCCGTAAGCAAAATAAACTTAGACTCAGGGTATAAGTTCAAGCCCCAGGATGAGTACAGAGAGAGAGAGAGAGAGAGGGAGGGAGGGAGAGAGGGAGGGAGGGAGGGAGGATGGGAGGGAGGGAGTGAGAAAAAGAGAGAGAAAGAAAGAGAGAAAAAGAGAAAATGAAGACCACTACTCAGGGTTCTCTCTGGGTCTCCCACTTATAAGCTGGAAGAGTTTAGGCAGGTTTTTAACCTCAGCTTTAGTTTTCTCAGCTTGCGTGAGAAGCTATCAGAACAGTAAGAATTATCCTTTCTGTCAAATTGAGAATTGTTTTTCTTTGGAGCTGGAGAAATCAAGGGTCTGCAAAGACAAACAAAACATCAATAACTTACTTTACGGTATCCCACCCGATCTCCTGAGGTTTAGCCAAACAAAAGCTTCAGAAGGCTTTGTCCAGTGGCCAAGTGGCTCCAGTATTTACTATACCTATTGCATTTACATCTCATGTCTGTTACATTTTAATTAAGACTTCCTGATACAGGTTCATTGAATTTTGGTTACTTCCTGTTCCTGTTTCTTAGCCATATCCTGTTATTTTTTTTTAACCCTCTTCAAACTAGCACACAAGACTGTGAACCGAAATTCTGACCAATTGTCATGAGGACCAGTACTATGTTAGGGATAAAACCTGGGAAGACTTTCTGCCTAGCTGGCATGCATCCTTGGATGCTTGTCAGTAGCATGTGCTCTTGCAGAAGTAAATTTTGCCTAATCACATTCCTTTCTAGTTGGTGTCTTTATTCTTCTCCAGTTTCCTGAGAAGTTCCCAACAATTCTCAACATAGGGGATGTTGTAAAAGACAAGTTAATGCATGAAATATCTAACATAGTGTATTGTGTATGAGCATTCATAAGTGCTAGGCTTGGGGTTCTTGGTAGAGTGTAGGAGTAGAGGACAGGTGGTGTTGGTTTCTTTTAAACATACAAGAAGCCTGTTCAAGGTTTTTGTTTGTTTGTTTTCTGTCGGTTGTGGGGGGACTTAAACCCTGGACCTGGGCACTGGGCCTAAGCTCTTCAGCTCAAAGCGAGCACTCTACCACTTGAGCCACACCCCCAATTCTGGTTTTCTGGTGGCTAATCGAGATCAGAGTCTCACAGAATTTCCTGCCCAGGCTGGCTTTGAGCTATGATCCTCAGATCTCAGCCACCTGAGTTGCTAGGATTACAGGCCTGAGCCACCAGTGCCCAGCACCTTTCAAGTTTTTTGTTTTTGTTGTTGCTGTTTTGGGGGGATTTTTGTCGGTCATGGGGCTTGAACTCTGGGCTTGGGTGCTATCCCTGCACTCTTCAGCTCAAAGCCAGTGCTCTACCACTTGAGCCACTTCCAGTTTTCTAGTGGCTAATTGGAGGTAAGAGTCTCATGGACTTTTCTGCCTGAGCTGGCTTTGAACCGTGATCCTCAAATCTCAGCTTCCTGAGTAGCTAGGATTACAGGCATGAGCCACTGGCGCCCAGCTGCCTTTCAAGTTTTATATGCTAAAAAAAAATGATATTGCTCCTCTTCAACAGTCGTCTCACAGATACTGCCTACAGAATGAACCATTACAAGGAGAAAAGTTGGAGACAGAAAAGTAAGGATATCCAAAGGAATATAAGCTGGACACTGTTGGCTATTACCTGTAATCCTAGCTTATCAGGAGGCTGAGATCAGAGGATCCTGGTGCAAAGCCAGTCTGGACAGGAAAGTCCACGAGACTCATCTTCAATTAGGTGGAAGTGGAGCCATGGCTGAAGTAGTACAACAGCAGTCTTAAATGAAATAGCAAAACAAGAACACCACATCCAGTGTTCAAGGCCCAGTACTGGCACAAATAAAAAGTTAGGGAGAGACAGAGAGAACACGTGTAGATGATGGCAACTTCAATGAGAATTATTGAACCAATTGGGCCTATTTCCTATGACTATGTGATTTCCCTGTTCCCTTTCTTTGGTATTATTGAAATTATAAATATTCTTGAGGATGCCCTTTGTTATGGAGCCATTATGCCCAAGAATTAGAGAACAACAAAAATCCAGGGTTTTTGGTGCTTGTCGTTTGTGAAATACAGCAGGCTGCCTACTGGGCACATTCAGGGAGCAGTAGGAAGACAGACTTAGGGACATTCCACAGGGCTCCTCCATCCACCTGGAAGAGATGCTGCTGTTTATATTAATGGGTAAAATGTCAGCTGGTCCCTGAGTTGACCTTCTGGGAGACTGTAATTGTCTGATCCACAAAGGATGAACGACTACCTTAAGAGAGAAGGCCTTCGTTTTCTTTGCTATCAGTGCTCAGAGGAGGGAGGACAATGCAATTGCTTCCATCTGCCAGCACTGAATTAAATATCTTATATATGGAGGAGAAGTATTTTTAAGTATAATTTTCTTGTTATTATTTAGGAGTTGTACAGAGCTGTTACCATTTCAGAAGTCAGGTAATGAGCACATTTCTCTTTTTTTTTTTTTTTTTGGACAATGTCATCCCTTCCTTCATTTTTTCCTCAGTTTTCCCCTCCCATTACTGCCCACAAATTAGAGAGTTCATTTTCTACAGTGTCTACTGACTAGCATAATTGCATTTATTTACCCTTCCTTCCTCCCTTTCTTTTTTTTTTTGGTCAGTCTTGGGGCTTGAACTCTGGGCCTGGGAGCTGTCCCTGAGCTTTTTAGCTCAAGGTGAGTGCTCTACTACTTGAGACACAGCACCACTTCTGGTTTTCTGATAGTTAGTTGGAGGTATGAGTCTCACAGACTTTCCTGCCCTGGCTGGCTTTGAACCATGATCCTCAGATCTAAGCCTCCTTAGTAGCTAGGATTTATAGGCATGAGCCACTAGGCCCCAGTGCTTTCCTCCCTTTCCATGCCCCCTCCTTTGCCCTGTTAAAAGAAAAAAAAAGTAAAAACAAACACCATCACCACTACTAACAGTAACAATTGAAAATCCATGTTTCCCTTTTTTTTTGTCTGTGGTAGAGCTTGACCTCAGGGCCTGGGCACTGTGCCTGAGCTTTTCACTCAAGGTTAGCACTCTACCACTTTGAGCCACAGCCCAAATTCTGGTTTTCTGGTGGTTCATTGGAGATAAGAGTCTCACAGACTTTCCTGCTTAGTTTGGCTTTGGACCATGATCCTCAGATCTCAGCCTCCTAAGTACCTAGAATTACAGGCGTAAGCCACCTGCATTTCTTGGACTTCATTTCAATAAACAGTATTTTAAATGTTTAGAGAAGTTATGCCTTTGGGTTCCTTCCCTAAGGGTTTCCTTCTTTAGTCTGTGTGTGAATCCCTACAGTCCTGTACAGTTAATCATGCTGTTATATTTTAGATCTAGCTTCTGCATATGAGAGAAAATATGCACTGTTTGTCTCTCTGAGCTTGGCTTACCTCATTTAACATGATTTGTTCTAGGTCTATCCATTTCCCTGCAAATGACATAATCTTATTCTTTTTAATGGATGATTAAAAGTATTGTGTCTCGGAACCACATTTTATTGATCCATTCATTTGTTGTAGGGCATCTGGGCTGTGAAGGAGAGGTATTATTAAACTCTAGTTAACAGAAGACAAAACTGAGGGTGAGAGAAATGGTTTAGGAATCTTTCAGTGATAGAAATTGTACGGTCCACTCCTGGATGGCGAGCAGACTCCACCCTCCTCCCAACAAAGTCTCCGCCCAGTACCTGCATTACCTAGGCAACTGGGACACCTGGAAGAGGTCATATCTGCATCTGCTGAGGTCACATCTGAATTTGATGTGGCCACAGCTTTCTCCGCCCATACCCTAGATAAGGCCTAGCCCAGGCCCAGATGCTCTCTCTCTGCTCTTTTCTGGCTCTTTTCTAGCTCTTTTCTCTCTCTTTCCCAGCTCTCTCTCTTTCCCAGCCACGTGGAGTGCCAACCTTGCCTGGTCCCAGCAGGTCTACTGAATGAACCTACCCCTAACCTGAATACCACGTGCGTGGTGCTATCCTTACTCAGCTACCTCTTTTTAAAAAACCTAACAGAAATCTAATTCAGATCAGTGTAAATAAGAAAGGAAGTATACTGTTCAAGTATCTAAATAGGCTAGGGGTAGGTTGGTCTTCAAGTATGGATGGATAGAAGAACCAAAAAATGTCATGAGCCGGGCACCAATGACTCATGCTTGTAATCCTACTCAGGAGGCTGAGATCTAAGGATCATGGTTTGAAGCCAGCCCAGTCAGGAAAAGTCTGTGAGACTCATCTCCAACAAACTACTCAGAAAAAAAAAAAACAAAAAACAAAAAAAAAAACAGAAGTGGCACTGTGGCTCAAGTGGTAGAACACTGGCCTTGAGCAAAAGAAGCTCAGGGACAGTGTCCGGGCCCTGAGTTCAAGCCCCAGGATCCGTCAAAAAGAGAAAACAAAGCTGTCATGACTTCCATATCTTCCCTTGGTTTTCCTCTATGCGTAAGACAGGCTCTCCCTCTTGATTACAGGTGGTGACAACAAACTCCTGGTTCTTTGGCCTTCCAACCCTCTTTTTCGGTCTAGCAAAAGTCCAAGAACTGGCACCAATTGGCTTAGCATCTCCAAAGAAATGCCTATAGGGAAGTGGGGGCTCATGGCTGGGTCTTGGGCGTGTGGGCGGAGTCTAGCACACAGTATCACAATGACTAAGAGGCAAAACAGAATGATTCCTTAAGGAAATTAGACTTCATTTCAAAAGACAGAACAAAGACTATGTTGAAAATGAACTATACAACTTGTGAGTGGGGATGGGAATGAGTGGGAGAGAGTGAGGGAAAGGGTGACATTGTCCAAAAAGAAAAATTCTAGCCAGGCGCCGGTGGCTCAAGCCTGTAATCTTAGCTACTCAGGAGGCTGAGCTCTGAGGATCGCAGTTCAAAGCCAGCCTGGGTAGGAAAGTCCATGAGACTCATCTCCAAGAAACCACCAGAAAACCAGAAGTGGCACTGTGGCTTAAGTGGTAGAGTGCTCACCTTGAGCTGAAGAGCTGAGGAACAGCACCCAGGCCAGAGTTCAAGCCCACGACTGACAAAAAAAAGAAAGAAAGAAAAGTACTTTTTACCTGATTTATGTAACTGTAACCCCACTGTACATCACCTTTCTAATAACAACAAAATTAAACCAAAAAAAAAATGTGAGGTGGCTCACAGTTGTAATCCTGGCTACTCAGGAGGCTGAGGTATGAGGATTGCAATTTGAAGCCAGCCAGAAAACAAGAAGTGGCTCTGTGGCTCAAAGTGGTACAGCATAAGCCTTGAGAAAAAGATCTCAAGGACAGTGCCCAGGCGCCCAGTTCAAGCCCCACGAGTGACAAAATAAGAGGAAAATTAAAAGGAAGGGAGGAAAAAAAGGGAACAAAGGATCTACAGAAGCAACTCCAGTGTCAATTAAAGTCAGCCTGCTGACAGGTACCTAAATTCTTCCCCACTGTCCTATCTGTGAATTACTTAGCACAGTTCCCAATGCTGCCGTGCGCTTTGTTTGGTTTCTGCTTGGGGGATTCAGCCAGGATTGTATCTTCTATTCCCAGTGGAATCTGAACAAGACCAGGAAAGGATGCTAGGTGATAAAGATTTGGATCTCTTTTCAAAAATAATTTTCCAGCCTTGACTTGATTGTCTGGTCAGAAAGAGAGTGATCGAGTGTTCTGGTGACAGTTCTGTGGCCTGTCACGTTGTCGGAGAGTCTCACATGCAGAAATAAGTGCATCTATTGTGTTTCAAGCCTTATGTATGACACCACAGGTTGAAAAAAAAAGACTTTAAGAAGTGTAGAATAAACAGTTAATTAAGCCAAGTGCCAGTCTCTCACAACTGTAATCCTAGCTACTCTGGAGGCTAAGATTTAAGGATCAAGGTTTGAAGCCAACTTGGGAAGAAAACTCTGTGAGACTTTTATCTCCAAGTAGCCAGCAAAAAAAAAGTCAAAAGTGAGAAGTAGAGCTATGGCTCAAGTCGTAGAGTGCCAGCCTTAGGCAAAAGCAAAGTAAGAGTGGGAGGTCCTGAGGTCAAGCCCCAGTAGTGGCATACACACACACACACACACACACACACACACACACACACACACACACACACACACACACACACACAAACACAGAGGCTAATCTACTGTTTTGCATTGGCGTGCAAGGAACATTTGAATTGTTTTGAGGGTAGTGTTTCTGGTTTGGAATTAGTGTTCACAGCCATCTGCTAAAATCTTCACAAACCTCTATTCTGGCCAGGGGAGCTAAGGTGGTTTCTTGGAGAAGGTAGAATTTGAGCAGTGAAATACAGGATTTTTATTGTTGTTGATGATTCTGGTAACTGAAAAACTCAGAGGAAAAATGGGAAATGCAGGCACAGGTGCAGGAGGCTGGGAGATGGTGGTGTGGGGTGGGGGTGGGGGGTGGGATTGGATAATGTCTACAGGACACAGTTATTCTCTCTACTGAGGTGGCTCTACTTTGGGGCAGGCTCTCTTCTCAGTGTGGTAAGATGACTGCCAATTGTTGGAAGCTGACATTATTCTCAATAGGAAGAGCACATTGTTTCTCTAGGCTTCTAATAAAAAAACCTCAGGTTTTAGTCATACCGAATTATTTCCAATCATGTACCTATTCTGGTGGATGGAAATATATTGGTTATCTGTCTCTGGAATCAGAAACAAAGAAAGTGTTTATCAATGAAACATCTGGTTGCTCTTAATACAGAAGAGCACCAGCCATTAGAGGAAAGGCAGTTGATGATGGCAGTGGTTACCTATTGTGCTTAACAAACCAACTGAAGTGTGTAACATAGCCACCAATACTTGAGTGCAGGCTTCTGTGTCTGCCCATTGGAGCTCATTCATGCATCTCTGAACGGATGCTGGGTGAGCTTGGGACTGGCAGGCATGGCTGTAAGGATGGTTCTTTGTTCAGGCTTATTCACATGGTGGCAGAGAGCATCTAAGAAAAACAACAAAATCTAAGCACATTTCCCTGCTTATGTATGCATCATGTTTGCTAACATCCCATTGGCCAAAGCAAGTCACATGATGAAACCCAGTCAGAACTGGAGAACACTCCATTATACACTCCCCCTGCAAGGGGGCACTAGACTTGGGAAGGAAGAATTCATGAATCCTTTCCAATCTGCCACGATGACCATTTAAGCATCAGAGTAGTGTTCAGCACATAGCAAGCACACCAGTGGATAAAATCTTGTCATACAAATGACATGTTAGGCTGAGGAAAAAGCAAAGAAGACCATCAAAGCAGAAGAATCCAAGGCCCAGATAGGAAATGTGGGTTTATTTGTACTCAAGTGAGTTTGCAGGCTGTGGGGAAATGTGGCGTAGAAGAGGTGGTGAGATTTAAAGGCATTTTAGGAGAGATGTGGGTGCTAAGTTCAGGATTGAGATTTCTATTTTGTGTAAATTGAATTGTTGAAGGGTTTAGATCAGCAGTGTCATTCATGAACAAAGCCAGCATGTCATGTTGTTTGTTTGTTTGTTTTTGCCAGTCTTGGGACTTGAACTCAGGGCCTGGGTACTGCCCCTGAGCTTCTTTTGCTCAAGGCTAGCACTCTACTACTTGAGCTACATCTCCACTTCTGGCTTCATGCATGCTAAGCAAGCACTCTACCATTAAGCCACATTCCCAGACCAAGCACAGGGTTTTTTTTTCTCTTTTTCTCCTTTTTCTTTTTTATATTTGGTTTTTGTTGTAAAAATACTGTACAGGGGGCTTATAGTTACATGAGTAAGGTAATAAGTACGTTTCCTATGGAGCATTGTTGCCTCCTCCTTTGTTTTTCCCCTAGCATCCCTTCCCTCCCTGCCTCCCCAAATCTTCCCCTCTCAGAATTTGTAAAGTTCATTTTCAACATAGTGCCTTGTACCAACCTGTATCCTTATTTGGGCCTTTTGTTATTTCCCTTCCCCTCCCCAAATTAGAAAAATGTATATACAAGATGCAGGGCACCGGAAACAAATACAGTGAAAACAAATACTGTGGGGTAAGAACATACAAAAGAAACAAAAAAATCACATGGTACATTATAAATATGTTTAAAAAAACAATAGCAAGAAAGAAAAAGCCTTTTGTGTCCCTACCTCGGCGTTCATTTCATTTAACATCATCTTATCTGGTCATATGTACATAGCTTTTGATCTTTTCTGCCAATCCTAGACATACATTAGTTATTGCAAATAAGGGATACCATAGGACCTATGCTTTTTTGGGCCTGGCTTACTTCACTTAATATATTTTCCAAGTCTTTCCATTTCCTAACAAATGGGGCAGTATCTAGCACTTGGGCCGCAGTGCCACTTTCTGCTTTTTCTGCTTATGTGGTGCTGAGGAATCGAACCCAAGGCCTCATGCATGCAAAGCAAGCACTCTACCACTAAGCCACCTTCCCAACCCAAAGCATAGGGTTTTTAAGGGCTGTTTTCACCTTCCTCAGAGGCAGAAGGCAAGGATCACAACAGCACATGCCCTGTTCTAAGCACTTTGTACATTCAGTCTTCTTTTTTTTTTTTTTTTGGTTGGTCATGGGGCTTGAACTCTGGGCTTGGGCGCTGTCCCTCAGCTCTTCAGCTCAAGGCAAGCACTCTACCGCTTGAGCCACAGTGCCACTTCTGGTTTCCCAGTGGTTTACTGGAGATAAGAGTCTCACAGACTTTCCTGCCCAGGCTGGCTTTGAACCGCTATCCTCAGATCTCAGCCTCCTAAGTAGCTAGGATTACAGGCGAGCCACTGGCGCCCGGCTCATTCAGTCTTCTTGAGGACCTTTGAGGAAACTGAGATACTGCTGCTAAAGATCACATAGGTCAATCTATAGGCTTCCTTTGTAATTAAATGCCTGAACTTAAAACTAAAACTAAAACAAGTAAAAGCTGGGTGCCAGTGGCTCATGCCTGTAATCCCAACTATGTAGGAGGCTGAGATATGGGATAGAGGTTCTGGTGCCTGTCTAGATTTGTGCCTCTTAACACAAAATAATATATAAGAAGAAGGGGCTGGGAAGGTGGCTCAGTGGTAGAGCGTTTGCCTTGCATGCCTGAGGCCCTGGGTTCGATTCCTCAGCACCACATAAGAAAAAAGAAAAAAGCCGGAAGTGATGCTGTGGCTCAAGTGGTAGAGCGCTAGCCTTGAGCTGAAGAGCTGAGGGACAGCGCCCAGGCCCAGAGTTCAGGCCCCACAACCGGACCCCCCCACCCAAAAAATGCCAGAAGTGGAACTATGGCTCAAGTGGTAGAGCACTAGTATTGAGCAAAAGCTAAAGGATGGCACCCAGACCCCGAGCTCAAGCTCCAGTATCAGTGTGCATGCGTGTGCATGTGCGCACACACGCACACAAGAATACATATTTCTAACATTTCAAATATCAATGAATTTCATTAATTCATTATTAAGTTATATGGCTCTCCCTCATCAAAACCTAATTCCATGATGATGACACCTTTTTTTTTTCTTGCCAGTCCTGAGTTCACAGGGCCTGGGCACTGTCCCTGGAACTTCTTTTGCTCAAGGCTAGCACTCTACCACTTTAGCCACAGCGCCACTTCCAGCCTTTTCTGGAATCAAACGCCGGGCTGCATGCATTTAAGCAAGCATTCTATCACTAAGCCACATTCCCAGCCTATGATCTTTCCAGCCTTGATTCCTACTGTTTTCCTTGGCAAATGCCTCAACTAAGTAGACATTTAGTAACATGAATGAATAAGTATTAAATCATTTAACAAATTCTAGACTGTTCTTTAGAACCCATAAGTTAGTACAATGATTCAAGACAGACTAGAGGTAGCAAGCAAAATTTGTTCTTAAGCATTCAGAGTCAAAGAACAAGCAAAAGAGAAAAAAGAAAAAGATTCCTGGGGGCCAGGCAGTGTATTCCCTAGTTATATGGTATAGAGATTCACCACTCTCACTAGAGTTACCATTATTAATAGCAACCATGGATTGACCACTGTCTACTTGGCATTGTGTTAAGGGAGAAGAAAACCATTGCTTATAACACACCATAGTATTATAATTGCCAAACTTGCCTTTGTTATCATCTGTGCATGCACATGCATTTGTACATGTAAGTGTGTATACATACATCTGTCTGATGTTGCATTTCTCCACATCTGTCTATGGTTTCATAGACAGACCCTGAGACAAAGAGTGAGGTGTACATAGTTTATCTAGGAGGTGATCTTTTTTAGAAAAATATTTTTATGGATATGATTTTTATTGTCAAGGTGATGTGCAGAGGGGTTGCAGTTATATAAGTAAAGTAATAAGAACATTTCTTAGGAGATGATCTTAAGAAGTAAATATTATTCAGGGAGCCTGTGGCTCATGCCTGTAATCCTAGCTACTCAGGAGGCTGAGACCTGAGTATTGTAGTTCAAAGCTAGCCCAGGCAGAAACGTCTATGAGCCTTATATCTCCAATTAACCAAAAGCCAGGAAGCCAAGGTGTTGTTTAAGTGGTAGAATGCTACCCTTGAGCAAACAAACAAACAAACAAACAAACAAGGGATAATACCCAGGTTTTGAGTTCAACCCCAAGCCAGGCACAAAAAAAAAGAGAGAAGGAAGGAAGGAAGGAAGGAATGAAGGAAGGAAGGAAGGAAGGAAGGAAGGAAGGAAGGAAGGAAGGAAGGAGGAAGGAAGGATGGAAGGAAGGATGGAAGGAAGGAAGGAAGGAAGGGAGGAAGGAAGGAAAGAAGGAAAGAAGGAAGGAAGGAAAGAAGGAAGGAAGGAAGGAAGGAAGGAAGGATGGAAGGAAGGGAGGGAAAAAGAAGAAAGGAAGGAGAGAGAGGGAGGGAGGGAGGGAGAGAGGGAGGAGTTAGGTACCTGAGGCTCACATCTCCTGGGTTCCTTTGGGACGTGGTGTGAAAAAGCCTCAGGTTCACTTTATTCAAAGGAAAGGTGAAAAGAATAAAGCACCTTATCCACCAACCCTACCCATTGCCCCACAGGGCCAATACCTCCCCTTCTTTGAAGATTACTTATTGCAATCTAGCCAGAGGTTTTCAAAGCAGGCCCAGGAGACCCAGAGGTGACAAACAGTTCTGCTTTCACTTCCCTCAGATTTCTCCTAAATGTGTCTCCCCTGCCAATCGCGTGCATGCATGTATCTGTGAAAGGAAAAGAGGTGAGGTTCGCACCATTCAACGCCCTGGCTGTTGCCATGGAGCCCATCCAGACACTATCAACCACAGCAACCTCGCTGCCTTTGCAAGGGAAGCAAAGGAGGCGAGGAATAGTCCAGGGGGAGAGCAAAGCCTTGTTTAAATGCAAATGCCTAAGGAATTAGAAATCCTGGCAGTCGGCCGGAGTCAGGGCTAAGGCTGATAACCATGCCTTCCTCACCGGTCCTGGCTTCAGCTCCTGCCAAAGGAGGACTCTAGCAAGGTTCTCGGGATGGCACAGGGTGGACTTGTGGTTGGGTAGCCAGAAAGCTTGTCACAGCAAAGGGACCTCGAGGGGAAGGCTGAGCTGGTTTGCACGGGAATTTAAAGCAAAGGAAATGAGGCTGAGAATCTTCACAGGTCCACACTTCCTTAAAAGAGACCCAGAAACACAACTAATCAAAGAAAGGTTGGATAGATGGGATTGCATGAAACTGCAGAGCTCCTGAATGGCAAAGACACAGTTAGCAAGACAAATAGGAAGCCCACAGATTGAGAGATCTTCACTAGCCATAGACCAGACCAGGGCCTCATAACTAAAATATACTGAGAGGCCAAGAATCTGGACCCAAGGAAGAGACTTCAGAAGATAATATCAGGTTCCCCAAAGCAGAGGAGGTACCCCTAAGCAGTGGATGAGTGGGTGGAGGAATGATAAAGTTCTATTAGTGCAAGCAATGCTTTAAGGCTTTCTGGGAAGAGCTATAGCTCATTTGTAGTTGCTAATGTTGTTTTAAAAAACATAGCCATTTGTTTTTAGTTTAGAATATTCTAAACCAATATAGTCACAAAGGCGACTATATCTTTTGTCCTTGCTTCCTCCCTCCCTCCCTCCCTCCCTGCCTCCCTTCCTTCCTTTCTTCCTTCCTTCCTTCCTTCCTTCCTTCCTTCCTTCCTTCCTTCCTTCCTAACTTCCTTCCTTCCTTCCTTCCTTCCTCCCCCCCTCCTTCTCTCTTTTTCATTCTTTCTTTTTGGTGCTGGACCTGGGGCTTGAATTCAGGGCCTGGGCTTTGTATCTTAGGTGTTTTTATTGTTGCTTTTTTATACTCAAGGCTGGTGCTCTACCACTTGAGCCATAGCTCCCCTTCTTCTTTTTGGCTGTTAACTGGAGATAACAGTCCAATGGACTTCCCTACTTAGGCTGGCTTTCGAACCACAATCTTTAGATCTTGGCCTCCTGAGTTGCTAGGATTTCAGGTGTGAGGCACCAGCACCCAGCTGAGATTATACCTAATAATTGTACTTCCCCAGGGATTATTTTGTCCTATAGTCTTGTGAGACACCATGCAACTAAAAGATATTCTGGGAATCTGCCTGAAACAAATGGAAGGCTGGGGTAAGGGGAACTCTGTCTGAGACAACCTCGTTGCTACCTAAAGCCCTGAAATCACTCCCATTGTTCTGAGCCATCACTGGACCCATGTGGATTCCATACAAGCATGTGAGCAGAGGATCTGGGGTGATCTTAATGCTTAGTTCCCTGTGAGCACACAAAATAGGACATCGGAGAATTGAGTGCTGTGACTTCTACATCCTTCCTGTGGGCTTCTAATCAGCCCTTGGAAGCTTAGCACTGAGGCCATGAGCTTCTAGAAGGATTCTTGTGGCTTCATAGCAAGAGTACCAGTCTATCCTAGCAAGAGGAACCATTCATTTTGGTAAGAAAAGCATGTTGTTGAGAAGCTAAACTAGATGAGGAAGGTTTTTTTTCCTCACAGTTCATCAAGTACATAACAGAGGTTACCAACTCTCAAACTCTGATATGAAGCCACAGCCACATCTTTTGGGGGATCACAGATTATTATATATTTAAAAACCCAAAGCTGGGTGCTGGTGTGTCATGCCTGTAATCTTAGTGTTCCAAGTAGCTCCAGATGTTGGGTGTTACATAGGAATGAGGACACCACCTTGAAAGAAACTCAGCAAAGCAAAGTTTACTTCTGCAGAAGGGTGCATCCTTACCCAAAAATCTTTTTTTTTTTTTTTTGGTTCCAGTCGTGGGGCCTGAACTCTGGGCCTGGGTGCTGTCCCTCAGCTCTTCAGCTCAAGGCTAGTGCTCTACCACTTGTGTCACAGTGCCACTTCCGGCTTTTTACTTATGTGGTGCTGAGGAATCGAACCCAGGGCCTTGAGCATGCAAGGCAAGTGCTCTACCACTGAGCCACCTTCCCAGCCCCTTTACCCAAAAATCTGACAAGCAAATACTCAGAGCAAGCAGGCAACTCCCTGTTTATCCCTAATCCAGCAGACCCTGCCCCTCTGCTCCCATTGGCTGAGCTCATATTTACAATCTGCAAAAGGATATGGTTTAATTAGCAGGGTGTAATTAAATTTTAAGGAGCTTCTAACAGGATGGCTTTATTAAAATAGGATAAAAAGATATGTGTGACTAAAGTCACCTGGCCAAAGCAAGAACTCTTGAGAAAAATAATTATCTCAAGATTAACAGAAAGGAAGAAGCAAACTACTTTGACAGAAAGAACTTTTCTCACACTAGCAATTCAAGAGGGTGAGATTTGAGGATCATGGTGCAAAGCCATCTCAGGCAAGAAAGTCCATGAGATGCTTCTCTCTAAGTAACTAGAAAAAAGCCAGAAGGGGAGCTTTGGCTCTAACCTTGAGCAAAAAAGCTCAGGGACAGTGCCTTGAGTTCAAGCCCCAGGTCCAGGACACACACACACACACACACACACACACACACACACACACACACACACACAACCTTGAGCAAAAAAGCTCAGGGACAGTGCCTTGAGTTCAAGCCCCAGGTCCAGGACACACACACACACACACACACACACACACACACACACACACACACACACACACACACACACACACACACACACACACACACACACACACACACACACACACACACCCCTCATAGAAACCTAGGTTCCCGGGGGTATCTTTAAAGAATATATAAATCAGATCCCAGGTCCAGGACACACACACACACACACACACACACACACACACACACACACACACACACACACACACACACACACACACACACACACACACACACACACACCCCTCATAGAAACCTAGGTTCCCGGGGGTATCTTTAAAGAATATATAAATCAGATCTGTTGATACCGGGAGCTACAGTTCTGTAGTCACTATGCTCAGTTGCTTTATTTCAAGGTAATTGCACTCTGCTTGGCCACATTCACCACCCCTCTCCAGTTCCCTGATGCTAAGGCTGAGCATCAGTTGCACATTTATCAGATACTTGCAGCAGATAGGGATTTCCTAGAAAACACTAAATATTTAATCTTAACCCTACACAATAGGCAGTGATCATCCATTCAGACAATAGGCAGCCTGAACTCCCTCCCATTTGCAGTAAAGGAAACTGAGTTTTTATTTTCTGCTTCAATGGAGTTCCACAGACTTCCCACTGACTGCAATTAATTGCTCAAGGTCAAACAGCTAGTAAATGGCAGACAGCAGACCTGATCTAAGGCTGCTTGACTGAAGGGCATGCTTGTGATTACTTTGGGACTGGTCTGGGAAAGGCACCAGAAGCACATGACTTCATTGAGATCACAATGGGAAGTTTTGAGAAATGGTAGCTCACCTGGGTTACTTTTCTGTTGCTTACTGGTTCAGTGACCTACGCAGGCAGCAAAGCATGAATACACAGGAGCAGAGAATATGTAAACTGAAAAGGGAATGGCAAAAAAAAAAAAAAAAAAAAAAAAGGATGACTTAGTGGATGTGGATGTGTGTGTGTTCTGGTACTGGTGCTGGAATTCCCAGCCAAGGCACTCTCCCTTAGCTTCTTCATTCGATGCTGACACTGACACTTGAGCTACACTTCCACCTCTGGCTTTTTGCTGGATAATTGAAAATAAATGTCTCACAGACTTTTCTGCCCAACTGGGTTTGAACCTCTGATCTCAGCCTCCTGAACAGTTAGAATTATGGGCATAAGCAACCAAAGTCCAACGTTTTTGTGTTTTGTTTTTTTTTTTTTGCTCAGAGCTGATGCTCTACCACTTGAGCCACACCTCCACATCCTGTAATGTTTTCATTGTCCACAAGTAAGATTAAATAGCTTCCTGTGATCATGTACTTCTTAGAAATATCAATATAAGGGCTGGGAAGGTGGCTCAGTGGTAGAGCGTTTGCCTTGCATGTATGAGGCCCTGGGTTCGATTCCTCAGCACCACATAAGCAAAAAGAAAAAAGCTGGAAGTGGCGCTGTGGCTCAAGAGGTAAAGCGCTAGCCTTGAGCTGAAGAGCTGAGGGACAGTGCCCAGACCCAGAGTTCAGGCCCCATGACCAGACCCAAAAAAAAAAAAAAAAAAGAAATATCAATATAAGGACTATATTAGGAAAATGAAGATGCTAACTGCAGTCAAGCAAATGAAAAAAAAGATAATTAACTAACTAGATATAGGTAAGGCCCCAATGAACTGACATTGCAAATATGCATATTTTATATGTAACAATGGAGGGGGGCACTATCTCTGAACTCTTTTGCTCAAGGCTAGCGCTCTACCACTTTAAGCCACAGCTCTACTTCTAGTTTTCTGGTGGTTAATTTGAGATAAGAGCCTCACAGACTTTCCTTCCTGGGCTAGCTTTGAGCCCCAATCCTCATATCTCAGCCTCCTGAGCAGTTAGAATTATAGGTGTGAGACCCCTGCATCCAGCTTGGGAGGATTTTGTTTTTGTTTAATATATTTTGTCTTGGACTTTTTTTGGCAGGAGAGATTGGCCATAACTACCTGAAGAATTCCCTTCATTGTCTCCTATGCTCCAATGAAACTGTCCCCCCAATTTTAACAGGAGTGACATATCCATTTCTCAGACTCCTCTTAGAAACATAGAATAGTAGAAGGCTTCTACTATCAGAGGTCATTAAGACAAGTTCTTCTCTCTCTCTTTTCTTTTCCATTTTTTTTTGTGCCAGTCCTAGGGCTTGAACTCAGGGCCTGGACACTGTTCCTCAGATTTTGTGCTCAAGGCTAGCACGCTACCACTTGAGCCACAACTCCACTTTGGTTTTTTGCCAGTTAATTGGAGATAAGAGTCTCACAGATTTTCCTGGCCAGCCTGGCTTCGAACCACAGTCCTCAGATCTCAGCCTCATGAGTCTAGAATTATAGGGATGAGCCACCAGCACCTGGCCAGCCCTTTCATTTTATAAGTGTGAAAACCAAGGCCCAGAGGTGATGGTTCTGTATGTTGGTGCCGAGCTGGACAGAAGCCTTTTTCCTGCCTCAGCCTCAGCTTCCTCTCTTCCCTGGGCCTCACCTTCCCTTTGGGCTGTTATTATCATCTGCGTACCAACCTTCAGCTTTCCCCATCTCTTTCTAGGAAACGTTTTAATGATGTTGTTCTGAGGCTCTGTACTTTATTTCTCAGGGGCCCACGCATGGGAGGACAGCTGGTCTAAAAAAAAATGCTCACAGCTGGATTAATAAGGAAAGCAACACCTCTGAGTCCTCTCACTTCTGCAGGAGGCCAGAGAATGCAAGCTGCGGCAGCTTGCTGGATGTTCCCAGAGAAGCAGAGATACATACTCCTTGCTTTCCTGCCTGCCTAGAATTGCAGGTGTTTCCTGTAGGATATGCTGTGGGGCCTCTGCCCTGCAAGCCACCTCTCCCTCAATCTGCAAGGAAGGCAGCTCACTCCCTCCTCAGAGCAAAGCTGACTTCCCGAAGAGGCTAGAAACTTCTGGAAGGTATAGGCCCAGTCTGAACCATCTCCCACCCCAACCCCAAGCTGTTTTAATGGTGCCCTCACACACAGTCATTAAACTAGTTGCTAGCCCAGTTCTGGTGGCTCGTGTCTATCATCCTATCTACTCAGAAGGCTGTGATCTGAGGATTCTGGTTCGAAGCCAGCCTTATCTCCAATTAACCACCAGAAAATCTGATGTAGAACTGTGACTCAAACTTGAGCAGAAAAACTCAGGGACAGCCCTTAGGCCCTGAGTTCAAGCCTCATGAACACCAAAGAAAAAAACAAAAACTAGTTGCTAGCCTGGTAAGAGTGGCTTACACCTGTAATCCTAGCTACTCAAGAAGTTGAGATCTGAGGATCCTCATTTGAAGCCAGCCCAGACAGGAAAGTCTGTGAGACTCTTCTCTCCACCAGAAAAAGGGAAGTGGAGCTGTGGCTCAAAGTGGTAGAGCACTAGTCCTGGGCAGAAGAGCTCAGGGATAGCATGCAAGCTCCAAGTTTAAGTCCCAGGACACACACACACACACACACACACACACACACACACACACACACACGTTCAAGTAGCAAAAGCTCTGGAACCAATCCCAGCTTTACCTAACCGTATGATGGTGGCAGGTGGTCAAACCCATGTGAGGTAGCATTTGGAGTAGACATTGTATCCCAGGGATGTGACCACAAGCTCCTCTTCCTCCCAAAGCTTCTGTGAGTTCATACATAAGACTTGCTTACACCTGTGCCTGATAACAACAGGTGTTGTATAAATCTGAGTGTACAGACAGTGGTGGGCTGGAACCAGCTGCCCTCAGATCCTGACAGCTGATCACATGATCCTTTTCCCAATGCCACCATCAAATGCTTTCCATTGGCTGGGAGTAATTTATACCTTGGCAATTGCCAGAAATGACCAATCAGTGTCTCTGGCTGCAGAGAATGTAGCTCAATAGTAGAGCATCTGCCCTGGGTACACACAGCCCTGGAGTTCCATCCTCAGCACTGAAGAAGAATAAAAATGTGAGCAAAGGAGAAAAGCTGGGACAGTTGGGTTAAAGAGCAGGACAATTTTTCTTTTCTCAATGGTCCCTAGAGGCTGAAGGTATTTCGTGCCCATGGGACTTAGGATGACACCATTGTCCCCCCACCAGACCTATCTTTTCTCCTCACTTCCCCAGGGCTTTAACCACCTACCAATGTCAGATCAGCATGTCAGACCTCATATTCTCAACAGACTTCTTGTGGGAGATCTGGCCAGCCTTCCAATCTATTCCCTAACACCAGGGACCCCCTTTAGCCCATCCCTTCCCATGCCAGCTGCTCCCCAGAGAATCTACCCTCAGTCCAACACACTCACTCTTCCTTCTCTGCTTAAAGCTAGCTTGCTCTTGGATCCTCTTTGGACCACCTCCTTCTCACTCTTAATGTCTTAAGTCCTTCCTCCTAGAAGCACACTCGGACTACTCTCCATCCTTCCCATTATATTAGTCACCGCTGATGGACATCTTTGTGGTCTTTGTGTATGTGATGATTTCTTCTTTCTTCCTCCTCCCCCCTCCATCTCTCCCTCCTCCTCCCTCTCTCTCTCTCCTCCTCTTCCTCCTGGGGCTCTGAACTCAAGGCCTAAGAACTAGGTTCTTTTCCCCCTTCAAGGCTAGAGTTCTACCACTTGAACAACAACTCCACTTCTGACATTTTTTGGTGACTCATTGGAGATGAGTCTCATGGATTTGCCCAGGCCGATATTGGACTTACATCCTATGATCTCAGCCTCCTGAGTATCTAATATTACAGGCATGAGCCACCAACAGCATCCAGGTGACTGTTGCTTTCCTTAGAGTCTGTCTTCTCAATCACAATATACCTTTCAGGATTCACACTATTTTCTTTTTTATGGGGAAAAGTACTTTTATTATTGTTCATTAATTACACTAAACATGATCAATAGATCATTGTTTAAAATATGTCAGTAATAATGCCCATAGACATGTACAAAAGCATGTACAGAGTCATATGCCTATATACATAGACATACTGTCAACTGTGTTTTTCACAGTCAAGGATTGCAATGGTGTAACTCCTTTAAACAGTTAACTTACAGTTTGGCAAAATGAATACAAGGACGCTGACAGGTATGTTGTTGGAAGGGAACATTGCCAAGAATTGGCAGATAAAAGGGCACAAGGGTGGGCAAATACAGTCATAGTACTCAATGTACATACATGAAAAGAGAACCAAACAACTTGAGGGCGTGAGTGGAGTTGGGAGAGTTGAGGGAGGATAATGGACGAAGTGACATTCATTGATCAAAATGCACTGTACTCGGCTGGGTACAAGTGCCTCCCGCCTGTAATCCTAGCTACGCAGGAGGCTGAGATCTGAGGATTGCGGTTCAAAGCCAGCCTAGGCAGGAAAGTCTGTGAGACTCTTATCTCCAATGAACCACCAGAAAACCAGAAGTGGTGCTGTGGCCTAAAGTGGTAGAGTACTAGCCTTTGAGTGAAAAAGCTCAGCTACAGCACCCAAGCCCTGAGTTCATCCCCTACAACCAGTCCCCCCCTTCAAAAATGCATTGTACTCATAAATTGTTCTGTCGAATGGAAACCTCTTTGTACAACTAAAGACAGTAAAACATCTAATAAAATAATCATAGTATTTGAATTCACATTATTTTCATCCTTTTCATTGGTCAGAGACATTGAGTCATGCCCTGAGGGTCCCAAAACCAGAAGTACAGAGCTGGGATTTGAACTCACATAGGCTCAAGCTTTAATAGTTGTGTTAGAAAACTGCTCAATCCAAAGAGCAGACTGTTCCACTGAGCCACAAGCTATGAGATCTCCTGCCAAGTGCCAAAGTTTGACAGTCTGGCTGGAGTCTGAAGCTGTAAATCCCAAGGACAATGTGGTAGAATAAAGAACACAGAGGAAGCAGGGATGTGGGGTGTGGAAGTGTGCCTTTACTCATTTATTTATAGAGAATGAGATATTAATCAAGGGCCCATTCTTTGAACCGTCACTGCCTTCTCCTATAACAGCAGCACAACGGAGCTGGGGCTAAGGGAAAAAAGGAGTGTGATCCTTTTCCTTTTCTAAGATTCATGCCGCAACCAGACTCCCCCACTTCAGGACCTGCCAAAAAGTACAGAATCAATTCTGGGACTCAAGGTTCCATGCAGGGAATCAGGGTTCAGGAGAGAAAGGGAAAGCCACTGGATGTGCAAAGTGGCAACACAGGAACTCAGAACCCAAAATACTGTAGAGAGCTCCAATCATAGTGCATGGCACACACCCAGAGATGTTCACTGCTGGCAATGGTGGTATGGAGGGCCTGGCTTTCTGCCACCTGAGGTAAGTTATGGGTAATTTTATTTATTTATTTATTTATTTATTTATTTATTCATTTATTCATTTATCCATCCATTCCTCTATTCATTAATTCATTCATTTAGTGTCTCAGTACTAGGCCTTGAACTCAGAACCTGAACACTGTCCCTTAGCTCTTTTGCTTCAGGCTGACACTCAAACCATTTGAGCCACAGCCCCACTTCCAGCTTTTTGCTGGTTCATTAGTGATGAGTCCTATGGACTGTCCTTCCCAGGCTGGTTTTGAACCGTGACCCTCAGATCTCAGCCTCCTGAGTAGCTAGGATTACAGGTGTGAGCCACCAGTGCCCTGGGCAAAATCCCTAGTGTCTTTGTCTTTTATTTCATGTGCAGGAAATAGGTCACAGTTGTCTGCTGAGCCTCTCTTTGCAGAGTGGGTGCGAAGTCTGACCCTGCATACACATAGCAGGTACCCATAAATACTCACTGAATGAGTGCTGTGTGAATGACAACCCACAGATAAAAAGTAACTGGGTATTATTTCAGCAGCCATCTGAGCATGGGTTAGGAAACCTGGGCAGTTGACAAGAGATTCATTACTGCATTCTTTGAGACAGTCGCCAAGGAGACAGAAGGTATTCCCAAGCCCAGAGGAGTAGAGCTTAATCTCCTCTCTGGGGAGTTGCCTGATTTTGTTTTAAAGCCCAAGAGTGGGTGTTGGAGTTTTAGCTCAGCTCCTCAGGCTGTGAGGTTTTTGTCAGTTGGTCCTGGGGCTTGAACTCTGGGCTTGAGTGCTATCCCTCAGCTCTTCAGCTCAAGGCAAGCGCTCTACCATTTGAGCCATAGCACCACTTCTGGTTTTCTAGTGGTTTATTGGAGATAAGAGTTTCACGGACTTTCTTGCCTGCGCTGGCTTTGAACCACGACCCTCAGATCTCAGCCTCCTGAAGTAGCTAGGATTACAGATGTGAGCCACCAGCAGCCAGCAGCTGTGAGGTTTTGACTGAGTTGCTTGATCTTCTGGGTCTTTAGCCCCTTTATCTCTAAAACCAGGATAATAATCACACCTGCCTTGCACTTTTGTTTTGAGGATTGAGTGACAAGATGGAAGAATAGATGGTGTATTGGACCATGGAGCTGGCCTTCTGTTCTATTTTCTGCCTCCGGTTGGATCCAGTCAAATCTACTATCTTACCTTTTTAGTGACAATGACTTTGGCAGATGCTAAGCAAACAAAGATTCTGGTCAGAGAAGTTCAGGCCAATTTAAAACTCTGCTTGTTTTCAATCTCATTTCTTTCCTCTTTCTGGTGTGGGTTGGATGCACAGCTCAGTAAAGAAGAGCAAACGGTAAGAGATGTGGCTCTGTGGTAGAGCCTAGCATGCATTAGGCCCTGGGCTCCAACCCCAAAGCTACAAAGATGGGGGGGCGGAGGAGGAGGAGGAAAGTGGAAGCAGGGAGGGAGGGAGGGAAGGAGGGAGGGAGAGAGGGAGGGAGGAAGGAAGGAAGGAAGGAAGGAAGGAAGGAAGGAAGGGAGGGAGGGAGGGAGGGAGGGAGGAGAGAGGGTTAAAAAGGGGGAGGGAAGAAGAGAGGAAGAAAAGGAGGAAAAAAGGAAGAAAAAGCAAGAGGAAAGAAGGAAAGAAAAGGAAGAGAGGAAAGAAGGAAGGAAGGAGAAAAGGAGGAAGGGAGGGAAAATGATGGAGAATGGGGCTCATCTTGTGCATTCACTCCCCCCCACACACACACCCGTATCCCCTCTTTACCCAGCACCTTAGAACAGCGACGTCCACAGCTTATCCCTCTGTTCTAGAACATTCCTTTCTCCTCTAGCATTCAGTATCCCAGGTAGGCAGCTGTCTGTCTACCTGGAGGAAGTGGGGCAGGACCCCAACAGCTTCTGCAGCCAGTGTCTTTCCATGTGGGCCCTGCCAATGTGGAGGTCGTGGTGTGCAATGGTGCTGGGCCTGATCCTCCTGGGAATGTCATTTAGCTTGGCTTCATGGCAGCTCGGAGGACCCCCCAGGGGTCTGTGTGTCCCTCCTTCAGCTCTGCCAGGAGCCCTGCATCGCCCTCCTCCTCTCAGGGGTGATCTCTTCGCCCCTGGTCAGCCGAGTTTCTTTGGGAAGACTCGAGGCTCCTCCAAAGGCAGCGGCAGGGAGCCCACCCTGCACACCAGCTCTGCACTTAGCTGGCCCGGGCTCCAGGCCACATCCTCTGGCTCCTTATATCCAATCCTACCCAAGCTCATCACACTCAGTTCCCATGGCAGCCAGACAGGGCCGACAGGCTCCGCCCCCCAGGAGATGGCTCCACCCCTTGGCGACGGCTGCTCTGCCCCCTCAGAGATGGTTCCGCCCTTGGAAGTGACTCCTCCCCTGGATTGGCTCCTCCTCCAGGAGGCTGCTTGGCCCCCCCAGAAGATGGTTCCGCCCCTGGGAGATGGATCTGACCCTGGAAGATGTCTCTCTAGCTTTAAGGATACTCAAAACTATAGATGGAGAGGATCTTGGAGCTCTTTAATCCTCACCTTTCCTTGGCTGCTGGGGAAGTGGTAGGTAGGAGGGGAGAAGGAAGCTATTGCCAAGAATAATGCTCCCTCAGAAGTCTTCGACTGCCCAATATTGGTGGCTCACGCCTGTAATCCCAACTACTTAGGAGGCTGAGATCTGAGGATTAGGGTTCACAGTCAGCCCTGGTAGGGAAGTCTGTGAGCCGTATGTCCAATGAATCACCAAAAAAGCCAGAAGAGGAGCTGTGGTTCAAATGATAGAATGTTAGCTCGGAGCAAAAAAGCTCAGAAACAGCACCCAAGCCCAGAGTTCAAGCCCCAGTACTGGAGCATACACACACACTCTCTCTCTCCCTCCCCCCCCCCCACAAGAAGTCCTCAACTGTACCTCTGGTCAATTTTCAACCATGATAATCCGGAAGGGGTAATTTGGGGCTGGCTAGGGTGGCAGGACTCACTTTCCTGCCTTCTAGTTTGTCCTGCCAAGTACATATGGACGTTTCCACTAGCCCCTCTCCAACCTCCAGACTCTGCCCCCAGGCTCAAAAGATGAGATTTCTCAGCACCCCACTATGTGCTACCTTTGTCTCTATCCCTCTGTGTTCCCACCCAGAGTTCAATCCCTGGGTCTTCTCATAGTCCATTTCTTCTCCTCGGAGAGGACAGCTGGAAGCCCTGGCTGGTTCGTACATTAGCTAGGCACCCCACGGCATCCCCCATCCTATTCTAATGTCCACTATTTTTTTTTTCTTTTCCATTTTGCCAGTCCTGGGGTTTGAACTCGAGGCCTGTGCACTGTCTCTGAGCTTCTTCTGCTCAAGGCTAACACTCTACCACTTAAGCCACAGCGCCACTTCTGGCATTTTCTGTGCATGTGGTACTAAGGAATCAAAACTGAGACTTCATGCATACTAGGCAAGCACTCTTCCACTAAGCCACATTCCCAGCCCTAATGCCTGCTCTAGTTATATCTTCCACTAGAATGCAGCATGTCTATGGACGTCTAGCCTTGGCCGGTAGCACAGGTGGGCTGATATAGTGAAGTGCTTAATAAACAACAAAACAACTAGGTGCGCACCGGTACTAGGTTTTAAACTCAGGGCCTGGATTCTGGAGTTTGGTGGCTAACTGGAAATAAAAGTCTTATGGCTTTTCCTGCCCCTGCTGGCTTCAAACTACAATCCTCAAATCTCAGCCTCTTGATCATCTAGGTCACTGGTATGAGCCACCTGCACTTGGCTTCTACATGTTCTTTTTTTGAGGCAATTATCTGGTGAAGTGCCAAAATCCTGGAGGAATTCTAGAAGAACAGCAAAGCCCAAGGCCTGAAAGACCACAAAAGCTATTCCCTCCAAAGAGGCAGAGAAACTCTTGAGCCAATTGGGCTCATGCCTGTAATCTTAGCTTCTCAGGAGGCTGAGGTCTGGGGATTGTAGTTCAAAGCCAGCCAGAGCAGGAAAGTCCATGAGACTCTTATCTCCAATTAACCACCAGAAAACCGGAAGTGGTGCTGTGGATCAAGTGGTAGAGCACTCGCCTCGCACTGAAGAGCTCAGGGACAGTGTCCAGGCCCAAAGTTCAAGCCCCACCACTGACCAAAAAAAGAAAAAAGTAAGCCAGGCACCAGTGGCTCACGCCTGTAATCCTAGCTACTCAGGAGGCTGCGATCTGAGGATCACAGTTCAAAGTCAGCCCGGGCAGAAAAGTCCATGAAACTCTTAGCTCCAATAAAAAAAACCACCAGAAAACCGGAAGTGGCACTATCGCTCGAGTGGTAGAGAACTAGTCTGGAGCTGAAGAGCTGAGGGACAGCGCTCAGGCCCAGAGTTCAAGCCCCATGACCAACAAACAAAAAAAATGGAAAAAGAAAAAATGAAACTCTTCAGTCACAGGCATAGTCTTCCCAGGGCCGCTCACCTAGGGCAACGCTCATTCTGCCTTCCAACCATCCCCTGGTGCTCACAACAGATCTGACCAGGCCTAAGGGAACTATATGGAATGAGAAAGAAAAAAGAAAAGACACTCAAACCCAGTTCTGAAGTTTCAGTCACACAGGGCTTATTTCTCCTCTGAGGCCTGAGGTCTCCTTCCTGAAGGTCTGGGTTAAATGGGGGGTAATTATTAATGTTTCCATTTACAACAGCCGAGGGAGTGAAGGGCTTGAGACCAGAGCCAGAGACATTAGCTAAATAGGTGAGTAGGAACCTGTTGGTTAGACTTGGAGGCTGGCAGGTGCCCCGGCCTGGGCTGGGCAGCCAGGCAGAACACATTTAGCTACCATCTTGGCCATCTGCTAGTCTCCTTGAACATGATTTTGAGGTGGAAATTATTCATTCCACAGACATTTGCCTCCTCCATACCAAGGCTAGGGATTTTATTTCATCTTTTTCCCCCGCAGTGGCTTTAAAGAAAGGGATGCTTAGGAAAGGTGAGAAATGAAGAGCTGGGAAGAGCTTCCCTGGTCTAAAGGAAAGTGGCAGGGGCTCAATTCTCACATCCCATGGCCAAAGCTAGTACTCTTTTTTTTTTTTGGTCGGTCATGGAGCTTGAACTCTGGGCCTGGGCGCTGTCCCTCAGCTCTTCAGCTCAAGGCAAGCGCTCTACCACTTGAGCTACAGCGCCACTTCCGGTTTTCTGGTGGTTTATTAGAGATAGGAGTCTCATGGTCTCTCCTGCCCGGGCTGGCTTTGAACCACGATCCTCAGATCTCAGCCTCCTGAGTAGCTAGGATGACAGGCGTGAGCCATCGGCCTACTCTTTTATTTTTATTGTTTAATGTCTTTGTGCCAGTGGTGGGTCTTGAACTCAGGCCCTTGAGCTCTCTCTTGGCTTTATCATTCAGTTCTAACTCTCTGCCAGTTGAGCCACACTTCTATTTCTAGTTTTTTTTGCTGGTTAATTAGAGATAAGAGTCTCACCAATTTCTCTGCCCAGACTGGCTTTGAACCTCAATCCTTAGATCTCAGTCTCTGAGTAGCTAGGATAACAGGTGTGAGCCATTAGCACCCAGCTAGCAGCACTTTAAAATAATCTGAAAAGTCTGTATTGTGAGGTGAAATCTTTTCTTTCTTCTTTTTTTTTTTTTTTTTTGGTCGATCATGGGGCTTGAACTCGGCTTGGGCGCTGTCCCTGTACTCTTCAGCTCAAGGCCAGCGCTCTACCACTTGAGCCACAGCGCCACTTCCGAGATCTTTACATTTTTAAACACTAACAACTCATTTAACAACCTTTAAGTTTCCGTTGCTGACCAAGCAAATTTGGGTTAGATTTGGATTGGTATAAGCTAGTTGCTAATTACTTGGAAAGACTGTGAAACAGTGGATATGAAAGGTTCAGATGGGAGCATTTGCCTTACCTTAGCATTGATTAATATTGTGGTTTAAGATACACACCAAATTTCTATAAAACTATTCGCAGAAGAGGTAGTATGGCACATCTATGCCAGAAAGTGTTTGCATGAAACCAAAAGATATGTATCAAGAGATGATATCCATCGATGGGCTGGGAAGGTGGCTCAGTGGTAGAGCACTTGCCTTGCATGCATGAGGCCCTGGGTTCAATTCCCCAGCACCACATAAGCAAAAAGAAAAAAAGCTGGAAGTGGTGCTGTGGCTCAAGTGGTAGAGCGCTAGGCTTGAGCTGAAGAGCTGAGGGACAGTGCCCAGGCCCAGAGTTCAAGACCCACGACCGGACCCAAAAAAAAAAAAAAAAAAGAGATGATATCCATCGAAAACAAGGCATAGTCAGGTGCTCAAGCCTATAATCCTAGCTACTTGGGAGGTTGAAATGAAGGCCAGTAAGCCAAAAGAAGTTTGGGAGATTCCAAAACAATCAAGGCTGGGGCATGGTGGCATGCACTCTTGTTATTGGAAAAGCACAATGGTTGGGTGCAGTGACATGCACCTGTTCTCAATGGCTCGTGGAAACACAAATAAGAGGATTACAGTCCAGTCTAACTGGAACATAAAGTGAAAGCCTAACTTGAAAATAACTAATACATAAAAGGGCTGGAGATGTGGCTCAAGGGGAGCGTGCCTGAATAGCATGCTTGAGGACTTGGGTTTGATCCTCAGTACAGCTAAGTAAAGAGTGGTCCTTAAACACATGATCACACAGGCAACATTTCACCAATGTCCTAAGCTGATGAGGCCATCAAAGGCTGTCATCAGATACCATGTTCTTGGATAGAAAGAAACACCATCCCCCCAAATGATAATTGTCCCTAAATGTATTCATAAATTCCAAGCAATCCTAATGAATATGCCATTAGGTTTCTGCTGAAGCAGAGCACATTGGTTATGGAGTTCATTGGCAAGACCAATGAACCAGAAGAGTGAGGTAAATTATAACAAAAGAGCCAAGTGGAGAGCTAGCCCCAATAGTGCTTATGACCTGTTTTAAAGCCTGTTCAGTTAAAATGAAATCAGATAGAAAAATCACCAAAAATGGCCTAATAGCGTATGCAAATCTAATATATGTTATAAAGACAATAGCTAAAATCAGTGGGAAAATAACCAATTTTTGAATCATGATATTTAGAAAATTAGAGTCCTAAAAAGATAAAATTAGACCCATTCCTCATGTCATTCTGCCAGGATAAATCTCAACTGGATAAGAAATGTGAAAAGTAAGCCAGGTACCAGTGGCTCATGCCTGTAATCCTAGTACTCAGGAGGCTGAGATCTGTGGATCAGGGTTCAAAGCCAGCCCCAGCAAGAAAGCCTGAGAAGTTCTGGTCTCCAATTGACTGCAAAAAATAATAATAAAGCCCAAAGTGGAGATGTGGCTCAAGTGGTAGAGCACTAGTTTTGAGCATAAAAGCTCAGAGACAGGCTCTGAGTTCATGCACCAGGACTGGCAGGCAGACAGACAGACAGACAGACAGACAGATAGAGAGACAGAGACAGAGACAGAGACAGAGACAGAGACAGAGACAGAGAGAGAGAGAGAGAGAGAGAGAGAGAGAGAGAGAGAGAGAGAGAGAGAGAGAGAGAGAGAGAGCTTTATAAACATTTTAAAGATTTCAAGGCAAAGATGGATATAATGATTCAAACTATGGAGGAACATCAATAGAGATCAATAGAAGTGTTTGTGTGTGTGTGTGTGTGTGTGTGTGTGTGTGCGCGCGTGCACGCACACATATGCACGCATGCACGTGCGCAGATACTGGAGCATGAACTCAGGGCTTAGATGTTGTCCGTTAGCTTTTTCACTCAAGGCTGGTACTGTACCAATTGAGCCACAGCTCCACTTCGGGCTGTTTTCTGCTTCATTGGAGATATTAGACTCACAGACTTTCCTGCCCATTCTGGCTTTAAACCTTGGTCCTCAGATCTCAGCCTCCTGAGTAGCTAGAATTATAGAAATGAGCCACGAGAACCTAGCAGAAACTCCACCCCCCCCCAAGCAGAAACTTTTTTAAAGAGGAAAGTTTAGAACTGAACAATTATATATCTGAAACAAATGATTCATAGGCTAGATTGCAGATTGAACACTCAAGAAAAAAGCCAATAGCCCTAAAGACATAAGAATATAATTTGTTCAAAGTAAAGAATAGATAGCTGGGCACCAGTGGATTACTCTTGTAATCCTAGCTACTCAAGAGGCTGAGACCTGAGGATCACGATTCAAAGCCAACCCAGGGCAGGAAAGTCTGTGAGACTCTAATTTCCAGTGAACCACCAGCAAACTGAAAGTGGTGCTGTGGCTCAAAGTGGTAGAGTACTAGCCTTGAGCAGAGAGCTCAGGGACAGTACCCAGGCCCAGAGTTCAAGCCCCATGACTGATGAGAGAGAGAGAGAGAGAGAGAGAGAGAGAGAGTAAAGAATAGAAAGGAAAAAGACACAAAAGTAAACAGCCTTAGTAACAAATGAGATAAGATCAAAACAAGTAACATTTATAGTTAGAAAACACAGTTGAGAACTTTACAACTTTGGTGCGGGGGACAGGGTGGGGGAAAGGGGGAGGATATGAAGGGATGGGAAGGGGAAACAAAGCAGGAGGCTACAATGCTTGATAAGAAATGTGCTCATCTTACTCATGTAATTGTAACCCCTCTGTACAGTATTTTCACAATAAAAAAATATATAAATAAAACAAATATCAAAAAAGAAAACACAGTTGACTAGGGAAGAAAAAAAATTGAAGAACTAATGGTTAATTATTCCTTCCAAATGCAATAGAAAATAATGTACAGATTCAAACATCCCAATAAGTGTAAGAAGAATAAACACAATGAAAACATACACATATCATGGTCCAAGTGCTTAAATCCAATTTTAAAGACCATCTTTAAGCCGGGTGCCGGTGGCTCACGCCTGTAATTCTAGCTACTCAGGAGGCTGAGATCTAGAGTCACGGTTCAAAGCCAGCCCAGACAGGAAATTCTGTGAGACTCTTATCTCCAATAAACCACTAGAAAACCGGAAGTGGTGCTGTGGCTCAAGTGGTAGAGCATTCGCCTTGAGCTGAAGAGCGCAGGGACAATGCCCAGAGTTCAAGCCCCACAACTGACAAAAAAAAAAAGACAGTCTTGAAGTAGCCAGAGCCAAATTAGAAGATTGCCATTTGGCTCACACATGTAATCTCAGCCACACAGCAGTCTGAGAACTGACCATCTCAACTGAAAACCAGCTGGGTCAGGAAAGTCTGTAAAACTCCATTTCCAATTAGCCAGCAAAAAGCCAGGCTGGAGTCCTGGCTCACATGGTGGAACACCAACCATGAACAACAAAGCCCAATAAGATGGTGAGGTGTTGAATTCAAGCACCCCTACCACCAAAACAACAACAAAAAGCAGTCAGAGCCAACAGATGCATTACAAACTGGGAAACTGAAAATTCATCTACTTTTGTTTTCCTTCCTTTCTTCCTTCCTTCCTTCCTCCCTCCCTCTCTCTCTTTCCCTCTCTCTCTCTCTCTCTCTCTCTCTCTCTCTCTCTCTCTCTCTCTCTCTCTCTCTCTCTCTCTCTCTCTCTCTCTCTCTCTTTCTTTCTTTCTATCTTTCTTGGCACTCTCCCTGAACTTTTTTTTTTTTTGGTCAATCGTGGGGCTTGAACTCTGGGCTTGGGCACTGTCCCTGAGCTCTTCAGCTCAAGGCGAGTGCTCTAATGCTTGAGCCACAGTGCCACTTCTGGTTTTCAAGTGGTTTATTGGAGATAAGAGTCTCACGGAGTTTCCTGCCTGGGCTGGGTTTGAACCATGATCCTTCAGATCTCAGCCTCCTGAGTAGCTAGGATTACAGGTGTGAGCCACAGGCTCCTGGCTTCCCTGAACTTCTTTTGTGCAAGGCTACCACCCTACTACTTGAGACACAGCTCCATTTCTGGTAGGGTTTTTTTTTTTTGGGGGGGGGGTAGTTTACTGGAGATGAGAGTCTCATAGACTTTCCTGCCTGGGCTGGCTTTGTACAGAACTCAGCCTCCTGAGTAGCTAGGATTACAGGCATAAGCTACCAAAGTGGGCCCATCTGCTTTTCAAAGTGGGCCCATCTGCTTTTTATGAGACCCAATCTCAAAGAAGAAGAAAATGTAGTATCATCTTGAAAGTGATGACAGAAAAGAAATAAAACCTGTCAAACCTAGAATGTTACATGCAGAGAAATATTCTTTAAAAAATAGAGGCAAAACAAAGACCTTTTCAGGAAAACAGAAGCTGAAAAGATTCAGTGAGCCTGAACTCAGGAAACAGTAAAGTTCTTTGGATGACACCCAAAGAGCTAAAAATATGAAACACATAGATAACTATAAAATGCATTTTCCATGGCTCAGAATGTGGCTTAGTGGTAGAGTGCTTGCTAGCATGCATGAAGCCCTGGGTTTGATTACTCAGTACCACATAAACAAAAAAGGCTAAAAGTGGTGCTGTGGCTCAAGTGGTAAAGTGCTCAGGGACAGTGCCAAGGGCCTGAGTTCAATCCCCAGGTCTGGAAAAAATAAATGAAATGCATTTCCCTAGTCAGGCATGGCAGTACACAATGTAAGAGGATTACAAGTTCAAGAGCAGCCTAGGCTGGTTAGTGAGACCCTGCCTCAATAAACAAAAAGAAAATACAAAAAAGGCTTTTCCTCCTTGTTTATTATTATTATTATTGTTGTTGTTGTTGTTGTTGTTGTTGTTATGCCAGTTCTGGGGATTGAACGCACAGCTCTACTTCCAGCAGTTTGCTGGTTAAAGATAAGAATCGCATGGACTTTCCTGTCGGGGCTAGCTTTGAACCTTGATTCTTTGATTTCAGCCTTCTGAGTATCTAAAATTGCATGCATGAACCACTAGCCCCTGTCTTGTTTTTCAATTTAAAAATATATAATTTGTGGCTGAAAGCTAAAAGGAATAATGTTATGTGGAGTCTAGTGCATCTGTGAAAGTAAAATATACAATGAGAAAAAATGAATAAGTATAAATAGGAAAATGTTATTGTAAATTTTTTGTATTTCATGAGTTCATACAATATTAATTCTAGGTCCACTGTGATAGATAAATCAACCATAAATCACCCATTAAATATGAAACAAAGAGGAATAATGGCAAGAAGCCAACAGAGCAGATAAAATAGAATATTAAAAATAATGCAAATTAATGTAGAAAGGAAAATGATGTAAAAAATAAAGAACTGATGAACAAATAGAAAGAGAATATCAAGGTGATAGACTCAAAGCTAAGTATATCAATAATTCCATGACTTTACATTAAACTTAAATAGACTGAATACTCCACAAATCCATGGCAGAGATGCTCAGACAATGTAAAAAAGGAAGAGCTAACTAACTATGCAGTCATCAAGAAATGTTCTATAAATATAAAATCACAGATAAGACTAAAGTAAATGGATGTGAAATTACATACTATACCAATAATAAGCTTCAGAAGTCTGGAATAGGTGAGAATTTCCTGGCAAGGACACAGAATTCACTGGCTATAAGATTGACATTAATAAGTATATTATTACATACTTATATATTATTCCTCAAATTAAGATAAAACAAACTTCTGTTCACCAAAAACATCACAGAGAATGCAAAGGCTACTTCAGAAGGCTGAGACAGGTGGATGTTGGTTTGGAGCCATTCTAAGCAAACAAAAAATCTTAGGATTAACCACAAAAAGCCCAAAGTGGAGGCTTGGCCCAAGGAGTTGAGTACCGGCTGTGAATGAAAAAGCTCAGATAGACAGATAAACAGAGACACAGAGAGCAAGAGAAGAAAGAGGGAGGAAGGATGAGAAGAAGGGAGAGGGAGAGAAAGAGAGGGGGTGAAGAGGAAGAAGAAAAAGAGGAGGAGGGAGGAGAAATAAGGAAAGTGGAGAGGAGAGGAGGAGAAGGACAGATGAGAGAGGAGGAAAGGGGGATGGGAGAGAAGAAGGGGAGGGCAGAGGAGAGGAGGGGTACCTGGAGGGGAGGAAAGCAGAGAGAGGGAAGGAAGGAAGGGAAGGAGGGAAGGGGGAGGGAGGGAGGAAGGAAGGAAAAGGAAGGAGGGAGGGAAGAGAAGAAGGGAAGGAAGGAAGGAAGGAAGGAAGGAAGGAAGGAAGGAAGGAAGGAAGGAAGGAAGGGAGAGAGGGAGGGAGGGAGGGAGGGAGGGGAAGGAAGGAAGGAGGGAGGGAGGGAGGGAAAGAGGGAAGAAGGGATGAAGGAAGGAAAGAGGGAAGGAGGAAAGAAGAGAATGAGGGAGGAAGGGAGGAAGGAAAAGAGGGAAGAAGGGAGCAAAAGGGGGAGGGAGGGAGGAAAGAAAGGAAAGGGTGGAAGGAAGGAAAGGTAGAAGGGAGGATGGAAGGAAGAAAGGGAAGGAGGGAAGAAGGGAGGAGGGAAGGAAGGAAGGGAAGGAGGGAAGGGAAGATGGAAGAAAGAAAGGGAAGGAGGGAAAGAGGGAAGGAGGAAGGAAGGGAAGGAGGGGAAGAGGGAGGGAGGGTCCCTTTGTTCCCCTCCCGCTCCTCTGCCTCCCTTCCCAGCCCGCACCCACCCCAGCAGGAGGAAGCAGGCAGAAAGACCCACTCCAGGGCGGGGCACCTGTGCCTTCAGCACCCTGGAGAGCTCAGCGTGGTGACTCAGGCTCCGCAGCTCAGGCCCAGGGAAAAGATCCTTTCTTTGGAGAGGCTGGCCTTGCCCTTCCCTGTCACCGGCAGAGATGGCGCCACAGAAGCTGCGCGTTCCCCTCCATGGGCACCCCAACACCCTGCAGCTGCCGGCAGGCCATTAGTCCACCCTGACATCCCCCTGTCTGGCAAGTATCAGGGGAAGCAAAGCATCATGGGTGAAAGCAGGCCTTTCACAGCCTGGGGACAGACTCAGCAGGGATGCTTGCAAAGATCTCTGAAGAGAGGAGATGCCATCTTCTCCCAGGATGCAGGACAGCTGGGCAGGTGGGAGCATGTAGTGGGGGGGGGGAGGCCTTGGAACTCAGAGCCCCTCCTAGGACCCACACCTTGGCTCAGGGCGCTGTTGTTCCCAGCCCCAGACACCCACGTGTGTTCTGCTCGACCCACACCCTGCAGAATTGGTTTCCAAGGTCGGTAACTTGAATGCTTTTTTACATTAAAAGTTGGTTTCCCGGGGCCGGGAAGGTGGCTCAGTAGTAGAGGGCTTGCCTTGCATGCATGAGGACCTGGGCTTGATTCCTCAGCATCACACAAGCAGGAAAAAAAAAAAAAAAAAAGCCAGAAGTGGTGTTGTGGCTCAAGTGGTGGAGCCCTAGCCTTGAGCTGAAGAGTTGAGGGACAGTGCCCAGACCCAGAGTTCAAGCCCCATGACCCCCACACACACACAAAAAAAAGGTTTTCTGGCTAGGCATGGTAGCACACAACTGTAATCCCAGCACTCTGGAGGCTGAGGCAGGAGGATCAGGAGTTCAAGACCAGTCTGAACTACATAATGTAATATCTAAGTTGCTATTTACTGGCAGAAAGTTCCTCTTATTATCTGGCCTCAGTCCCTCCTGCTATTGGAAATTTACTCTCTCCTCTGAACCCTCTTTCCTTTGGGGAAGAAGGATATCCATGAGAACAACATTGTGAAAACAGAACAAAATTATTAATAAAGGGCAAAACCTCTTGGTAAGGAAAAACCCCAAGCAAAGGCAACTACTGGTCAACTTTAGCTTCTCCATCCTTGCTAAAAAGCAAAAAAACATCTCTCCCTCACTCAAGTTTACCAAGCTGGCAGCTTTCCAGAAGGCTGCTGACAACCTTGAGGCTTATCACCAGCTGTACTGAGTTGCTGTATTAGTCAGGAGCTTATAATACAAATAACTTCTGTAATAGCATTGATAGTGTTGGTCATGCTGACCAAGTCAAGATTCTGTTTTGCCTAGGCTCCTGTGACTCAAGGCTAAGTTTTTGCTGTGCTTTGCTTCTGTAACCTTGCTGGCTTGCCTTAATAACAGGGCCTTAAGCCCACCAATGGAAGACCACCACTGAGTGGTCCCATTATGGGGGGGCCTATTGCATATTATTAGATATGACATTTACCATAAAGAACAAATGAATTTAAAGGTCATATAACCATGAACCAATGAAAATGTGCCAAAGCTGCCTTGCATGGCTCATCTATGTAACTAACTCTATGTAACCTACCCTATAAAAACCTAGCCTCCCCTGAGCTCAAGGCCATCCTCTTACTTTCTCAGTGGTAGGCAACAGTCCCCATGCAGTGGTAATATAGTTCCTAGCTCCTTTAACTGGATGTCTTGGACTCTCTTTTGGATCCAGGATATAATACATAACAAGACTCTCTCTCTTAAAACACAAACCACACTGGTGATCCATGCTTGTAATCCTAACTACTCAGAAGGCTGCGATCTGAAGATCGTAGTTCAAAGTCAGCATGGGCAGGAAAGTTTGTGACACTCTTACTTCCCATTAGCCAGCAAAAAGCTGGAAGTAGAGGTGTGGCTCCAGTGGTAGAGCACCAGCCTTGAGTGATAAAGCTAAGGGATGCGTCCAGGCCTGCTTGTTAATCTTCTTGTGCCTTTCCTGGACCGCACAGACAACACCTCCAGCACCCCTGACATTTAGTAACATCATTACTCCTCACACAAATCAGTGCTGTACAAAGGCTCAGAGAGGTGAATTGAGTCACCTAAGCATACACAGTTTTCAAAAGACCCAACCTCTGATGCTAGAGGCAGTGCATGTAAGATCAGACCAAGTCCCAGAACCAGGAGTCAGCCAATCATCTCCTGTGATGTTACTTACTGGATCTTTAAAGATTATTTTCCCCGGGAAAGAGCTAGTCCTCAGCCTGGGACAGCCATAAAGCCAGGTAGTGGCTTCTTGGTACCAGATGAAGATAAAGCAACGCAGGGATCTGCTTGGGAGACTGGAAGTGTCTTCCATGTGCAAGTGGACAGGGTTTAAGATTTATCATCTGGACTGAGATCTTGGATGCCTGAAGGAAGGGGGGGGTGGGCCTCCCTGAGCAAGTTGAGAGCACAATGCCCTGTTTCTATTTCCATCCCTAGACCCAGCAACTTACGTTCCTTTCTTTTTAGAAAAAAAAATATTGTTGTTTTAGATACACAGTGGGGCTACCTTTATATATGTCAGGTAATAAGTATTTCTTTCTTTCCTTTGACATAATATCATCTGTTCCCTCATTCTCTCATTCTCTCCCTCCCATCTCTGCCCACGAGTTGCTTGGCTCATTTTCATCAGTGTCCAGTACAGCTGATGGGCCCTGCTGCTGCACATTTTCACTGATCTTTCCACTGATTTCTGTGCCCTCCCCCACACCCTCTCTCGGATGGGCACGTGTATACACTGTATCTGAGGTAAAGAACACAGAGTCATCACAAAACAAAAAGACCAATTAAGAAAATGTCTTTTGTGTCCTTATCTTTAGAGTACGTTTTAGTATGTATATTATTTTATATACACGTGAAGAGATTCTTCGGTATTACAACTTGGTGCTTTTCTCCTAAGACTGTCCTCTTTTAGTCTCACCGTATATGGGTGTCTGGAATCCTGTATACTTGGTCATATCCTGTTGCATTTGAAATCTAACCTCCACATATCAGAGAGACCATGCGCCATTTGTCTCTCTGATCTTGGCTTACCATGATTTGTTCTAGTTCCTCACTTAACATTGTTCTAGTTCCATCCATTTTCCCACGAATCACATTATTTTATCCTTTCTACTGGCTGTGTAAGATTCCATACTTATCTTCCTTTCTACCTGCAACCTGCTTTTGAGCCAAAGGGGGATTTTGCTGTGCAAAAGAATCATAATAATGATTCAGTGAAACAAAAGTAGATGTGTTGGGTGTATACAAAAGCCCTAAATATATATGTTGTTTATTTTTTCCTGGTGGCTAAGAAGCCATCTCCCAGAGCCATCAAGTGAGACTCTGTGGCCTCTGCTAGCTTGTCATGGTCGCATGTCCCCCATCCACCCCCCTGCCCCTGCCCCATGTGGCTCATGAAAAGCAATCTGCCCTCCAAGGCCCCCAAGCAGAGCCCAGAGTCTGTGTGTATGTGGATCCACATCGATGGCTGCCCTGAATGAGACATGCACGCACTGACAGCAGGTGAGCATGAATTCCTTCACCACAGCCATTCTTCTCCTCCATTTCATTTTCCCCGTGAGATGTCTGGCTTTCTTCTTTTACCAGCCCTGTGCGGCTTTCCCATTCCTTTATCCTTCCATGCCCCAAACACACACACATGTACACACATGCATACATGCACACCTGTGCACACACAAGTGCACCCCACCAATAAGCAATGAGTCACCAAGTCCTAGGCTGTGCAGCTTTCCTTTCCTCCTGGATTCTGAGTTCCAGTCCTGGCCTGCAGGGGAGTCCAATGGGGCCAGCAGGAGGCGCTCTTCCACCCTGTGCTCAGAGCCATCTATCCCAGGGACTGGGGTCGGAGGAGGAGGCCCAGCGGTCTGAGCGGTCACTGGAGATTCGATGAGAGACAATGACCTCCCAACATAGCATCACCCAGACACTGTCACTGCCTGGCCCATTGGGTGCCACCAATAAACAGTGTAATTGTTACACCAGGCTACTCAGGTAGCTGCAAACTGAGGATTGTAATTCAAATCCAGCCCAAGCAGGCAAGTCCAGTGAGATTCTTATTTCCAATTAATCACCAGAAAACTAGAAGTAGGGCTATTACTCAAGTGGTAGAGCACTAGCCTTGAGCAAAAGAAGCCAAGGGACAGCGCCCAGGCCCTGAGTTTAAGCCCCAGGATCAGCACACACACACACACACACACACACACACAGACACACACACAGACACAGACACAGACACACACACACACACACACACACACACACACACACACACACACACACACACACACACACACACACACACACCCCTGGTAGCAATCTCTTTGGACAGGTCTGCCTGTCCATGTTTTCTTTGTTCATTTGTTTTTTGTGCTAGTAGTGGGACTTGAACTCAGGGCCTGGGAGCTATCCTTTAGCTGCTTTGTTTGCTCAAGGGTTTGCTGCCCTGGCTGGCTTTGAACCAAAATCATCCAATCTCAGCCTCCTGTGTAACAGATTCCCAGTGTGAGCCACCAGCGCTGGGCTCTGTCCACATTTAGGAGGTTAGGATTGTTTTCTTTGACACTGGTCATTTGAACCAGAGGTTTAGGTCTGCCAAGACACCTAGATGGCTCTACCTTTGAGCGCAGAGAATGAGAAGAGGCTTCCATCCTTGTTAACTGTGCCCTCCATCTCTTTGCTAGAACAAGCATGGGGCAGGGGCGGGGTGGGGGGGGAAAGGGGGCTAGTGGGGGAAAGTACAAAGGGCCCCTCTCTGTGATCAGCCTTCCCTCCAGCCCAGGCTGGAAAGGGATCACCCCTTCCCAGCTCTCCCACCTGCCCTGTCTCCCCAGTGTCTGACTGCTCAGCTCCCTTCCTCCCATTCTCAAGCTGCTCAAGGTCATGATCCCTCATCCAAACTCCTCCCCCAGCAATGTCAACCACACAAGAACCAACACTTAATTAAGTACCTATTATGCCCAGGTGATTACTGCTCTTCATTTAGTTTTGACAATCACGTAGGAAGAAGGACTTGTCAATGGGAAACCAGGGATCCAAAAAGGAAAGCCACCAACTCAGGCTTAAACAATTTGCAAGGGGTAAAAAGTCAGAATTCATACCCAAGTCCCTTTATTCTTATCCAACATTATGATCTCTTGCTACATATAGTTATTATTCTCTATACTTCTTAATGGCCAGGATTGTGTTAGTCCATACTTCCTATATCCCAGTGTGTGTTAAACTAATTGATGCTCGATAAATAATTATTAAGTAAGGACCCCCAGTGCTTGTGGCTCACACCTGAAATCTTAGCTAGGCAGGAGGCTGAGATCTAAGAATCACAGTTCAAAGCCAGCCTGGACAGTAAAGTCCATGAAACTCTTATCTCTAATTAACCAGCAAAAGCCAGAAATGGAGATGTGACTCAAGTGATAGAGCATCAGCCTTAAGCAAATCAACCAAGAGAGATGGTTAAGCCTGAGTTCAAGCCCTAGTAACTACACACACACACACACACACACACACACACACACACACACGCACACACGCACGCACACACACACACACACATTTGTTAAATGTATAAATTGATCAGAACATCCATACACTCTTTTGTATATTAATATCCCAAGTAGCCATACACATAGTTGCAAAAATATCAACAAAGAACATAAAGGTGCAACAAAGTTTAAATCTCCTTCCTAGACACTCATTTCCCTTCCTCCATGATTACCAGATTCTCTGGTAAACTTCCAAGATATATAGCTACCCTATGCATGCGTATGTAAGTGCACATGCATATCCTAATGCATGTGTATGTAATAGAAACCGTCTGACAAGTTGACTGCATGCATTCTGTATGTCGCGGGAATATTCAAATGCACATTCACACCCATGCATTATCCACCATGAGAATCATGACTGTTGCATGCTGGGATAATGAATTGAATTTGCTGGCATCATTAGATGACCCAGAATCAAAGGGCAGAAAAGAGAGAGAGAGAGAGAGAGAGAGAGAGAGAGAGAGAGAGAGAGAGAGAGAGAGAGAGAGAGAGAGAGAGAGAGAGAGAGAGAGAGACTTGAGATGGTCTGCTTCAGCTTGCCTGTGTTCCAAATGGAGAAACTGAGGCCAATTTGGTGAGACTGGTGGTTGAATAAACATCCCTAAATTCATATCAGGAGCTCATTTAATTTAGATCAGGACAAAGCAGACACCTGGAATCCTTGGCAGGCCTCCTTGGCCAGGACTCCTTTCTGCTTGGCAAGACTCTAAGCCATTCCAGCCAGCTCCCAGCAGGACAGCCCTTGCTTGGGCCTTGTTAATGGCAAGTCCCCACCCCTCTCCAGGCAGGCTGGGGTGAAAGAGATTATGTAAATTGCTTGGTCATCAGGAAAGAGAGCCTGAGCCCTTGAAGTGCAGGTTGATTCACACGGTCCCAGAAGATTGCATTAGCATTGAGCTCTGAGCTCAAAGAGCCAGGAACAGCATCCAACTGCGAACGTGAGGCTGAGGGCACAGGCCTCACACATAGTCTCTCGGCTGCTTCCAACCTGGGATCTGCTCCTTCCCCAGCTGACCTGTGCCATCCCCTCTGATGGGCAGGAAGGACCCAAATCAGGTGAATGGGATTAGGAGGCGTTGCTCAATGGGTAGAGCACTAGCCAATGAGAGAAAGCATAGGTACTGCGTTACAGTCCCAGTCTCCAGCCTAAAGAAAATGAAGAAAAGAAAATAGAGGGCAAAACAGGAGAGAAAATAGGTTCTGTTGGGATAAATATCTTTCAGATTACACACACACACACACACACACACACACACACACACACACACACCATTGCTACACACTCATTTTGAACTACACAACATTACTGTTTAACCTACTCCCAATTCTTCACCTCACCTTTTCTTGCCATGTTCCTAAGACTCCACCTTTCTCCAGGAATCTTCCCTGCCAGTCCAGCTTCACAGTTGCCTCTTGCTGTCTTTGAACAAAGCAATTACATCTGCTAACCCCCACCCCCCTTGGCCTGATGAACAAGAGCATCCAAAATTAGGAGAAGCCCAGAACATCCACGTTGAGCATGCATCACAGATGTCACACACCCAGCCACTGTGTGTTACCTGGTAGATGTGGGGTAGGATAGTGAAGGAGAGTTGGGTGTACCCATGGCTCAAACGTGACTTGGAATCCTACCTCTGTTGCTCGCTAGTTCCACATCCTGGCAAGTTGTTTGGCTTTCAAGGGGGTCATTCTAAAACAGGGGGCATCAAGACCTTCCTAGGGCCTGTGAAGAGCACTGGAATGTGAGCACTCCATTCTACTCTGTTCTCTCTGACAAATGCCAAGCCCCTCACATGGTGCCTGGCCCGTGGAGAGAACTAGGTAATATGTACTGAATGAATAAAAGCAGTACTAATAAAGGCAGTTGCTAGTGGCTCAGCCTGTTTCCCTGTTCATGGGCCAGCAGCTCCTTCCTCTATGTGGCCATGGTGAGAAGTATGTCCCTGGGGACACTGCCTCCAGAAGGACTGATAGTTCTCAAAGGACTCTGGGTACTTCATTTGAGAGTAGGTTCTCATAAAGTAAGGCCACCCCACACCCCCATACTCCGGGTCTGTTCCATATTGGACCATTTGCCTTTCTATTTCTTTGCTCTATTCACTAAGAGAGTAAAAGCCTTCACCAATGGCCAAATATACAGGGCCACCCAATCTTGGACTTTCAACCCGCAAAACCATGAGCTAAATGAACCAACTTTCTTTCTTTCTTGCTCTCTTTCTTTTTTCTCTCTTTTAGTCTCTCCTTCCCTTCCCTTCCCTTCCTTCCTTCCTTTCTTCCTTCCTTCCTCTCTCCTTCCTTCCTTCTTTCCTTCCTTCCTTCCTGTCTTTCTTTTTTCTTTCTCTCTTTCTTTCTTTCCTTCATTTTTTTTCTACCATTCCTGTGGGGGGGGCTGTATCTTCAAATCTTCTGCCTCTATGTCAAGACTTTCTCTCTCTCTCTCTCTCTCTCTCTCTCTCTCTCTCTCTCTCTCTCTCTCTCTCTCTCTCTCTCTCTCTCTCTCTCTCTCTCTCTCTCTCTTTCTCTCTGTCTCTCTTCCCTCACCCCAATTGGGGCTTGAATTCAGGGCTTCATGCTCTCACTCAGTTTTTTCCCTCAAGCCTGGTGCTCAACACCATGAGCAAATCTTCTACTTCCAGCTTTTTGCTGGTTCATTGGACATAAGAGTCTCACAGACTTTCCTGCCCAGGCTGGCTTTGAGCCACAGTCCTCAGTTCACAGCCTTCTGAGTAGGTAGGATTCCAAGGCATGATGCAAAATCTCTTTGCCCATGTAAGGTAACCCTTACAGCTCTAAGTAATTACAATGTGAATATCTTTGAATATTTACACACACACACACACACACACACACACACACACACACGCACACACACACAGATCTGGGCACCAGTTCACAATCTCCGCAATCAGCCTTAGCTGTGAAGTAGAAAGTGGATGAAAGTTGGAGGCTGGTGAATGAAGTCTGTCCCAGAGAAAAAGGACTCTGCACGTGGTGTCTTCCATTTCAAGAACCACTCCAGCCCATACCCCATTGCCTCCTTCCTGACCCTGTGTCACTGACGATGATCCTGAGGCTGTCCAGTGACCCATTGTTATTAGTTAATGAAACATCTTGGGGCTAACCCCACAGTCAGCAGCAGGGATAAAGAGAGAGGATGGAGCAGGAGGAGGGCTGGGGTGCAATGTACAATCCACAAATCCATGGAGGCTCTGTCCTCAAGCACCTATTGCACAAACATTTACTGTACATTTAATGTGTGCCAGGAACTGTTACAGGGATGATCCCGGCCTTCAGGGAACTTACAGGTGAAGGAGGTAGACAGATGAGATGGGGGGGAGGGAGAGGGAGAGAGAGAGGGAGAGGAAGAAGGAGGTGGAGTGGGAGAGAGAGAGGGAGAGGGAGAGGAAAAGGGAGAAATGGATTGATGGGTAGATAATAATGGACAATAAATGATAGATAGATAAATAGATGGATGGATAGATAGATATAGACAATGGACAGAGAAATGGTGGAAAGATGGATATATGATTGATAGATAATTAAATAATTAAATGGATGGATGGATAGATAATAGATGGATGATAAATGGTAGATAATTGAATGAATGAGGGAATGTATAGATAATTGGCTTATGGATGATAAATGATAAGTAAATGAATGGATGAATGATAGATAATAGATGGAAAATAGTTAAATGAATAGATGGATAGATAATAGGTAAATGGATGATAAATGATAGATAATGAAATGAATAGATGGATGGATAGATAATAAATGGATGTATGACAAAAGATTGAGAGAAATAATGAATGGATATGATTGATAGACAAGGAAATGAATGGATTGATGGATAGATAATAGATGGGTGGATAATAAATGATAGAGAGAAATGGTAAATAGAAATAAGATAGAGAAGTAAATGGATGGATAGATAATAGATGGATGATAAAAGATAAATAATTAAATGAATGGTTGTATGGGTAGACAGATAATATATGAATGGAAGATAAATGATAGAGATACAGAGAGACACACATGCAGCCTGACAGACAGACAGATAGGCTGTGGATCCATCTTGACAGACACTCCCAGGATGTGGGCAGGGGAGCATCACAGCTAGCCTCTGTCATGGGAGCATGGAGGACAGCGTAGGAGGACCTGGTGGCTATCCAGAGGTGGGGTGGCTGTCCTGTCCTGACATGACTGAGCGCTGGGGGTCTGGGAAGGTTTTCTCAGCCAGAGAAGACACAAGTGCTGCGCTGCCCTGGCCCAGAAGCTCCCCGGAGACCACAGGGAGAGAGAGGCCAAATGGTGAAATGGGATGGGCTGGCCCGAGCTCCAATCTCAGCCTTCTCTCTCCCTGACTCTGGCTGGGTAGCTCCTCTGGGTGTCGGTTTCCTCCTGGGAGCAATCCGGGAGATGATTGGGAGGTCAGAGCTAGTGTCTGCTGGACCTCCAGATTCTGGCACATTGGTACACAGAATGAATCATGTCTGCCCATGTTTGGCCAGGTGGCTGACATAACAACCGTTTGGTGAATAAATTAAGTAACTCATTTGTTGAGGGGCAAATTCAGTGATGATCTGGCCAAGCTTCCATGCCACACATGAATGTGTCTGTCGAGTGCCCCCCTTCTCCGGGCCAGTGCCATGAGAATGAGCTCTGAAGCTGGAGTTGGAGAGGACAGACTTTGGTTCCAGACACAACTTGACCACTTGTGAGCTGTGGGCCCGGAGACACCCACGTCCTGTGACCTGGCCTGTGACTTCCTCTACATCTTCTCCAGGTTCCGTGATGTGCTCCGTGTCCCTGACTCCCTCCAAATCCTGTGATGTCCTCCATGTCCCCTGACTTTCTCCATGTCCCCTCCATGTTCTGTGACTCCCTCTATGTCCCCTCCAAGTCCCCTGATCCCTCCATGTACCTTCCATCTTCCCTGATTCCTCCAGGCCTTATCCGGACCCAGCTTGGCTGCATTCCCAGGAGGTCTCTGAGGGCTGAGGGAGACATTGATTTCTTTTTTTATTTTGTTTTATTTCTCTTTTTTTCCCCTTCTCAAACAGTTTAATAGCAAATAAAGGAAGGCACCATGCTTGGCAGATACAAAATGACTTTTTGTCCATGTGTCTCTGCAATTAAAACAGATTTAGGCTCCCCATTGGGACACACACACACACACACACACACACACACACACACACACACACACACACACACACACACACACACACGAGGAAGGAGAATCTTTCCAAACACATGCTCCTTTGCTCCAAACTTGTAAACGTTGTTTTTTTTTTTTTTTTAATCCACTACACAAACTTTGTAATTAGGTAAGAAAAGCAGCAAGGGCTCTTCCTGCCAATTAAAAAGACAAACACACACACACACACACACACACACACACACACACACACAAAATCAGCCAGGTGCATATGGCTCATGCCTGTAATCCTAGCTACTCAGGAGGCTGAGATCTGAAGCTCATGGTTCAAAGCCAGTCCAAACAAGAAAGTCCATGAGACTCTTATCTCCAATAAACCATGCAGAAAACTAGAAGTGGCACTGTGGCTCAAGTGGTAGAATGCTCACCTTGAGCTGAAGAGCTGAGGGACAGCACCCAGGCCCAGAGTTCAAGCCCCATGGCTGACAAAAAACAAAAACAAAAATCATTAAAGCAAACCTCATAATTTTCTTTGTTTTGTTTCTTGACCAAGGTTTTAGCTATGGATCCCCTGAGGATCTTTAGGGATTACAAGTGTGCCCCACCATGCTCAGCTTCATTTAACATTTTTTCCCCCATTTAACTTCATCACGAACTCAATGTCACTCTCTCCTTCCCAGTCATCAACTCAATGAAACTTCCAGAGCTTTTCCATGGGTGTACATGACCTCATTTAACTTCTCTGACCTGGGTTTCTTTAGGTAGATTTAACTCCGGGCTCCAGTGCTCTTCTGTGGTATAATATCCAAATGGAGCCCACTGCACTCCATCTTCTTGATACAGTATGAATAATGTTGCCTCCCTAGTACATTACTGTGAGGTCTGGCTCCAGAGCCCTCCTAACCAAACACACCCCAAAATTGAGATCCCTTCAGGGTCTTAGCGGAGCCCTTCCTCAAACTGCCCAGCAGTTTGAGTTGCCCCAGTTGAGTTTCCTGGCTCTGTGGCCCAATGATGGAAACTGTCTCTTTCTCCATCAGCTGGAGGAAGCCTCTGAAGGCTGAGCTTCCCATGGCCTCAAGTGAAGGTAGCAACAGGGTCTTAATTGTTCGACACAAACATGCCTCACCCCACAGATAGCTGGGCCCAGAGGATACATGTTTGAAAGAAAAGACCTTAGCCAGACACCAGTGGTGCATGCCTGTAGTCTTAGCTATCCAGGAGACTGAGATATGTAGATGGAGGTTCGAAGCCATCTCAGGCAGAAAAGTCCATGAGATTCTTATCTCCAATGAACCACCAGAAAGCTAGAAGTGGACTTTTTGGCTCAAGTGGTAGAGCACTAGGCTTGGGTGAAACAACTAAGGGACGGTGTCCGGGTCTTGAGTTCAAGTCCCAGTACTGGCAGACGGAAGGAAGGAAGAAAGGAAAAGGAAGGAAGGAAGGAAGGAAGGAAGGAAGGAAAAGGAAGGAAGGAAGGAAGGAAGGAAGGAAGGAAGGAAGGAAGGAAGGAAGGAAGGAAGGAAGGAAGGAAAGAAGGGAGGGAGGGAGGGAGGGAGGAAGGAAGGAAGGAAGCGAGGGAGGGAGGGAGGGAGGGAGGAAGAAGGAAACAAAGGAAGGAAATAAAGAAGAGAGGAAAGACAGAGGGAAACAAAGGAAATGAAAGAAGGAAGGAATTTGAAGAGAACCCTCTGAGCCTCTCTCATCTTTATATTTCACTTTAGCAAACTACGTTTATTTTATAATCCCCAAAATAAAAGACAACAGCAGGTTTCCCTTGAGAAGTCTTAGAGAAAGGTCCCTTTGCATCACCAACAGGTCTTTCTATCTCTGTCAGTCCATCCAGCCATCTCTGTCTGTCTGTCTGTCTGTATCTCTCGCACCCACACACCCCCACACTCACATATACACAACATATTCATCCCTACAATAGGTCATCTCGCCACCTGATCCACAGGACCTCAATCCTGAACCTCAATGGTGATGTAATGATTAAGGGTCAGGCTCGGAACCACCCTGCCCAGGGTGAGCACACCTCATCCTATCCAGGGAACCTCAGACCAAAGTCTGTAATCCCTCTCTGAGCTCCAGGTGCCTCACCCGTGAAAGGAGAATAGTTTGGAATTTCCAGGCCAAGGCCTTTGGTGAGGAGTCATTGCTATGACTGACCTACTGTGGTTATCATTATAATTTCCATAAGGAGGCCAGCCCTTAAACATGAGGTAGCCATCTTGACGCCACTGTGCCCATCACCTGATGCAATACAATCAGTGCTCAGCAAATACCGGTGTTTTTTCCCTCTTTATTTTACTCCTCTCTGTGGTGTCTGTCTTTGTGAGTGTATGTATACACATACGTGTGTGTTGGTATTGGGTTTGAATTCAGGACCTGGACACTTTCCCTTAGCTTTATTTTCTCAATACTGATTCTCTTCCCTTTGAGCCACAGCTCCACTTCTGGCTTTTTGGTGATGCATCAGAGTCTTGTGGATCTTTCTGTTCATGCTGGCTTTGAACTATGATCCTCAAATCTCAGCCTCTTGAGCAGCTAGGATTGCACGTATGAGCCACTGGTGCATAGCATACTTTTAGCTTTTTGCTGGTTAAGTGGAGATGTGTAGAGTTCTCTTCCTGGGCTGGCTTCGAACCTTAATCCTCAGATCTCAGCTTCCTGAATATCTAGGATGACAAGCAAGAGCCAGTGGCTCCTACAGTCATTTTGCTTTTGTTTCAGCAAATATGTGGACAATCACACATCAGACTTCTTGACACGTGGCTTTTTCTCCTTGTGTGATCACTACCGCCTCCTCTGGACTTTGCCACACCTCACACATAGGTTATGAGCAGCTTCCTAAGTGCCAGGAACTGAGCCAACTGCCTTAGGCCTCTGCTGGGCCCTGGCTCCCCTCCACCAATTCTGAATCCTTTGAGGAGAAGAAGTTAAATCATGGAAAAATGCTTCTTTCAAACGCAGATGAGGGATTGGGAATGTGGCTTAGCTGTGGAGTGTTTGTCTAACAAGTATGAAGCTCTGGGTTTGATTCCTCAATATCATACCAACAGGGAAAAAAAAAAAAGCCAGATGTGGCACTGTTTCAAGCGGTAGAGTGCTAGTCTTGAACAAAAGAAGCTCAGGGACAGTGCCCAGGCCCTGAGTTCAAGCCCCAGGACTGGCAAAAAATAAAATAAAAATAAAATGCAAAGGACAGCTGGTCACCAATGGCTCAATTTGTAATCCAGGAAGCTGAGATTTGAGGATCATGGTTCAAATCCAGTCCAGGAAGGACAGTCTGTGAGATTTTATCCCCAATTAACCACCCAAAAGCAAAAAGTGGATCTGTGGCTCAAGCAGTAGAACATTCTTGGTCTTGAGCTCAGAGATAGTGCCTAGCGAGGAAGAGGAGGAGGAGGAGGAGGAAGAGGAGGAGGAGGAGGAGGAGGAGGAGGAGGAGGAGGAGGAGGAGGAGGAGGAGGAAGAGGGGGAGGGGGAGGAAGAGGGGGAGGGGGAGGAAGAGGGGGAGGGGGAGGGGGAGGGGGAAGGGGAGGGGGAGGGGAGGGGGGAGGGGGAGAGGGGGGAGGAGGAGGAATAAAAAGAGCAGGTAACAGAGAAACCTGAGTCCCAGAGGGCTGAATACATTTGTGCAGACCTCCTGAGTGAAGAGGGAGGGGAGGTCCTGGGCCCCAGAGGCCCAGAGCAGCCCTGTTTTCTCCTGACAGAATGGGTGTGCTTAGGACCCCAACAGATCCTTCAAGCGTGGGACTAGATGTTCCTCCATTGATCCTACGGTGGAGGGTAACTTATGTCACACGGTGTGCTTTTCAGCAACCAAGGCCTTCCTCGAGGGTAAGCTTCATCCATTATAATGAAAGCCTTCGTTCTTTTTTTAAAATAAGTTTTTAATTGTGAAAATACTGTAGAGGGGTTAGAGTTACATGAGCAAGGTACTGAGTACATTTCTTATCAAGCATTGTTGCCTCCTCTTTTGTTTTTCCCCTACCATCCCTTCCCTCCCACCTCCACAACTACACGCCCCCTGCCCCACCCCACCTAAATTGTAAAGTTCATTTTTCAACATAGCATCTGGTACATCTCATTGTTGCAATGGGTCCACCTGTATCCCTATTTAAACAATTTGTTTCTTCCCTTCCCCTCCCCAAATTATACCGACATAAAATGCAGTGAAAACAGGGATTATACCATGGGGGAAGGCCATATAAAGCAACAAAAAAAATCACATATTACCTTATAAATACGTTAGAAACAATAGCAAGAAAGAAAAAAACATTTGTGTTCCTATCTTGGGGTTCATTTCACTTAACATCATGTTATCTGACCTTTTCTGCTTGTCGCAAATATATACTAGTTATTGCAAATAAGGGAAACCATGGGACCTATGTTTCTTTGGGCCTGGCTTACTTCACTTAATATAAAATTTTCCAACTCTTTCCATTTCCTAACAAATGGGGTGATGCCATTCTTTCTGATGGAGGCATAGAATTCCATTGTTCATTGTTCATTCACATTTTCTTGATTCATTCATCTATCGAGGGGCATCTGGGTTGGTTCCATATCTTAGCTATGGTAAACAATGCTGCAATAAACATAGTTGTGCTGGTAGCTTTAGTATGGTCTTGTTTGTGATCATTCGGGTAAATGCCCAAAAGTGGGATTGCTGGGTCTTAGAAGAGCTCTATGGGGAATCTTTTTTTTTTTTTATTGTGAGAATACCATACAGAGGAGTTACAATTACATGGGTAAGATAACTAGTACATTTCTTATCAAGCATTGTTGCCTCCTCTTTGTTTCCCCTTCCCATCCCTTCCCATACTCCCCCCACCTCCCCCCACCCGATCCTTCCCCCCCACCAAAGTTGTAAAGTTCATTTTTCGACATAACAACTTGTACATCTCATTGTTGCAATGTATCCCTAGTTAAACGATTTGTTTTTGCCCTTCCCCTCCACAATTATACCAACATCAAATACAGTGAAAGCAGGGGTTATACCGTGGGAGAGGGACATACAAAACAACATAGAAATCATCTTATAAATATGTTAGAAACAATTGCATGAAAGAAAAAAAAAACATTTAAATACTTATCTTGCGGTTCATTCCCCTATGGGGAATCTTTTGAGGAAACTCCATACTACTTTCCAAACTCAACTACTTTCCAAAGTAGTTGAACAAGTTTACACTCCCACCAACAATGCAGTAAGGTTCCCTTCTGGCCACATCCCCTCCAGCATCTGTTGTTATTAGAGTTCTTGATTATAGCCATTCTGAGGTGAAATCTTAATGTTGTTTTGATTTGCAGTTCTTTTATGGCTAGAGATGTTGAGCATTTCTTCATGTGTCTATTGGCCATTCTTATTTCCTCTTCAGATAAGTTTCTCTTTAAGTCTTTAGCCCACTTATTTATTGGACAGTTGTTTCTTTGAGGATTTGTTGTTGGGGGATTTAATTTTTTGAGTTCCAGGTATATTTTAGATATGAGACCGTTTTCCGTTGTATGGCTAGTGAAGATCTTCTCCCAATCCGTGGGCTTTCTATTGATCTTGCTAGCTATGTCCTTTGCCATGCAGAAGCTCTGCAGCTTCATGCAATCCCATTTGTCCAACCTTTCTTTGATTTATTGTTTGGTCTCTAGTATGAAAATTTTGGTCTGTGCCAAGGAGACCGAGGGTTTCTCTTATTCAATCCTATAATGTTGAAAGCCTTAATTCTAATAAGCACATTTGAGACGAAAGGCAGTAGAGCAACTTCCTGCTGGGTGAACTTGTGACCTGCTCCAGAAAAGGACAAGTTCAAGACTGAGCTGTCCACCAGACAGCCCACTGGCAGACACAGTCCAGAGTACAGGCAGCAGGGTGCCAGATGGAGCCAGGTGGGATGGGAGAGCTGTTATTGGAAAGATGGGGAAACAGAATCCTGCAGACAGGGACAGAGAACTATGGGTGAGAAGAACCCAGACCTCCAGTGCCTCTCAGCTTCCTGCCTCCCATTCATCAGCCTGGCTTTACCAAACAGTCACCATGGGGCCTTGGATAAATCTTTCCAAGCTCCAAATTTTTGTTCCCTAACATTGGAGGAATGATGTGAGAGCAATACTTCTCAGCCTTAACCTCACATCAAAAAAATCACCTTGGTGCTCAGCACTGATGGCTCATGTCTAGCTACTCTGAGATCTGAGGATCATGCTTCAAAGCCAGTCTGGAAAGGAAATCCTATGAGACTCTATCTCCAATGAACCACTAGAAAACCGGAAGTAGGTTGCTGTGGCTCCAAGTGATACAGCCCTCACCTTGAGCAAGAGAGCTCAGGGACAGTGCCCAGGCCCCAAGTTTAACCTCCATGACCAAAAAAAAAATCACCTTGGGAGACTGGCTGGTGACACATGCCTACATCTCAGCTAATTGAAAGGCAGAGACAGGAGGACAGAAGTGTGGCCAGCCAAAACAAAATTTAGTTATGCCCCATCTCCAAACAAGCTGGATATAGCCTATACCTGTAGTTCCAGCTACTCAGTTTTGCTACTGTTCACTCCTCTTTGTCCTCCTTTTATTCTCTCTCTCTTTCTCTAGGATGTATGTGAGTGTGGGCATGTATCTCTCTCTCTAGATACGTAAGTGTATGTGTATGGACATTCTGTGTGTGTGTATGTGTGTGTGTGTGACTGAATAATTGTATGTATTGGTTGTTCTGTTGTTTGAGATATAGTCACTCTGTGTAGCGCAGGACGGCCTCACACTCATGATCTTCCCAACTCAGCCTCTCCAATGTGCTAGCATTAGAGGCCTAAACCATCACACCCAGCCCTATCCCTGGATGTTAATGCCAGGGTTATGCATAAGATAGCAATTTCCATCTTCCCAGGCTATCTTTCTTTGCTGTCTTTGAGGAATCCAGTGACATGTTGATTGGGGAGGCCCACAAGGCACGGAACTGAGTGTAGTATCAACAACTCACCAGGGACCAATACTCTGTCCTCTGCTAACAACTTCAGGAGCTTGGGAGTAAAGTCAGGTACTAAATGATGTTGCATAATAGTGGTCCTCTAAGATTATAATTTCCTATTGCCTGGAAATGTCAGTCCTAGCACAATCCATTGTCCATGTGTTTATGGCTATGCTAATTACTGCCAGTCATATAAAAGTATGGGACATAGCTGGGAGCCAAGGGTTCACACCTGTCATCCTAGCTACTCAGGAGGCTGAGATCTGAGGATCATGGTGTGAAGCCAGGCTAGGAAGGAAAGTCCTTGAGACTCTTATTTCCAGTTAACTACCTAAAAAGCCAGAAGTAAAGCTGTGTTTCAAGCGGTAGAGTGCTAGCCTTGATCACAAGCTCAGGGACAGCGCCCAGGCCCTGAGTTTAAGTCCCAAGATCAATGAGTGTGTTTCACCCCTTCTGTACTTGAAATTTTCTTTATCTATTTCTCTGATAGGTTGTGATGCTGCTGGAGGGGTGGGGGGAGCTCATAGGATGCGAGCACATGTTGTCTGAATCTTCCAACTCTTAGAAACAGGAACCAAATAAATCATTGTTTATTGTAAGCTGCACAGAGTCAGGTATGTTGTTACAGCCACAGCAAGTAGATAATAAGTTGCTATGCTATAATAAATTATTATTTGCTGTACTATGGTTTTTGTTACTTTACAGTGTGTTCCTTCTATTTGTTAAGATGAAAAATTACTGGAAACCAGACCTAAAGACCAAGGGAATAGAATAGCCAGTAATGAAATCATGGCCATACAGTCATCTGACTGTATTCTTTGGATCAAAGAATTCAAAGTGTGCAATGGAGAGACAACAGTTTCTTCATGCCAGGAAAATTAAACATTCACAAGCATATGATCTTTATTTCTCACCTGTACTTGTTACAATTCAAAGAGATCAAGGATTGTATGTAAGGTCTGAAACTTAGGAATTACTACCGGAAAGAACAGGGAAAATACTAGAACGTATCAGCATTGGTAGTAAGTTCCTGAATACAACTCCAGTAGCTCCACCAATACAAATGAAGATGGACACATGGTATTCCATCAAGCTAAAAAGATAGGAGAAAATCTTTTGACATCTGACAAGAGATTAATAACCAGAATCTACAGGGAAGTCAAGGAACTGAAGTCTCAAAGAATCAACAACCCAATTAATAAATAGGTAAATGAACAGAACAGATACATATTAAGACAAGTACAAATGGCCAATAAATACATGAAGAAATGTTCAAAATCCCTGATCATAAAGGAATGTGAATTGAAACAGCATTAAGATTTCATCTCACTCCAGTCAGAACGGCTGTAATTATGAACATGAGCAGTAGTAAATGTTTTTGAGGAAGTGGGGGGAAAAGCGGAGCCTCAGACACTGTGGGAATATAAACTAATGGAAGTCAGTATGGAGATTCCCCAAAGAAACTTAAAATGGAACTACCATCAGATCCAGCAATATCACTCATGGACATATATCTGAAGGGATATCAAGCAGGATATAATAGAGGTGCCTGCACATCTATGTTCACCACAGCACTGTTCACAATAGCCAAACGAGGCCAGATGCCCTACAACAGATGAATACATGAAAAATGTGGAATATATATTACATATATAATATAGTATATATAATAATATCTACAATATACAATGCTATTATATTATCAAACATTATATATTATTGTTAATAACATGTACAAAAGGTATAATTCCAGAACTATATATGTATAATATTTTTATTATATTTATATAATAGATATAATATAATATATAAAATATATTCATTATGTATAATATATTGTATAATTATATATTCATAATATATTACTCTATATAATTAACATATATTAAGTTTGTCCTATATTAACATATAATATAAAATCATAAGTTAATAAATATTATATAGTAAATAATTATATATTATTATATTAGTGGTAGTATTAAACCATAAAGGAGAGAGGAATTATGTTGGATTATGGGATGGGTGGATCTGTAACCTATCATATTAAGTGAAGTCAGCTGGATTCAGAAGGACAAAGGTCACATGCTTTCTCTCATATGTGAATACTAGACCTAAAATATAAGCATAGACATAAACACATTTAGAATCATATATATGTATATACATAGTGTGTATCTATACCTAAACAATCTGATCAAGGCATGCTATATGCATGTATGAGATACCATGGCAAACTCCTTTGAATATTTAACATGTACTTTAACAAACATGAATATTAGGAAGTTGAAACACATCCTGTCTGGGGCCTAAGTGGTAGTGGGAGGTAGGCAGCTAAACGGAGAGGATGAAAGAAGGTAAAGATGGTCAAACGACTTTATGTGCATGCTAAGAGCTTTATCAGAGTGCTGAGACAAGTTTGGAAGGGGGAGGGGGAGGAGGGATTGATGGAGTGGCTGACTCTGATCAAGATCCATTGTATGTGTAAGTGGACGTGTTAAAAGGAAACACCCTTGCATAGCTAATTGATGCTAATTAAAAACCAGTAGCCTGCTTAGAAATAACAACAACAGCCTTGTGTACCTCCCATTTACCACATCTCTTAATTGCTTTGTGTACTGTCATGCTTGATTTAATCCTATGTTGTTTAATTCATCAAGATCCTAGAAGTGACAGGCTAACACTCTCTCTCTGTCTCTCTTTCTCTCTATATATATTATGTGTGTGCATGTTTGTGTTATAATATAGATTATATACACACACAAATATATGTGGTATATATAAATATATTTAATTATATAATATATAAATATAAGATAAATGTATGTTGTTTTATATACTATATACTGAATATATAATTAAATATATATGGTTTATATAAATAAATACCACATGGCCCAGGTGTACAAACTAGGTTTGTGTTAATCACATCACACTGCTCTCAGAACAAGGAATTGCACAACAGAACACACATCCAGAGTCCAGAGGAAGATGGTGGAGGAGAAGCTGGAGGCTACAGAAGTTCTCGCATAGAAAGCAGTTTTAGTGTTCCAGTGAACAGTCACTTAGGCTAGAGATTCACACACATCAAATGTGCCATTACAGTACAGAGAGTTTGGCTAGAGAAGGAAAATCTAGGCAGCTTGATCCAGGAGACAGATATGAGCACTTGCCCATAGCTGTGGCTGCAGCAGCTGTGGTAGGCTTGGCTGTTGTACCAACAGAGAAAGTCCAGGACAAAGGTGCTAGATGCAGCACGGCTTGCGAGCAGATTCTACTCACTACCAGCAAGAACTGACAAGGAGCAGAAATCTTCATCTATATATTGTATATACAATATTGCACACCAGGGACGGCCCAGGAACCAAGAGTCTGGCGTGAGTAGAACGCTGACATCCTCACTCCTTCTAGTAGAGCCACAGTGGGAAGGCAGCTCCTCCCCCAACACCAGAGAAGATCTCCATCTTTGCTACTGACAAAAGCCGGCTAAGCAGCTAGCTCCAATCCAGGCCTTGGAAGAAAACAATTGGAGCTATTAGCAGGTTACAGGAACCTGACCTGACCTGCCAGGCTCAACTCCACCCAAGGGAAAGTCACCCCACCCAGACAGAGGTAGCTCCAACCCTAGAGGAGTGACTTTCTTCACTGCGTAAACAGAGCCAGAGGCTGCCCTTCCCTACAGCAGCCAAGACCAACAATTGAAACTTAGTAAACATAAACCCTGAGAATGGCTCCAGGCTGGGCTCTGTGTCTTTGGAGCTAGCCTTTTAGGGAAAAGCTACTCTTTGCTGAAAGGCCTCAACCCTACCCAGAACCTAGCCTCATCACAGCATCTCCAAACTAGAGGAAACAGCCATATCCCTCTTTTGTGATACTCAAAGCAGATCTCCCTCCCATTGAACTAGCCTGGGAGGAGGATCACAAAGTCCTGGGTAAGGCAGAGCTGTCTTCCTGCTCAAACAAACCAGCTTAAGAAACCAATCAGGCCACAGGAAAACCAAACACCACAAGCAGACCAGAGACTCTGCCAAGAGACTGTTATGGACACAGGAGAGAGACAAGATCTTACTCCCCCCAACCCCCCCCCAAAAAAACCCCAAAGAACTCTTTTTTTCTACCTATTTATTATTTTTAAAAAATTGTTTTCTATTTTTTTCTTTCATAATTTTTATTTTAAGAGTGTATATGTGTGTGCTTTTTAAAAAATCTCTTTTGACCTTTTGGTTCTTTTTTTCTTTTTCTTTTTTTCTTTTCTCTTTCTTTCTTTTTTGCATGCCTTAATTGCTGTTCTGCTCATCCCCAGATATATATCCACAGTTGATTATTACACCTTATCCCTCATTGTGTACATACTTAATCCAGAAACTTATTAGTCAATTCACAACCTCTTAGGCTTAACTTCTTTAATAGTATTATTATTTCTTTATATCTATATAACTTTCAATTATTCCAATTTTAAGAATTTTTATTTTTTATTTTTTCATTTTTCCTTTTAACCGTTTCTTCTCTCAATATCATTTCTTTAAACTTATATAATTTTTAAGTGTTTCATTTTGTAAATTTAAATTTTGGTTTTTCCATTTTTTTCTTGTTTTTATTTTTTAATCTCTCTACTATCATTCTGTCCTATCCATTTTATGCTCTGAGATTAGGACTTGGTTAAATTTACTCTCCTTTTACCTCTCTACATCCCTCTAATCCTATTTTCCCCCACAATTCTCCCTAAACCTAATAATTTCTGGTTTGCTGAATCCCTCTTGGATGCTCTTAGCCCATTAATCCATAGTTGTTTGATATTGAATAGATTGGATCTGTTGAACTAGATTGTATCTGCAGCCATTTTAACTGCACAACTATAGGACTCTGGTTAATGCTTGCCTTAATATAATGTTCTAGCACAAAATTGGTACTACTTTTATACCAAATGGGCAGAATAAGTGGAGAAACACAAGAAAAATGACAAGTCCGGTATCTCAGCTCCCACTCAGGATAATCAGGTGATAGAACAATTAATGAATAATCTAGAGGAGAGTTCCCAAAAAGCTCTATAAACACTACTGGTAAACATGGTGAATGAAAAAATTGAAAACCTGCAAAGGATTTACTGCGAGTGTGATAGGGAGCAAAATGAGACAAACCAAAGATTAATACAGGAACTTCAGGAGCATGTTGAGGCTAACCAAAAATTACTACAGGAATCTCGTGGGCATGAGGAAGGGTCTCAAATATTAATACAGGAATTGTGTGAGCAGGATGAGAATAGACAAAGATCAATAGAGGTGTTTATGAATCCATAAACAGACAGCTGAAAGAATCCAGGGAGACCACAAAGGGAATGCTGAATGGAGCCTGTCAGAAGGAAAGAGAGTCCAAGGAAACAATAATTAATCAACTAAGTGATTTGAGAATAAACACTGAACACCAAATTAAGGAAGTAAAGAAGTTCATACAAGATCTAAAACAAAGCTCCAACAAAGAATTTGAAGCCATCAAAGCCAACCAATTAGAAGGAAAGGAAATAAAAAACAAAGTAGAAAGTCTTCACAGTAGGTTAGACCATGAAGAAGATCGAATCTCAGGGATTGAAGACAGTTAGAGAAAGAACATACAACTATCCAAAACAAATCCAAGAAATATGATAGATCTATTCAACATTTGGAAGACACCAACAGAAGGCCTAATCTGAGGATAATGGGTGTAGAGGAGCAACTAGATTAATGGTCTAGGAAATTTATTTAACAGGATCCTAGCAGAGGACATCCAAAACATGCAAAAAGATAGGCCTATTCAGATACAAGATGCTTTTAGAACCCCAAATAGACCAGACCAGAACAGGACATCCCACCGTCACATTATAATCCACACAGGATCAATTCAGACCAAGGAAAAGATCCTTAAATCTGTCAAGGAGAAAAGGTTCATCACCTATAAAGGGAAACCAATTAGAATTACCTCAGATTTCTCAGCAGAGATAATTAAAGCAAGAAGAGCCTGGAATGATGTATGCCATGCCCTAAAGACAAACAACTATCAACCAAGAATACTGTACCCAGCTAAACTCTCCTTCATAACAGAAGGTCAAATAAAAACCTTCCATAGCAAAGAAAAACTGAAACAATGTATCTCCACCAAACCGGCCCTACAAAAGATACTTAAAGATGTCCTACACATAGAAAACCAACAAGAGCACAATAAAGTCCAAGAAACCATACCCAAAACTGAGACTCCAAGAACCATAGGAAGAACCCAGCTGTCCCAGCCCCCAACAAGGTGGATAAGATGGCAGAAACTACCAAACACCTCTCAGTCCTAACTCTCAACATTAATGGACTAAACTCTCTAATTAAGTGACCTAGACTGTCTAGTTGGATTAAAAAGCAAGATTCTTCTATCTGCTGCCTTCAAGAGACGCACCTTGCCCATAAAAACAAACATTCTGAAAGGGAAAGGCTGGAATAAAATCTACCAAGCAGGGGCTGGGAAGGTGGCTCAGTGGTAGAGCGCTGGACTTGCATGCATGAGGCCCTGGGTTCGATTCCTCAGCACCACATAAACAAAAGAAAAAGGCCAGAAGTGGTGCTGTGGCTCAAGTGGTAGAGTGCTAGCCTTGAGCTGAAGAGCTGAGGGACAGCACCCAGGCCCAGAGCTCAGGCCCCATGACAGGACCCAAAAAGAAAGAAAAAAAAATCTACCAAGCAAACAGCCCCCATAAACAGGGGGGAGTTGCAATCCTAATATCAGCTAAAATAGATTTCAAATTAAAATTAGTGAGAAGAGATAAAGAAGGTCCCTACATACTAATTAAGGGATCTCTCCTTCAGGAAGATATTACAATTCTAAATATTTATTCAAAAAACAAATGAGCACTCAAATTCATCCAAGAAACACTACTTTCCCTCAAATCTCACATAGATCAAAAGACATTAATTGTTTTGGATGTTAACACAACACTATCTCCACTAGATAGATCAACTTGGCAAAAACTCAACAGAGAAATCTCAGATCTAAACAACTGCATTGACAAACTAGACTTAACAGACATCTACCGAATATTTCACCCAACAGCATCAGAATAAACGTTCTTTTCAGTAGCACATGGAACATTCTCCAAAATAGACCACATTTTAGGTCACAAAGCAAACTTGTCCAAATTCAGAAACATTGAAGTTATACCTTGCATTGTCTCAGACCATAAGGGAATAAAATTAGAACTCAACACCAAAAGCCACCAAAGAAAGTCCTATAACACATGGAGACTGAACAACAACAGTGGGTCATGGAATAGATTAGAAAGGAAATTCAAATGTTCATGATATTCCACAAAAATGAACACACAAATTACCAGCTCCTCTGGGACACAGCAAAGGTAGCACTCAGAGGCAAGTTTATAGCTTTGAGTTCCTACATCAACAAATTGGAGAGATGTGAAACCAACAATTTAATGAGACATCTGAACCTCCTTGAAAAAGAGCAGCAAGGTAAGCCCCAATCCAGTAGATGGAAGAAATCATTAAAATTAAATCAGAATTAAACGACTTAGAATCCAAAAAAAAAAACAAACCATAGAAAGAATCAACAAAACAAAGAGTTAGTTCTTTGAAAAAATTAACAAAATCGACAGACCCTTAGCAAATCTTATCAGAAAAAGAAGAGAACACATCCAAATAAACAAACTCAGAGATGAGAATGGAAACATCAGCACAAAACAACCAAGATCCAGAACATTATAAGGGAATACTTCTCAAATCTTTATGCTAATAAGTTTGAGAACTTAGAAGAAATGGACGATTTTCTAGCAAATATCGACATGCCAAAACTAAATCAAGATGAATTCAACCAATTTAACAGGCCCATATCAAGCGTTGAAACAGAAACAACAATAACAGACCTCCCATCTAAGAAAAGCCCAGGACCAGATGGATTTACTGTGGAATTCTACAAAGCCTTCAAAGCAGAACTCACACCAATATTCCTTCAACTCTTTAATGAAATTGAAAGAGAAAGTTCACTACCGAACTCTATGAACATCGATGCAAAACGTCTCAACAAAATTTTGGCCAATCGACTTCAACAATTCATCCAAAAAAGCATACACCACGATCAAACAAGATTCTTTTCAGGGATGCAAAGCTGGTTCAATATATGCAAATCAATTAATATAATTCATCCCATCAAAAAGAGCAAGGATAAGAACCACATGGTTATCTCAATAGATGCAGAAAAAGCATTTGACAAGATACAATGATGAAGGCTCTGGAAAAATTAGGAATCCAGGGAATATTCCTCAATACAATAAAGGCTGTATATGACCAACCTACAGCCAGCATTACACTTAAGGTGAAAAGCTAAAGCCATTTCCTCTAAACTCAGGAACGAGACACAGATGTACACTCTCTCCACTTCTCTTCAATTTAGTTTTAGAATGCCTAGCTACAGCAATAAGACAATATGCAAATATAAAGGAGATTCAAATAGGGAAAGATGAAGTAAAACTCTCCCTCTTTGCAGATGACATGATCTTGTATTTAAACATCCCACAGATTCCACTCCCAAATTACTTGAGCTGATTCAAAAGTTTGGCAATGTTGCAGGGTATAAAATTAACCCTCAAAAATCAATGGCTTTTCTGTATGCCAACAATGAGAAAAGTGTGGCTGAAATCAGGAAGGCAACTCCATTCATAATAGCCCCACAAAAAGGATAATACCTAGGAATTAACCAAAGAAGTGAAGGACCTCTATGATGAAAACTTTAAAAACCTGAAAAAGGAAATCAAAACAGAATTTAGAAAGTGGAAAAACCTCCCATGCTCCTGGATTGGAAGGATCAACATTGTAAAAATGGCAATACTTCCCAAGGCTATCTGAAAATTCAGTGCGATACTTATCAATATTCCAACCTCATTCTTCAAGGAAATAGAAGAGGCAATCCAAAAATTCATATGGAACAATAAAAGATTCCGAATAGAAAAAAATGATCCTTAACAGAAAGAACACTGCTGGAGGAATATCAATACCAAATTTCAAACTCTACTACAAAGCCATAGTAATCAAAACAGCTTTCGGACACAAGAAGAAACCTCAGGACCAATGGAATAGAATTGAAAACCCAGAAATGAACCCACAGACTTATAGTCACCTAGCCACCTAATCTTCGATAAAGGAGCTAAAAAAAGAGAATGGTAGAAAGACAGCCTCTTCAGTAAATGGTGCTAGAAATTGGTTAATCACTTGTAGAAAACTAAAGCTAGATCCTTATATATCACCCTGCACTAGAATCAACTCCAAATAGATCAAAGACCTCGAAGTCAAAGCAGACACCCTAAAAAGGTTGGAAGGAATAGGAGAAACTATAGGCCCCCTTGGCATAGCCCAAAATTTTCTTAATAAAGACACACAACAAATGAAAGAAATGTTGGACAAATGGGATTGCATGAAATTGCAGAGCTTCTGCATGGCAAAAGACATAGCTAGCAAGATCAATAGAAAGCTCACGGATTGGGAGAAGATCTTTACTAGCCATACAACAGACAACAGTCTCATATCTAAAATATACCTGGAACTCTAAAAATTAAATCCTCTACCCCAAGGTGGCTCAGTGGTAGAGCACTTGCCTTGCATGCCTGAAGTCCTGGGTTTGATTCCTCAGCACCACATAAAGAAAAAAGCCGGAAGTGCCACTGTGGCTCAAGTGGTAGAGCACTAACCTAGAGCTGAGGCACAGCGCCCAGCCCCAGAGTTCAGGCCCCATGACCGGACCCCCCCCCAAAAAAATAAATCCCCCAACAACAAATCCTCAAAGAAACAACTGCCCAATAAATAAGTGGGCTAAAGACAAAGAGAAATTTCTCTGAAGAGGAAAGAAGGATGGCCAATAGACATGTGAAGAAATGCTCAACCTCTCTAGCCATAAAAGAAATGCAAATCAAAACAACATTGAGATTTCACCTCACCCCAGTTAGAATGGCTATAATCAAGAACTCCAATAACAACAGATTCTGGAGGGGATGTGGACAGAAGGGAACTTTACTGCATTGTTGGTGGGAGTGTAAACTTGTTTAACTACTTTGGAAAGTAGTATGGAGGTTCCTCAAAAGACTCCACATAGAGTTCCCCTATGACCCAGTAATCCATTTTTAGGCATTTACCCAAATGATCACAAACAAGACCATACTAAGGCTACCAGCATAACTATGTTTATTGCAGCATTGTTTACCATAGCTAAGATATGGAACCAACCCAGATGCCCCTCAGTAGATGAATGGATTGAGAAAATGTGATACACACACACACACACACACACACACACACACACACACACACACACACAATGGAATTCTGTGCCTCCATCACAAAGAATGGCATCACCCCATTTGTTTGGAAATGGAAAGACTTTGAAAAAATTATATTAAGTGAAGTAATCCAGGCTCAAAGAAATATAGGTCCCATGGTTTCCCTTATTTGCAATAACTAGTATATATCTGAGACAAGAAGAAAAGGTCAGATAAGAAGATGTTAAGCAAAATGAATCCCAAGATAGGTACACAAGTGGTTTTTTTCTTTCTTACTATTGTTTCTAAGGTATTTATAAGGTACCGCGTGATTTTTTTTTTGTTGCTTTGTATGTTCCTCCCCCATGGTATAACCTCTGTTTTTCATGTTGGTATAATTTGGGGAGCGGAAAGGAAAAAACAAATCGTTTAAATAGGGATACAGGTTGACCCGTTGCAACAATGAGATGTACCAGATGCTATGTTGTAAAATGGACTTTACAATTTAGGTGGAGATTTGGGGGGGAATGTAGTTGTGGAGGTGGGAGGGAAGGGATGGTAGGGGAAAAACAAAGGAGGAGGCAACAATGCTTGGTAAGAAATGTACTCATTACCTTGCTCATGTGATTGTAACCCCTCTGTACAGTATTTTCACATTAAAAACTTATTTAAAAAAACACACATGCATCGTTAAGTGACACATAGCTATAGATCCTTCCTCTGTTCAGAATTCAGAGGAGACTTCATCCCTGGTTTGATGGCAGTCTTGGAGAAGACCCATGAATCCAAGCTTAGACCCCTGACCTACAGAAACTTTGAGATATTGAAAGACCCCCTCCCTAACCAACCAGGCCCTAAGCCTCCTTTTTTTAGGGGAACAAAGTTTTGTATTTAACCAAGCTATTTCTGGCTTCTGTAACATGCTTTGCTAAGAAAATTATATTACCACACTCCCCTTTTGATAACTAACCTCACCAGTTAATCAATAAGCCCACACCCTACTAATTAATCCCCCCCAAGGACCAGAGACACACAACTCGGCACGTACACCGGAGGACCCCATCAGAACAGTAATTGGCCAAGGCATATGATTTGTTTTAAAAGGATTGGCTGCCTGCGTGCAGACCTAGTTGTAACACTTTAAATTTACTGGCTGAAAAAGTGCGGGCTCTACTGTAACGGACTGAGGGGTCCCATAAAAGGACCATCCCCGGGACTGCTCGGGGCTCCCAGCCACTGACCCGAACCTTGCGGATCTCGAGGTCACGTGCACCTGGGAGCCTGGGCATGCCCAAATAAAACCCTCTTGCCTTTGCATCTGGTGTCGTCTGACTGGTGCTTGGGGCAGGGAGGTCCTGATTTGGGGGACACCCAAAGTCAGGGGTCTTTCAATATGACATGTGAGCTGTTTTAAACTGCCAAGTGTGTAGTTTTGAGGAGATACACACCAAGTCCTTCATCTCACCAAAGAAAGAATTCATGGGCAGAGGCACAGAGGGATATTTCACAGAGAAGATTTAAGCATAGCAAGTTCTTTCTTAAAGATGAAGTAATTATAAAGCAATAGAACACCCCCAAAGAAATCCAGTGTCAGGTAGCTTGACCAAATTGTCAATGCTGAGAGCCTCCAGTCTTAGGCATTTTTATGGATAAAGTTTACTGATTGATTATGCTAAGGATATGCACATCCTTGTGAAGATTTACCACACCAGTAGTAATCTTGTTACAGTGTGGTATAAATCCAAGTACCCAGTCCTTAACATCTAGCACTACTAGTACACAGTGTATCTCAGGTGACCCAAGATATTTGGCAAAGCACTGAAAATGCCATGACAGTCTTTGAAGCTCACATTTACCCAGCCATCTGCCCTTTCGTCCTCCTAGCCACAAGCTAAGAGCTCCACATTCACTGTCAGACCATCAAGCAAGGTTTGTACAGAAAGCTTTGGCTCTGGGAAGGGCAAGTGGGAAGTACTCAGCTATTATGATGATTACTGTGATCCAGCTTAATGAAGTCTCCCTGTCATTAATAACAGTTTGCAGAGTGTGAATTGTAATGGTTATTGATATGAATATTTCCTTTACCTTAGATGTGCCTGCCTAGTGCTCTAGGCAGAGGAAGGATCCATAATCATTACAAAGATGCCTAAAATGCCATAGCCTGCTGAGATGACCTTGGAATGACATTGCTCCTAGATGACAGCCTGCCCCTTGGCTCACTTATGAACTCAGCTTTTAAGCCTGTTCAGGTTTGTTGCTTAAAGCCACTGGGAGACAAGTTCTGCCTAGGATCAACTCCTGCTCTGTGTGTGTGTGTGTGTGTGTGTGTGTGTGTGTGTGTGTGTGTGTGTGTGTGTGTGTGTGTGTGTGTGTGTTGAAGTAAGGCGGTCAGGTCTGGCCAGCGCCATATTGGCCACATGGTGGATTGTAGGGTCTGGCATCTTGTCTTCCTGCTAGGGGAAGATAACCTGGACCCCTGGAGGCAGGGGCAGGCACTTGGCTGATAGGTTACTGAATCTGTCGATCCAGTGCTTGGGACTGGGAATTTCCTGTGGACCTGTCCCCCTGTATCTACCTATTTAGGCCCAAGACCAGCCTAGCCACAAGGATGCACGCCACATGTGTCTCCGTGATTGTTTCCTGTTTCCTGGCTCCTGGCTCATCTCCAGTCATCATGGAGTCCCAATTCAGCCGTCCATTGAAGCTGAATTGGCTTATTGGTATGTTTTTGTTATTTCTTTCTTATTTAGCATGTTTCCTTGCTGTATTATGTGTATTTGCATGCTGCAGGCCTTTGTAACAACTGCTGCCTGCAACCTGTTAACTGTATAATAAAGACTCCAATATTCTATATTTTAAAATGTGGCTTCTGGGATAATTCACCATACAACAGTGCGTCTCTGTCTGTCAGTCTGTCTGTCTATTTGGGAATTTGAACTCAGGGCCCAGGGTCTGTCTCTTAGCTTTTTGTGTGCAGGTCCTGGGGCTTGAACTCTGAGCTTTTGTACTCCAGGCTATCACTCTACCATTTGAGCCACAGCTCCACATCTGGGCTTTTTAGTAGTTAATTGGACATGAGAGTCTCATGTGCCAGTGGCTTATGCCTGTCATCCTAGCTACTCAGGAGGCTGAGATATGAGGATCAGGGTTCAAAGTGAGACAAGGTAGAAAAGTCTATGAGACTCTTATCTCAAATTAACCACAAGAAAAAGGGAAGTGGTGCTGTGGTTCAAAGTGGTAGAGCACTAGCTTTGAGTGAAAAGAGCTCTGGGATGGTGGCCAGGCCCTGAGTTCTTGCCTGGGTTGGTTTTGAACTGTGATCCTTAGATCTCAGCTTACTGAGTAGCTGAGTAGCTAAAATTGCAGGTGTGAGCCACTACCACCAGTCTATGTCTGTACCACTTGAACCAAAACTCTACATCTGGTTTTAGTTTTGGGGAGGGGGTAGTTAATTGGAAATAAGAGCCTCACAGATTCTCCTGCCCACACTGGCTTTGAACTGCATTCCTTAGATCTCAGATACCTGAGCAGCTAGGCACTTGGTTTATTTGTTGAGTTTTGTGATCTGAACAGCAACTGATTTCTACCAATGAGAAATCAAATACACCTCACTCTTCTTCCCCATGTCTGGCTCCATTCCACATGGCATAGCCAGTCTTTATGGGTTTCTGGAGGATCAGACAGGCAGCTCGGTGTGTGAGGAGGCTATCAGACTTTCCAAGGCCACTTGGGGAGTGTGTCACTGATAGACAGCAGCACGCTTGTTTAAGGCAACCTCAGAGGCCCCTATTCTGTTTCAGAACAGCTTATCACAAGCACTGGTGGCCACTACTCTGATAAAACATTGAATGGAACTGGGCCTGGAGAATCCTCTAGGGTATTGCATGGGAGCTGTGGACAGCAGTTGGAAGTCCCTGGGGACAAGGCAGAGCTAGACAGGCAGGGTGTGGAGCACAGAGCGACTGGCTAGGCCTCTTTGCTCACCCTTGCTCTACTCTATAAGTCTCTCTGAGCCTCAGTTTCCTTGTCTGCCCTTGATTGTTTCTCAGGCTTCTTCATTGCTTGCACCCATCCAGAGCTCCCTGCTAAAGTTTCTGGGTTCAAGTCCTCTCAACAGCTGGGTCTGCTGATGGACTCAGCTCATGGGGGCAAGATGTGGTCACAACAATTCCAGTACCATTTATAGACGTTGCCATTCAAGCGCTACTTACCATACTCAGCACACAGGGCCCTTGTGCAAATGACCCACTTGTGGTGTGTCACAAAGAATACAGAGAAAGGACACACATCGCTGTGGTTGACATCTCATGTGGTCACCTACAAAATAAAGAGAATGTAAGACAGGTAGAAGGGACTCATGCCTACAATCTGAGCTACTCAGGAGGATAAGATCTGAGGATCACAGTTCAAAGATACTAAAAAGTATGGGATAAGCCAGACAATGGTGGCTTGCTCCTATCAGGTGCTGGTGGCTCACATCTGAAATCCTAGCTACTCAGGAGGCTGAGGTCTGAGGATTATGGTTCAAAGACAGCCCAGGCAGGAAGTTTGTGAGGCTCTTATCTCCAATTAACTACCAGAAAACTGTAAGTGGAACTGTGGCTCAAGTGGTAAAGCACCAGCCTTGAGCAAAATAGCTCAGAGATAATGTTCAGGACCTGAGTTCAAGCCCCAGGACTGACTCAGAAAGAGACAGAGACAGAATACTGGGTATGAGGACATCATACAGGAGATGTCAAGAACCAAGTACCATGCTGAGAGCAAGGGGCAAATAATATAAGAAAAAAAACCAGAAAGTTACTTCCTTGTGGAATTTATAGTGAAATTGCACAAATATGTGTCATGCCTAAACTGTAAAATGTACAATGTATAGGGTGCTGTGGAACTATTTTATTTGGGAATTGACCAAGAAAAGGCACTTGGGTATGACTTCCCTGAGACATTAGGGAGCCAATGAGTAAACTATGAACTAGGACAGGAAAGATGTTTCAGGTACAAGAAATAGCAAGTGCAGCCGGGTGCTGGTGGCTCACGCCTGTAATCCTAGCTACTCAGGAGGCTGAGATCTGAGGATCGCGGTTCAAAGCCAGCTCCGGCAGGAGAGACCGTGAGACTCCTATCTCCAATAAACCACCAGAAAACCGGAAGTGGCGCTGTAGCTCAAGTGGTAGAGTGCTCGCCTTGAGTTGAAGAGCTGAGGGACAGTGCCCAGGCCCAGAGTTCAAGCCCCACGACCGACCAAAAAAAGAAAAAAGAAATAGCAAGTGCAAAGCCCCTGTGGTGAGAGAGCATGGGAAAATGCAAGAACTAAAAGATCAGTGAGGGCAAAGAGCTGAGACAGTAGAAAGAATAAAATATGAGAAGACAGCAAAGAGTCATATTGTAACCAAACTGACTTTATTCATGGATGCAATTTTTAAGTAGTTATGTGTTAATTGAATAAAGGAGAAATTCAAATGATAACTGAAATTGGTACCAAAAATGCATTCATTGTCTAGTCATAACAGAAGACTCATAAGAGCACCAAGAATTAAAAAGATGATTTACAAAAAAAAAAGTTTCTAGGCAATATCTTCATACAAGCATCCTGCTCACTAGTGAAATAGAATTTTCTTTTGATGTTCCAATGGACAAATGAATCAAGAAAAGGTGATATTCATACCACGAATTTGATTCATCTATCAGGAGGAATTCTATTACATCATTTGCAGGGAAATGGATGGACTTGTGAAGTGACTCAGTCTCAGAAACACAACAGATGCATGTTTTCTCTAATAAGTAAAAGGCAGATTTAATTTATAAATGTATATGAAAACAGACATAAATGCTCTATATACATATATAAACCTATATATGTATATAGACATATACACATGCATAAATACACAAATTGACTAAAATACAATAAACAAAGGGTAGGATTCCAATGGTGGAACTCCTTTGAACAGCTAACTTGCAGTTTCATAAAGTGAATACTAGAAAGCTAGAACCCGTATTGTTGGGGAAGGGGTTTATGGGAAAAGGGGTTTATGGGAAAAGTAGAGAGAGGGAGGGTAGGTAAATACATTCATAAAATTCAAAGTATACATGTGAAAATGGAACCAGATAACTTGACAGGATTGGAAAAGATGGCGGGGAGAATGATGGGAGAAGTGGCATTGATGAAGAAGCATTAGACTCACATACTGACAGGTTGAATTGAAACCCCTTTGTACAACTACTTAAAGATTATACAATAAATCAATCAATAATTTTCTTCTGAGAAAATTCAACACTGTATGAAAATCTTGGCCAGCATTAGTTAGGAAAACATTCCTGGCAGTTGGTCTGGAAGGCAACATAGAAGATTATCTCCATTTTTATTTGATGTAACTATTGTATTCACAGAAAGATTTCCAAGAATATATTTAGCAATTACACAAAAAAAGAGTGTCAGGTGCTGGTGGCTCACACCTATAATCCTAGCTGAGATATGAGGATCATGGTTCCAAGCCAGCCTAGGCAGGAAAGTCCATGTATCTCTTATCTCCAATTGACCACCAGAAAACTGGAAGTGGAGCTGTGGCTCAAAGTGGTAGGGTACTAGCCTGGAGCACAAGAGCTCAAGGACAGTACCCAGGCCTTGAGTTCAAGCTCCACAATTGCCAAAAATTCCAGACATAAAGCTGAGAGGCAAATAGGCTTTTTGAAAGAGAGTTGATTAGATAGTATTATCTACACACCAGAATAACTAATATGAAAAAGAGAGATGCTGGGTGCCAGTGACTCATACGTGTAATCCTAGCTATTCAGGAGGCTGAAATCTGAGGTTTGTGGTTCAAAGCCAGCCCAGGCAGGAAAGTCTTTGAGACTCTTATCTCTAAGAAACCACCAGAAAACCAGAAGTGGCACTATAGCTCAAGTGATAGAGCATTAACCTTGAGCTGAAGAGCCGGACAGCGCACAGACTCAGAGTTCAAGTCCCATGACCGACCAAAAAAAAAAAAAAAAGAAAGAAAGAAAAAGAGAGAAAGCTCCAAGCACCAGTGGCTCACTCTTGTAATCCTAGCTACTCAGGAGCTGAGGCTCCAGTGGTAGAGGGCTAGTCTTGAGCATAAAAGCTTAGGGATAGTACCAAAGCCCTGAGTTCAAAGCCCAGGACAAGCACACAGACACAAAAGATGAAAAGATATTATAGATATGTACAAAACCATCTCAATGAAAACCCTCACTTTCTATAATAAAGCATATAGGAATTTAATTTTTGTATGTGCTTGTACTAGGGCTTGAACTTAAGGCCTAGGGGCTCTTGCTTAGCTTTTTTACTCAAGGCTGGGGCTCTGCCACTTGAGTCACATTTCCACATCTGGCTTTTTGCTGACTAATTGAAGATCAGGTTCTTGAAGATTTTCTGCCTGGGCTGGATTTGGATTGCCATTTTTTATCTCAACCTAAGTAACTAGGATTATAGACATGCGCCACTAGCAGCTGGCAATAGATATTAATCCAAAAAGACTTAAAATACAAAAAGTAGTTAGAATAAAGGGTAATAGGAACTCTCTTATATTATAACGAGAGCATAAGTTAAAACATAACAGCCACATTATGTTGAATAAAGGAAACCGGACACCAAAGATGGTTTATGATTCAGTACTAGATGGTTTGTTTGTTTGTTTTTGCCAGTACTGGGGCTTGAACTCAGAGCCTCACACTCTTTTTTTTTTTTTTTCCACTCAAGCCTGGCAGTCTCCCAGTTGAGCCACACCTCTACTTCCAGCTTTTTGCTGGTTAACCGAAGATAAGAGTCTCTCAGATTTGTTAACCCAGGCTGGATTTGAACCATGATCCTCAGATCTCAGCCTCCAGTGTAACTACATTTACAGATGTGAGCCACTGTCTCCTGACTTCATTTGACAGAGGTTAATACTAGGTATTGTACTGGGGATGTGGTTAGTGGAAGAGTGCTTGCCTCGCATGCATGAAGCCATGGGTTTGATTACTTAGTACCAAAGAAACAGAAAAGGCCCGAAGTGGTGCTGTGGCTCAAATGGTAGAGCACCAGCCTTGAGCACAGAGAGGCTCAGGGACAGTGCCCAGTCCCTAAGTTCAAGCCCCAGGACTGGCAAAAAAACAAAATACTAGGTAAAGCCACAATTTCCTATTTAGAGATGCATCCTCAGGTGTTAAAAGCATTGTACAAAGAACAAAGGAAATTAGTGTTTTAACACAAAACTGACCAAGTGGATGTTAAAGGACTGGAAAGAGAGCTTCATAGAGGGAGTAACCTACAGGAGACTGCTTACCCCAGACTGCTTCTACCTGAGTAGAAGGAAGAGAATGAAAAGGAGAAAATATAAAAAGCTGGGGTCTGGGACTGACAGTTGTGGGAAGGAAGTGCTAGCCAGCTGGCCATCTTTGTTTTTTTTTTTTTTTGTTATTTTATTTTATTTGTGAACATACTGTACAGAGGGGTTACAATTACATGTGCAGGATAATGCATACATTTCTTACCAAGCATTGCAGCCTCCTCCTTTGTTTACCCTTCACATCCCTTCCCATACTCACCCCTCCTCTCCCAACCAATCCTTCCCCCCCCACCACCGACATTGTAAAGCTCGTTTTCGACATGACAACTTGTACTTCTCATTGTTGCAACAGGTCCACCTGTATCCTTAAACAACTTGTTTTCCCCATCTCCTCCACAAGTTATACTGACATCAAATATAGTGGAAGCAGGGGTTATACTGTGGGGGAGGGACATACAAAGCAACAAAGAAATAATCTTATAAATGCGTTAGAAACACATGCATGAAAGAAAAAAAAACATTAAAATACATATCTAAGGGTTCATTTTCCTAACATCACATTATCTGACCTTTTCTGCTTGACTCATACATATACTAGATATTGCAAATAAGGGAAACCATGGGACCTATGTTTCTTTGGGCCTGGTTTACTTCACTTAATTTTTTCCAAGTTTTTCCATTTCCTAACAACTGGGGCAATGTCATTCTTTCTGATGAGCTGGCCATCTTTGAAGGGATCCTAGGATTGAGTTTCTGTTAAGTGCTGGACAAATTTCACATGGGACTCAATTTCTGCCACTTGCACAGATCGGGACTGGCAGATATCAAGAAAACAAAGAGGAAAAATGGAGTCTCCTCCTTTCCCTCAGACTTGCAGTTCCCTATACCGCCCTTGCAGGTCCTTGGAGGAATGGGAAGGACCAGAGGCAAGCAAGATGGTGGCAAGAGGGGTCTATTGCAGGTAGAGATAGGCCTGGCTTTGGGTCAGGCTCAGGTGGTCAGGTACAGATGAGGCAAAGTCCACTGAAGCACCAAGGAAATGACCCAGGCTGTGCAGTCCTGGAAAACAACTCTGTCGAAAGGGAATCCCAGGACAGAGGCAGCAGCAGATGGACTAGCTCCAGAGAGAAGTCCTAAGGTTTCTGAATCCATTCCAGTGAGACTCTTGGAGCTGCCAGAGGCTTTAAGGAGAACAAAAAGCTCAGAGCTTTTCCCTGTTTCCCTTTCTCCAGCTTATGTATATGTGTGCGCACATGTACACGGACATGCATGCACATCTAAGCATACATGCTAGTACTAGTATTTGGACTCAGGGCCTGGGCGCTGTCCCGTAACATTTTTTTGCTCAAGGCTGATGCTGTACCACTTGTGCCACACCTCCCCTTCCAGGTTTTTGCTGGTAAACTGGAGATAAGAGTCTTTCAGACTTTCCTGCCCTGGGCTGGCTTTGAACTAGAATACTTAAGAGTTCAGCCTCTTGAGTAGCTAGGATTACAAGGGAGAGCCACCAACCAGCCTGGCTTCTCCAAGCCTTTCTTTTCTTACCAGTTCCTCTCTTAACTTCTCTTCTGTACATTCACTAGTCATAACTAGACTTAATTCTGCGTATATAAACATACCATAACACATGGCCAACTCCTACAAATATACACAAATTCAAATACACACACAGGCAATTTCCTTTGAACATCTTTGTTACCTATTCATTCCCCTTACGGCTGCCTGAGCCCGTTAATGTGCAGCTTTCAAGTTCATAGCTTCATTATAAATCATTATAGCCTCAGGAAAGACTTGAGGCTCAGAGAGGGTGAAGAAATGTTTTCAAGGTCACCAATCTGGGAGAGACAGAGTTGAGACTTGTACTGTGGTTGTGTGTGATTGGCTGGGCTTTGGCCATGCCTTCCTGTCCCCCCACTTCAAATGTGCACATGTGCAGTTGCATCCTACAAATAGTCATAGATGTAGTTTCATGTTCTTCTCATATGCTCTCTAGACACATTGTATGTGGAGAGGTAGGGGAATTGAACCCAGGTCCTGTGCATTCTAGGCAGATACTCTACCACTGACTACATGTGTACCAATGTGGGTGTTTATACATCCAAACACTGAAATTCACTGACAGATTTTTGTGGACATTTCCTGGCTTTTCTTCTGTAGCCAAGGCTTATAAATTGCATCTACCAGATCCTCCTGGCCACCACTAGACTCCATGGATTTTCCTAACAGGTAGAAGATACATAGTGGACATGACCACCGTTGCAGAATGTTTGCTTTTTGCAGCCCTTCTACCTTACGTCAGGACATAGTTCATTCACACATAGTTAGACAGGGGACTATTATACCCATTCTGTAGATGGGGAAACTGAGCATCAGGGTGTTCAAGGAAAACCCAACTACCTCCATATCCTCGTCAAGAACCTTACTTCCTCTACTGTTGTACTTACTGAAGACCACTATCATATTCCTGGATAAAAATTTAAAATTATTCCAGTGGATCCCAAATAGGGCATCTTCAGGACCAGTTAGGTGGCTCAGTGCTGGGTCCTCACATGCACTGGTTTTGTTCCAAGACTACCACTTTTTATCTCCAACACCATAAAATGGCTGGCAGTATTCCAAGCACCACTGAGAAATGACATTCAGTTAAACAATAGGTCTTTCTTTCCTGTGTCTCTACACTCTTACCCTAACAGTCATTATTCATGTGTGTTTTGCATTGTATTGTACCCTTTAATTGTGTACAACATTCTGTATGTCATTTATACCTCAATGAAATCATAGAAAATTAAAATATTCTTTATATAAAGTAAAAATATACTTACATATCAGATCAGTGTATATTTCTCTATACAGGCATAATTGAACTCAAATATATACAATATGTATTATATATATAGTAGTAGTATATACACCTATAATAGATTATTGGAGATAAGATTTTCACTAACGGGGCTGGGAAGGTGGCTCAGTGGTAGACTGCTTGCCTTGCATGCATGAGGCCCTGGGTTCGATTCCTCAGCACCACATAAGCAAAAAAAAGAAAAAAGCCAGAAGTGACGCTGTGGCTCAAGTGGTAGAGTGCTAGCCTTGAGCTGAAGAGCTGAGGGACAGCACCCAGGCCCAGAGTTCAGGCCCCATGACCCCCCCAAAAAAAAGATTTTCACTAACTTTTCTGCACAGGCTGTGATCCTCAGATTACATGAACCACCAGCTCACAGGAACCACTGGTATCTAGCTTTATCCTCATTTTTTTTTTGCTAGTTCTGGGACTTGAACTCTGGGCCTGGGCTTCTTCTTCTCAAGGCTAGCACTCTACCACTTGAGCTACAGTGCCACTTCTGGCTTTTTCTATGTATGTGGTAATGAGGAATCGAACCTAGGGCTTCATGCATGAGAGGCGAGCACTCTCCCACTAAGCCACATTCCCAGCCTTTATCCCTATTTTATAGATGAGGAAACTAAAGCCCAGAGAGACTTGGCAATTTTTCCAAGGTCACACTCCTCCTGATGCTTGGTCTGGCTCCAAAGTGCCAAATATTAGCCAACTATATATTATTTATATTATCTCCTATTGGCTGCCTACAAATTGAGGTATCTGTCTTGGACATCAGCTGTCAGGACCTCTTTTCCAGGAGCAACCAAACAACCTACTTGTTTTGGTTCCAGATCCCCTTCCTGCCTGAACTTCCCATGTTCCTGACTTGTGGGAATCTATGAAAGGTGGCTATTTTTCATTGGAAGACCTTATTTTACCTTACTTGACATAGACTAATGTATGAGATTCAGTCCTCGATGACAGCTGGGATAAATATGGAAGGAAAGAAGAAAAGTGACTCATCAAGTGGAATTGCAATCAATTGGACAATGTCTTGAGCCTTCAGCATCTATTATCTGCAAAAAGCTAAAGTTCAATACCCGGGCCCTGAGGTCAAGTCCCAGGACCAGCACAAAAATAAAATAAATTAATTACTAATTACTTACTAGTTAGTAAAATAAGGAGCGTGGCACTCATCTAAAGAGGAAATTTTCTTGGCTGCCACCCCAGCTTCATTTCTTCTCTATATTGTCATCTCCCAGGAATCTCAATCTCAAGATGTCATCACTTCTGTCTAATCCATTTTATACCTGTATCCATAAGTGTCCATTAAATATACACATTAAGAACAATTTTTTTAAATTGGGGTTATATGAATGGTGTCAGACTGTAGTTACTATCCTGTTGCCTGTTTTTCCCACTCTGTACCATGCCACTGAGAGCTCCTTAAAAGAGTCATAGGTTATTTTATTTCTGTGTCCTTGGCTGCCAAGAACATTCTGCATGTTTAATAAATCAAGAAGGGGCCTGGGAATGTGGCTTAGTGGTAAAGTGCTTTCCTCAGTACCACATAAAGAGAAAAAGGCAGAAGTGGCACTATGGTAGAGTGCTAGCCTTGAGCAAAAGAAGCTCAAGGACAATGTCTAGACCCTGAGGTCAAGCTCCAGGACTGGACAAAAAATAAGTATTTTATGTGTATGTAGTGGTTGCTTTGTACTGAGAGAAAACTTAACTTTGAGGTGTAATTAAATAGTAAACTGATTTTATTTGGGAGAAACAGGAAAGAAGGTGCACTTAATCGTTAGCAATTTTTTTTCCAGCTTTTACCCCTAAATTATAATTTCAAAATGTTTAGACATAAAAAAAAATCAAGAAGGAAAGAAGAAAGTTAAAGAAGGGAGGGAAGAAAGAAAGGAAGCCGAAACAACAGGGTCTTGTAGCCAGGTACCGGTGACTCACGCCTATAATTATACCCTGAGGATGGAAGTTCAAAGCCAGCTGGGGCAGAGAAATTTGTGAGTCTCTTATCTCCAATTAACCAGCAAAAAGCTAGAGTACAGATGTGGCTCAAGTGGGTAGAGCACCAGCCTTAAGCAAAAAAAAAAAAAAAAAAAAAATGTAAGAGAAACTGTGAGGCATCCAACTTAAACAGTAGGCAATTACAAAGATATAAGTCCTCAGTACCATTGTTTAGGGGCTGAGGAGAAGCCCCTAACTTTGAGAAGCTCCAAGCCACCCAGCCCCCAAAGATGTGGTTAGCAAGGCCTGATCATAAATCAACCAACCGAAGATGAAGCCTACATTCACTCTCTGCCTCTAAAAACTGTCTGTCTTAGCTGGTGTCTCACACCTGTCATCCTAGATACTCAGGAGGCTGAGATCTGAGGATCATGGTTCAAAGCCAGCCCGGGCAGAAAAGTCCATGAGACTCTGATCTCCAATAAGCCACTAGAAAACCAGAAGTGGCACTGTGGCTCAAGAGGTAGAGCGCTTGCCTTGATCTGAAGAGTGCAGGGACAGCACCCAGGCCCAGAGTTCAAGCCCCACGACTGACAAAAAAACAAAAACAAAACAAAACTGTCTGTCTTTTAATTGAGGGAATTGGTTGCTGGTTCCAACATTTGTCTCCCTCCTTTTCTTTTTTTTTTTTTTTTATTGTAAAGATACTATACAGAGAGTTAGTTACATGAGTGAGGTATTGAGTACACTTCCTCTTGAACATTGTTACCCCCTCCATTGTTTTCCCCCTACCATCCCCCCCTCCCTCCCTTCCCCAAGGTTCTTTTTTTTTTTTTAATTGTGATTAAGTGATTACATAATTTCCGGAATTTCACAGTATTGTGGAATAATGATGTTCATTTAAAGTCACAAGTTCATTCTAACTTTCCTGGAGCAAATTGTCTATCACAGTCTGTAACATATAACGGTGTTCACATGTTATATACCATATATGTGATCAGCAGCATGGGGATATTTAGTAGTGGTTCAACCAGATGAGTGGGTGTCTCCCTCCTTTTCTTCTCCTACCTCGTCTGGTCAGCCAGAGGTTCCCTCTCTGTTGCTGCCTCTCCGACTGTCTTCTTATGGAGCATCACCCTGCCTCACATTCAAGATGATGCCTTTTTCTTCCCATCCTCTAACTGCCTCCGTGAGTCACTGCAGCCATAGATCTAGGATCCCAGCTGGGCTATAGATCTTTCCCTTCATGGCTCTTCTCTCCCACTTGCTTTTAAGAATGCTTTTTATGGTGGCTTCCAACACAAACAGCTGTTGGAGCTTGTTTTGGGGGGAGGGCGGGAAACTTGCTAGGAAGTGATGCTCTGGAATTCTTTCAATTCTTCTTTCCTCTGTGATACAAGATAGGTCTGGGAAGAAATGCATTCCTTCATTCACTCATTAAATAAACAGTTTATATGCCAGTCACTAAGGTAGGTGCCACGAATATAGCAATAGGGGAAACAGTTCTTATGGAATTTGTAATCTAACAGGCAAACGTAGACATTAATCTACCAACTCCTCCACTCACCAGAATAACAATTCAAGTCACAAATGGTGACCAGTGCACTTACCATTTTTGTTCATGGCTAGTACTCTACCACATAAACCACAGTTTTACTTCCAGGATTATTCTGGTTAATTGTAGATTAAGAGTCTCAGGGATTTTTCTGCCCAGGCTGCTTTAGAATCTTGATCTTTAAATCTCAGCCTCCTGAATAGCTAAGGTGACAGTAATAAGCAACCATGCTCAATTCCCTTTCTTTTTTTTTTCCTTAATAAAGATGTCTATTATACTATCTTATGCATGATGATACTGAGGGATAGAGTAGGTAAGCAACTTGCTCACAGGCACATAGTTTGTAGTGGTAGCAAATGGACTAGAATCCAACTTCCTGCATCACAAATGAATTTGTTTCTAAAGGCTCTGCTACTCAAACTCTTAAGCAGCTTGGGAGTTGATAGAAAAGCAAAGTGCACATAAGGTGACAAGAGGCAGGAAAAATGTGTCTCCTGCTTACATGAACCAGTGAGCTAGAAACGGAAGAATAATCAAGTTTTGTCACCTGTTACTGGTGTCTTAGGCCTATCATCCTAACTACTCAGCAAGCTGAGATCTAAGGATCACAGTTCAAAGCCAGCCCTGGCGGGAAACTCTGTCAGACTATCTGTCCTCACTATACTTCCAAAAAAAAAAAAAAAAAAAAAGACAACTACTGAGTGGCTCAGTTGTAGAGTGTTACCTTTGAGCAAAAAAGCTCAGGGATAGCACTCAAGCCCGGAGTTTAAGCCTCAAGAATGGCACAAAACAAACAAGTAGTTGACCCAGCTTTGATTCCCAGCCTTCCAAGTAGTTGACTCAGCTTTGATTCCCAGCCAACACACCACTGATAGCTTAAAAAAGATTAATTAGACTTTGCCAGAGAACCATGCAGACATCCAGGTACAGAGAACAAAGAAAGGGGGTGTGTGGCAAGACTTGTTCTCACAACGGAGAAGTGAGAAAACGCATGGACTATTGTCTGGGGTGACCTATGTAACCTAAGAGATTTAGGAGGGGCTAGAAGGGGCCAGGAGGTGGAGACCCTGGTATGGATGTGTAGGCCAGGGGCTTCATTATGGCCAACTAGGATTTATGGCTGCTATCCAAATAGTAGATAAGGGTCTGCAATTGTCCAGACCTGAGGTCACTCCAAGGGACTCTTGTTGCCTTATATGGTGGTAGCTGCCCAAGAGAAGTGCCATCCCAAGGTAAAAAAGGTTGCAAGTTGATTATTTACTGCCTTTACTACATGGGTCTAGTGTTGCCTAAGAAGGAAGCATGCTAAGCTGTGAAGGGACGGAGTGGACTAAGCTATGGGAAGGGACTCATTTTGCTAACAACAATTTTAAAAATGCACCTTGTGTTCTCCATGGCTCTCCCGGTATTAACACAGTGCCTGGTCAAGTGGGTGAATAATTATTAATGAAAGAATGAAGTCCAATGACATGTGAGTGAATCAAGAGAAAATAAATGAAGCCAAGTGGCTCACACCTGTAATCCTAGCTACTCAGAAGGCTGAGATCTGAGGATTGCAGTTCCAAGCCAGCCCAGGCAGGAAAGTCTGTGAGACTCTTTTTTTTTGCAGTCGTGGGGCTGGAACTCTGGGTCTGGGCGCTGTCCCTCAGCTCTTCAGCTCAAAATTAGCGTCCTACCACTTGAGCCACAGCACCTCTTCCTGTTTTCTGAGTGGTTTATTGGAAATAAGAGTCTTACGGACTTTTCCTGCCTGGGCTGGCTTTGAACCATGATCCCCAGATCTGAGCCTCCTGAATAGCTAGGATTACAGGCGTGAGCCACCAGCACCCAGCTCCAACAAGGGTTTTTATAGCTTCAATAACCAATAACTATATTTCTTTTTCTCGTCTCCTCCCCCGCCTGTAGCCAACAGCATAGAGATTTTTTTCCCCCAGGTTTCTGAAGTCCTTTTCTGTTTTTTTCTTTTTTTCCATCTGCATATCCAAAATATTTCCCTGCTGTTTCCCAAGAGTCTCTTTAAGATTTCTTTTCATTTTATTTGTTTCTTCTTCCATTTTGGCAGATTCAATTAGGAGCTGAATTTGATCTAGAAACATTACCTCTTGTTAAATCCCTTTTGATAAATAGTCCCCAGAGGATGCCTCTCTTTGAAGTCTCTTTATGAGCCTTGGTGCTGAGTAAAATGTCGACCACTTTCATGATAATTACAATGGGACAGACACATTGTTCCTGGAGTCTGTTTCCTAATCGAAGGAAACACAGCCTGCTCTTACTTATGTTCTTGTAAAGAATGTGCTCCTAGGCCTTCATGACTTTCCCCACCCCCTCTCTGTCTACACAGCTGACTGTGGGATTTTTCATCTCTGAAGCAGAAAGATGGAAGGAATGTTTGGGGGAATATTTCCACAAGAAAGTTTATCTTTCTTGCTGTTTTCAATGTGCTTATAATGTACTTTGTGATTTTTTTTGGTTTCTCTTGTATGTTCTCCCCCCAAGGTAAAACCCCTGTTTTCACTGTATTTGATTCAGGTGCCCTGCATCTTGAATATACATTTTTCTAATTTGGGGAAGGGAAGGGAAATAACAAAACAAAAAACTGAAATAAGGATACAGGTTGACCCATTGTAACAATGTAACATTGAATTGTACAAGAGGGTGGAGGGGGGAGAGGGAAGGGATGATAAGGGAGAAACAAAGGAGGGGGTAACAATGCTGCACAGGAAATGTAGTCATTACCTTACTCATGTAACTATAACCCCTCTGTACAGTATCTTTACAACATATATAAAAGAAATTTGGCTAGGAGGAGGCCTTGGGCTCAGGGGATGGTTCCTGAATGCTTCTGGTATGTTGCCTGGTTTTCCCAGTTCCAGAAAAGGGATGAAGAAGCCAAGGACCAATTAGCAACTTCATAAAAAAAAAAAAAGTGTAGAAGCTGAGCACCAATGGCTCATGCCTGCAATCCTGATATCTGAATATCATGGTTCAAAGCTGGCCCAGGCAGAAAAATCCATGAGACTCTTATCTCCAATTAAGTACCAAAAAAACTAGAATCGGGTTTGTGGCTCCAGTGCTATCCTTGAGCAAAAATGCTAAAGGACAACACTTAAGTCCTGGTTCAAACCCTAGCCCAGCACTTGTGCATGAGCGTGTGCATGCACACTCACATACACAAATGAAATTAGACACACCTAAAGAGCATTAGTATATAACTATAATAGGATCTGAGACACGCGGAACAGTTCTTGGGGACCTATATCGCCAGGTTCTGACTCCTAACTTCTATGTTTGCCTCTTTTTTGTTCCCTGTGATCTCCTCAGGGCAAGTCGGTAGGATCTACATGAAGACAGATTGGGGCTGGAATTTGTTTTTTGTTTTTGGCCAGTGTTGGGCCTTGAACTTAGGGCCTAGGTACTGTTCCTTAGCTTTTTTTGCTGGAGGGTGGCACTCTTAACACTTAAACCATAGCTCTACTTCCAGCTTTGAGCTGATCAATTGGAAATGAGTCTCATGGACCTTCCTGCCCAGGCTGGTTTTGAACCTTGATCTTCAGATTCCAGCCTCCTGAATAGCTAGGATAACAGGCATGAACCACCTGCACCAGGCTTAACAACTTCTTCTTAATGGTCTGATTATTATTATTTTTTAAAGTGCCTTCACAAAGGAAGGTGATTCTTGAGAGTAGAAGATGACTGGAGACTGACAGGCTTCCTGTAGGAAGTGCAAAGTTGGACTTAGTAGCCTTCCACTTCTGACATTTGGAGATTGACATGTGGGCAGAAATTATTTTTGCCAGCTCTCCACCCCCAAGGTCCTCATTTGGGGGAGGTGGAGAGAATCCCATAGGCTTAATACAGCTCTCAGACTCTAGAGCCCATTTGGCCAAAGAATTGGGTTCTTAATGAGAATTCAGGGAACAGGGTTCTCATCTTGTTGTTTGCCTCCTATTCCTTCGGTGTGACCTTGGGAAAAGAAATTTCTGGTTTATGCCTGAGCAGAATTTGCTCTCACTCTCTTTTGGTGAGGGCTGTGGAATCCCTTCTCTTCTGTTTGCAGTCCCTGTGGCTCTAGTGAGACTGACTGATCTAGATGAGCATATGACTCAAGCATAACCAATCAGAAATGGGCAGTGGGTCAAGTTAGACCAATCAGAATCTATCTCAAGGCTTTTACTAGAACTGTTGACAGAGATCTCCTTCCCTAGAGGTAACTAAGCTGGGAACAGGCAAGAATAGGTTTTCTGAGGTGTATCATATGGACCAAGCCTACTTGAAAATGAAGCCAGCTCTGAAAGGAAAGCAAGGCTGAGGAAACGTGGACAAATCTGGGTTATGCTGATCAAATGCCTGCATCCAGTAGAACCTAGAGGTAGAATAAAAGCTTCAGGTTTTAGGTTTGCTAGTCAATAAATTTAGTTGTGTTTAATTTGTAGAATTTTTCTTGTTGTTATTGCGATTCCTGGGGCTTCAACTCAAGATCTGTGCATTGCCCTGGAGCTCAAGTTGTGCTCAAAGCTACTGCTATACCACTTGAGACACAGGTCCACTTCCCGCTCTGTGTGTGTGTGTGTGTGTGTGTGTGTGTGTGTGTGTGTGTGTGTGTGTGTGTGTGTGTGTGTGTGTGTGTGTGTGTGTGTGTGTTGGTCTTGGGGTTTAGAGCTTGTTTTGCTCAAAGCTAGCAGGCTACCACTTGAAGCATAGCTGCACTTTGTTTTGGGTTGTTTTTTAAAATTTGCTTTTTTACTGGTTAATTCGAGATGAGAGTCTCACAGACTTTCCTGTCTAGGTTGACCTAAAACCATTACCCTCAGATCTCAGCTTCCTTGTGTAGCTAGACTTTAACTCAGGTCCTGGGCAGTGTCCCTGAGCTTCTTTTGCTCATGGCTAGCACTCTACTACTTGAGCCACAGTGCCACTTCTGGCTTTTTCTGTTTATGTGGTACTGAGGAATCAAACCCAGGGCTTCATGCATGCTAGACAAGCACTCTACCACTAAGCCACATTCCCAACCCAATTACCAGCTCTTGACTACTGTGTTTTGTTTTGTTTAAAACATTTCACAGTAATATTTTGTTAGTTTACTATTGCTACTGTGACAAACTTCATGGCTTAAACAGCACAACTTTATTATCTGACTCTCCTGGGTGTCAGAAGTCTGAAATAGGTTTCCTTGGGCTAAAAAAATCAAAGTATCAGCAGGGTCTTGGTCTTTCTGGAGGAGGTTCCAAGGGGATAATCTCTCTCATTACTTTTCCTAGTTCCTATAGGCTGAATCTTCTTTAGCTCATTGCTTCTCCCCAACTTCAAAGCCAGCCAGTATAGCATCTTCAAATCCCTGACTCTCCTGCCTTCCTCTTACTAGAGCTCTTGTGATTACTTTGAGCCTTCCCAGATAAAGTAGAACAATTTCCCTATCTCAAGATCCTTAATACAGTCTGGAAATCATTTTTTGCCATGTAAAATGGAGATTAGGATGAGGACATATTTAGGAGATATTCCTCACAAATACAAAGGAGGAGGTAATATTAGCTCTATTTGTACAATGAGGGAACGGAAGGCTTGGAGTACAATAACTCTCCTGATAGCTAGTAACAGCCACAGCCTTGGTTTCTATCTGGTAGTTATGCTCAATCTGTATTCACTATGTTATTGTCCCCCAAGTGATTCAAGTACCTATGTTACAGTCACCCTGTACACCACTCTTGTCAGCTGCAAAACAGAACTAGAGATTTTGTGTTGATGAACATTTGAGATTATAAATGTGGCATTCTTAGTACTGTGTCTGGTATGAAGTAGGTGCTCAATACTTGGTTACCATCTCTTTTTTTTTCTTTTTGTCAGTCCTGAGACTTGAGCTCAGGGCCTGGGTGCTGTCCCTGAATATTTTTCTTCAAGGGTGCTCTACTACTTGAGCCACACCCCTACTTCCTGCTTTTTGGTGATTGGTTTCCAGCTTCCACTGTGATCCTCAGTTCTCAGCTTCTTAAGTCGTTAGGTTTACAGGAAAAGCCACCCATGGCTACCTGGTCACCATCCTTAAAAATTGCTCTTTGAAGCCAGACATCAGTAGCTCATGCCTATAATCCTAGCTACTCAGGAGGCTGAGATCTGAGGTTCACAGTTCAAAGACAACCTGGACAGGTAAGTCCATGAGACTCTTTATTTCCAGTGACCCACCAGAAAACCTGAAGTGGCACTGTGGTTAAAGTGGTAGAGTGCTGGCCTGAATGAAAAAGCTCAAGGACAGCACCCAGGCCCTGAGTTCCTGCCCCATGACCAACAAAATAAAATATAAATAAATAAAACTGTTATTTGAGGGTGAAATGTGGCAGGTGCCTGAAGAAATAAGATTCTGTTCTTTTATAGGGAGATAGCCTTGATCCAAGGAAGAAATACTTTCCTCTTAGGGAAAACTTGGGTTTCCAGGGCCAGCTGTGGGGTGAGGATGGAAGGGGATGCGATCCACAGGCTTTTAGAATGCAGATGAGAAGACACCTAGGCTGGTCCAGTCACATAGGGGATCAAGCCTAGGTCACAAAGACTGGGTTGGAAGCTACTTTTTGTTCATTGATGAGGAAATGATACTAAACTCCTGGTTAGTTTTTGTTTCATTGATTAAAGAATTAAAGAACAGGTTTCTTTGAAAAGAAAAGCAGCTGTGAAAGTAACAGCAAAATGGACTTCTTGGATAAGCAGGATGCGGTGTTAGAGCTGGGTGTCTACCTTCCTTCTCCCTCTGTCCTTCAGCTCCAGGGGCCAGCAAGATATGGGATCTCCTGCCTCTGCCCACTCAGGGAATGCGCCTGATTTCATTGGGCACAGGGTGGACATGTGCTGTAGAGAGTCTGTGATTGGTTCTCCTGTCTTTGCTGAGTCATCTGCCACGCCCCCAACATGTGTTTTGCTGAGTCATTCCTCTTGCTGAGTCATTCCCTCCATGCATCTTGCTGAGTCATCCTCAATACTCCCCAAGAACTGGTCTAGGCTGCCATCTTTGCCTTCTTAGGGATGCCTACTTTCTCCCTCAGAAATGAGTAGCTTTGGAACCAAACCAACCCAAATATGCTCCTCTCTTGCCAACTATTTACTCAGCTCTTCATCAGACAACCTGTCCCAAATACTCATCCACTCAAAACATGTTGTCTGTCCGGCCGTGTGTTGAGACCTTCTCCTGGGGGAGCAAAAGACACCCCCTATGCTGAAGAAATGTACTGAGGGGTATGCCCTTACCTCCTGTCTCCCCTTGAGCTGCTTTGCTGCAGGGAGCAGATGACAATAGGAGAGCAGGATTCTGTCACTGTCCTAACTTGTCCCTGGTTTCTGGCCCAGAGGCCCTGCCTGACATAGGAGCTTCCAGGGACCTCACGGGAGCCTTAGTGAGGTCCTGACTGAGACACATGGTGCTGATCACGCAGGTTAGGCCCAGTTATAGCAATTCTCTCCTAAGCACGGTCTCACATGCTGTGCTGCAGCCTCCTTTACTTCCAACTCGTGTGTGTGTGTGTTGGTTGTAAGGCTTGAATTTAGGGCTTAGGTTCTGTCCCTGGAGTTTTTGTTAAGGCTAATGCTCTGCCATTTGAGTCACATCTCTACTTCTGGCTTTTTAGTGGTTAATTGGAGGTAAGAGTCTCCTGGATTTCCCTGCCCAGGTTGGCTTTGAACCATGAACCTTAGATTTCAGCCTCCTGAGTAGCTAGCTAAGTTTACACATATAAGCCACTGATGCCTGGTTCTACTCTTTTTTGGGGGGCCAGGCAGGTTGGTTGTGGGGCCTGAACTCTGGGCCTGGGTGCTGTCCCTCAGCTCTTCAGCTCAAGGAGAATGTTCTACCACTTGAGCCACAGCACCACCTCCAGTTTTCTGAGTGGTTTATTGGAGATAAGAGTCTCACGGACTTTCCTGCCCAGGCTGGCTTTGAACTGTGATCCTCAGATCTCAGCCCCCTGAATAGTTAGGATTACAGGCGTGAGCCACTGGTGCCTAGCTTTGGCTCTACTCTTTTTCTCAGTTATGGATGGGGGCAGAGAAGGAATCAGAGGCTGAGAGATACATCTGGTAGCACAATCAGATGGAAATCCTAAAATGTTCTTCTCCCCCACAAATATCCTGTCCTAGCACATGCACACAGGAGAGACTTGAACCAAGATTCCTTGAGGAAGGTGTCATGGTGGTAACAATAGGAACAACTGACAGCTTTTCCTGGGAGATTAAGGGTTGAGGACAAAGAAAATGGAATTGGAGAGATTTTCAGAATCATAAACTCCAGCCTAGCTAGGCACTGGAGTCATCTAGGATCTTCATCAAGATGGATCTGATTCTTGCTCACACACCTTCCTGGACAGGGAGTTCACCACCTGTTAGGAATGAAAGAAAACTTATTCCATTCTTTGGCAGCTCTGATCCTTCAAAAAATACTTTAAATCACAGAGCACTGGTGGCTCAGTGCTACTTAGGAAATGGAGAACAGTGGATCATGGTTTGAAGCCAGCCCTGTCAGGAAAGTCTATGAGACTCTCTCTCTTTTTTTGGGGGGGGGAGTCCGGCTGTGGGGCCTGAACTCTGGGCCTGGGTGCTGTCCCTCAGCTCTTCAGCACAAGGCTAGCACTCTACCACTTGAGCCACAGCACCACTTCTGGCTTATGTGGTGTTGAGGAATTGGACCCAGGGCCTCATGCATGCAAGGCAAGCACTCTACCACTGAGCCACCTTCCCAGCCCCTATGAGACTCTCTTATCTCCATTTTAGCACCAAAAAGCTGGAAGTAGAGTTGTGGCTCAAGTGGAAGAACACTAGCCTTGAACAATCATGAGTTTAAGTCCTAGGATCAGCACCATAAACAACAAAACAAAAACTTGATTACACAGAAATCTGCTTCTCAGCCAAACATTTGTTTTCAAGAGTTATCTCTTGTATGAAATTTTCTGAGAAATCATTAAAATTCCTTGGTTCCTTACTAACCTGGCTAATCAGAACCACTGAGTCAGGAGCCCAGGGAACTTGGCTATCAGTGAAGGATGCTGGATTTATAAAATGAGAGGAACAGGGCCTTCAAGCAGGGCAGGCATATCTACAGGGAAAACCAGGGACCTAGAGAACAAATGGCTCCAACATGTCAAATTTTACCTAGGGTGAGGTTGATTGGGAAGGAAGCCATAGCAGTTAGGAATAAATTAACCCCGAGGTCACAAATAATAGCTATCATGAAAAACCCAGCTGATGCAGTCCTAGGACCAAAGGCTTTGGCATAAACCTTTGTATAAATTCTACAATCCTTGCCATTTAACACTCAAGAGACCAAGGCTTACAGAGCTGATGTCACTTGCCCAAAGGAAAAAAAGTAGTTCTGAGGGAGACCCTACTCTTATTTCCTCCCTACATTTAACCATGGTTCAACTTTCTTAGAACCTCATTTCTAAACCTCCCAAGATTCAGACTACATTTCTTTTTTTTTTATTTTCGGTCGGATGTGGGGCTTGAACTCTGGGCCTGGGCGCTGTCCCTCAGCTCTTCAGCTCAAGGCGAGAGCTCTACCACTTGAGCTAGAGCACCACTTCCGGTTTTCTGGTGGCTTATTGGAGAGAAAAGTCTCATGGACTTTCCTGCCCAGGCAGGCTTTGAACTGTGATCCTCAGATCTCAGCCTCCTGAGTAGCTAGGATTACAGGTGTGAGCCACCAGCTCCTGGCTCAGATTTCTTTCTTTCTTTCTTTCTTTTTTTTAATTTAACATATTTTTCTGTACTAAGGATTGAACTCAGGGCCTCACATTTTCTAGGTAACTGCTCCATTACTTGAGTTGCACCTTCATTTCTTCTACGTTTAGGTAGGTTCTCATTCTTTTGCCTGGGCTGGCCTCAAACCATCCATCCTTGTAGTAACTGAGATTTTGCCTCCCTAGTAAATGAGATTACAGCCATGTGCTTCTATGCCTGGTCTGGAGGCTTCTTCTTAATGCTAAATGAGGTGAAACATTGCTCTCATTTAACTGGAACCAGTTTTTAACCTCTCCTCTCAGTAGGAGAGAAATCCCTCCTGCATGCTCCCAGACAGTGGTGCTTGGGACTTCTAGCTGATAATTTTTATGCTAGGGAACCGCAAAGATCTTCCTGAAATAATCATGCTTTCTTAAACCGCTCACACCTCTGGGTTACTCCAAATGTCAATTTTACTCTAAACAAACAAGGCCTGACCAAGAATAAAAACAGAGGCCCGCACATCAACTGTCTGAAGGGTCAGAAGTTATAAATTAAGGTTACTCATTCTAAATAATATATGTTCTTTTTCTATATTGACAAATATTCTTCCTTCATGACTTTGAAGGGTCAAGTTCATTTTTTTGTTTTGTTTTTGCCGGTCCTGGGGCTTGAACTCTAGGTCTGGTGGTGGTGGTGGGGGGTGTACTTTAGCTTTTGTGCTCAAAGCTAGCACTTTACCACTTGAGAGACAGTGTCACTTCTGGCTTTTTGATGGTTCATTGGAGATAAGAGTCTTATGGGCTTTCCTGCCTTGGCTGGCCCTGAACTGTGACCCTCAGATCTCAGCCTACAGCTAGGATTACAGGCTGTGCCACTGGTACCCAGCTTCAAGGACAAATTTAGAATATGAAGCCAGGTGCTGGTGGCTCATACTTGTAATCTTCAGGAAGGTGAGAGCTGAGGATTGCAGTTCTAAGCCAGGCTCCTGGCAGAAAGTCTGTGAAACTTTTTTTTTTTTTTTTTGGTCGTGGGGCTTGAACTCTGGGCCGGGGTGCTGTCCCTGCACTCTTCAGATCAAGGCGAGTGATCTGTCACTTGAACCACAGCACCATTTCTAGTTTTCTAGTGGTTTATAGGAGATAAGAGCCTCTCAGCCTTTTCTACCTAGGCTGGCTTTGAACCATAATCCTCAGATCTCAGCCTCCTGAGTAGCTAGGATTAACAGGCATGAGCCACTGGTGCCCAGCTTCTGTGAAACTTTTATATCAAACCAAACACACACACACACACAAACACACACACACACACACACACACACGTGGAAGTGGAGCTGTGACTCAAGTGGTAGAGTGCTAACCTTGAACACAAAGGAACAGTGCTTAGGCCCTAAGTTCAAGCCCCCAGACCTGGCACAAAACAAGAAAATTTAGAATTTGAAGGAGCTTCGCTCTGGAATTTGGCAATACCCTGGCTCTGGGTGGCCCCTCTTTTCAGTCCCAGCTCTGCCCCACACCTTGAAGCTTTTGAGTTGAAAGCTCTTGAAATTCTGCCCACAAAACCTGCAAAACCTCCTCGTCCCCTTCAGGCTGGGCAGAATTAATTAGGGAGTTCTGTCTTGCCTCTCTTGCTCCAGCCATGAGCTCTGTCCAGCCATCTCTTGCTCTGTACTAGCAGCTGATCATGGACTGAGACCAAAGAGGGTTTGGAATATTCAGGCCACTTGCAGCAGTTAAGGAACAATCGAGCTGCCTGGGAGTCCTCAGTCTCTGGTCTCAGTCTGGCAACCAAGCCTGGCAGAGAGGGCTAGGAGGCAGTCCTTCCCAGAGCAAATGAAGCAAAGGAAAAGGACATGAAATATTGAGCTGTCACTCCTGCCTGCAAAAGGGGAAGAAGGTCACCTCAATGATTAGATCCTATCTGCTTCCCTAGCTCACCTGAAAGTTGCCCATGAAATCTCATCATCTTTGAAAACAGTCTCAGATCACCTGCCGATGATTACCAGAGGTAATCCTGCAGTCATTATCAAGGTGAAAATAAGATTAATGGCTTCCAGCTCACCTGATGTTTGGCAAATTCTTGGGCCTTACTCCAGAAACTTGAGGTGGGATCCAGCCATCTTTGAACCACAGTTTTACTTCATGCTTGCAGAAGTTAATTGGAGATGAGTCTCATGGGCTTTCCTGCCCAGGCTGGCTTTGCACCTGAAACCTAAAATCTCAACCTCTTGAGTAGCTAGGATTATAGGGCTGAGCCCCCAGTGCCAAGTTGCACTTTATTTCTGACATCCTGCTGCAGGTGGCTGTATCTCTAACTGCTGGGTTTTCCACAGCCAGTCTCAGAAGGGAGAGACGGTGAGAAGGCTCTGTAGAGTGAGTTCTTGGGGGACAGGGGTAGCTGGCCAGGCCAGTCCAGGTATATAAATCTGAGACAACCTTGGATCGAGGTCACTTTGCACACCCAGTGTCTCACGAGGGAAGTGCTTCCAGACAGTGATTTGCCTTCAATTTCCATTTTGTAGCTCCTTCTTTCCTTCTCAGCAGGAGGCTGTGTCTCTGAAGTCAGGCTGACACTGCAGGCTGCAATTACATTGCCTTTCACTTGCCTGAGATTTCCTGGTCATCTCCCACATTCAGAGCTCAGTTACTCTGTATACATTGGCAGGCACAGATATTTATCAAGCACTTGCCACTGCTGGTGTTATCCTAGATGAGGATGGATAATAAGAAAATCCAAGATTGTCTTTCTACTCTTCAACTCCCAAATGAATCTCTACATAAGCGATTTTGTAGAGTAAGAAGGTGGAATTGAGGTTTCAGTGAATTCTTTAAAGCCTCAAAGGTACCCAACACACAAGTAAATACCATTACCACATATGGGTCTAAAATAGGTAGATAGAGACGGGGGATTCAGTGTAATGAGTCCTCATCAATCAGGCTAAGGAGTCAATAGATAATGTCTCCAGTGAGTAAATCAGGGAGCAAAGGTAATCCATCTCTAACAGGAATCACCAGAGTATGGTGAGTGAACACACTCCCAGGGTCTGGAGTCAAACGTTCGCCTGAGCTAGAATCTCATTTCTGTTGCTCAGGAGCTGTGTGACCTTGGGCTGATCACTTAACTCTCCAACACCTTTTGTTGCCATTTATAAAATGAATGTAGAAATGGTATCTTGTGAGCACTGGACAAAGCAATGTACACCCAGGGCTTGGCATGTGACAAGCACACTTAGAAAATGTTAGCCAAGACAGGTCCTGGTGGCTCACGCCTATAATACTAGCTACTCAGGAGGCTGAGATCTGAGGATCATGGTTCAAAGCCAGCCTGGGCAGGAAAATCCATGAGATTCTTATCTCCAATTAACCAGCAGAAAACTAGAAGTGGAGTGCTGGCTCAAGTGGTAGAGCCTTTACCTTGAGCTGAAGAGCTCAGGGACAGTGCCCAGGCCCAGATTTCAAGCTCCAAGAGAAAGAAAAAACAAAAGAATGAAAGAAAGAAAATGTTAGCCAAGGAGTTGGAGGCATGGCTCAGGTAGTAGAGCAACAGCCTATGAGCGAATATGTCAGATATCAAGTTGGAGTCCTGCTCTCAGACACAAATAAAAGAAAAAGGAAATTGTAGCCAAACTGAGTGTTGGTGGCTTCTATCTATGGAAGTCTGAAGTCTAGAAGATTATGGTTCAAAACCAGTCCAGGTAGAAGAGTTTGCTAGATTCCATCTCCAAAATAACCAGTTAAAAAGCAGGGCTAGGGGCTGGGAATTAGTGTTAGATTATTTGCCTAGCATGCATGAGGCCTTGGGTTTGATTCCTTGGTACCACATAAACATAAACATAAAAAATAATTTTTTTTTAAAAAAGCAGGGTTACAAAGTCACGTGCCAGTAGCTCACACCTGTAATATTAGCTACTCAGGAGGCTGAAATCTGAGGATCGTGGTTCAAAGCCAGCCTGGGCAGGAAAGTCCAGGAGACCGGAAGTGGCGCTGTAATTCAAGTGGTAGAGTAGCTAACCTTGAACTGAAGAGCTAAGGGACAGCACCCAGGCTGAGTTCAAGCCTCAAAACCAACAAAAATAAATAAGTACAAAAAAGCAAGGCAACAGTCCACACAGCAACATGCCCAAGTTTTATTGCGACTACTGTGAAACATACCTCACTTATGACTCTCCATCTGTGATAAAGACACACTACAGTGGTAGGAAACACAAAGAGAATATAAAAGACTACTATCAGAAGTGGAAGGATTACAATAAAAGATGGAAGAAGCCTGGCACCGGTGGCTCAAGCCTGTAATCCAACCTACTCAGGAGGCTGAGATCTGAGGATCACGGTTCAAAGTGAGCCCGAGCAGGAAAGTCCATGAGACTCTTATCTCCAATAAACCACTAGAAAACTGGAAGTGGCGCTGTGGCTCAAGCGGTAGAGTGCTAGCCTTGAGCTGAAGAGCTGAGGGACAGTGCCCAAGCCCAGACTTCAAGCCCCAGACCAACAAAAAAAAAAAGAAAAAGAAAAAGAAAAGAAAAAGAAATGCTGGAAAAACAGGCTCAGAGCCTGATCGACAAGTATGTTTCATTCTTTTGTTCTAACTGTTGTATTTCAACAAGGAAAGATACCTCCTACTCCATTTTCTGCTCCTCCTCCTGTGGGGGCAATGATCCTCCCACCTCCTCCCAATCTCCCAGGTCCTCTTCACTCTGGAATGATGCCAGCTCCCCACATGGGAGGCCCTCCCATAATGCCAATGATGGGCCCACCTCCTCCTGGGATGATGCCTGTGTGACCTGCTCCTGGAATGAGGCCACCCATGGGAGATCACATGCCAATGATGCCTGGGCCTCCAATGATGGGGCCTCCTGCTTGTCCCATGATGGTGCCCACTCAGTTAGGAATGACTGGACCAGACAGATAAGAGTAAAGGGTGGAGGGGGCCTTATCAGTTGTAAATTATTTGCTCAACTTCACCAGGAGATCATTGGTGACACTGGATGTTTTCCAACAGCATGACAAGGAAGACTTGCTTCCTTTTATTAAGAGAATAGATGTGGAGGAGAGAAGCGGGACAGAAAATACAGATTTCATTTGTATTGTGAAATGTGAAAATAAAACTATTAGCTCACCGGGCGCTGGTGGCTCACACCTGTAATCCTAGCTACTCAGGAGGCTGAGATCTGAGGATTGTGGTTCAAAACCAGCCCAGACAGGAAAGTCCATGAGACTGTTATCTCCAATAAACCACTAGAAAACCGGAAGTGGTACTGTGGCTCAACTGGTAGAATGCTCGCCTTCAGCTGAAGAGCGCAGGGACAGTGCACAAGCCCAGAGTTCAAGCCCCACAACCAACCAAAGAAAAAAAAGTTAAAGACAAAACAAAACTGCTAGCTCTCTTAGTTATTAAAAAAAAAAAAAAAAGCAGGGCTACAGACATCTCAAATGGTAGAGTATAACCATGGGGCCCAGAGTTCAAACCTCAGTACTGAAAGACAAAAGAAAAAAAGAAGAAAGCAAGAAAGAAAAGAAGGAAGGGAAGGAGAGAGGGAGAGAGGGAGAGAGAGAGAAAGGAAAGAAAGAAAGAAAGAAAGAAAGAAAGAAAGAGGAAGGAAGGAAGAAAGGAAGGAAAGAAGGAAGGAAGGAAGGAAGGAAGGAAGGAAGGAAGGAAGGAAGGAAGGAAGGAAGGAAATGTTAGCCAGGCTAAAAACAAATCATTAAAAAGTTAGTGGCCCAGGACTTGGCAGGGGTTGCTTTATATTACAAGATGTCTGTATTGTTTCATTGTATAAGCATATGAATATATTACATTACTAAAGTAAAATAAAAAATATACATATAAATTGAATAATTAGAAAACTAAACTTTGAATGAGACCTTCAGGCCCAAGCAGCTCTTTTTTTCCTTTTTCTATTATGTTGGTCCTGGGGCTTGAATTCAGGGCCTAGGTTCTGTCCCTGAGCTTTTGCTCAAGACCAGCACCCTACCACTTGAGCCACAGCTCTATTTCTGGAATGTCATAGAACTTTTCTTCCCAGGCTGGCTTCGAACCATAATCCTCAGATCAGCTAGGATTATAGGTGTGAGCCACCTTCTGATTCCTTTTTCAGGCCTACCATCATCCCTAGCTTCCTACACTGGTTCTTCACTCCCTTGCTATCATTGGTATTGATTTTCACCCCCTCCTATTCTGACTGAGTCATTCAGTCTTTGGTCCCAGGAATCTATTATGATGTCTAGCCCAAACATAAGGTAATAAACCTGGGACAGACAGTGTGGCAACTGAGCCTGCTGCCTCTGGCATCTGCCACCGTACAAGTGATCCCAGGGCTTCCAATTAATGTCACTGCCCTCTTGGAGGCCACTTTGCCTCCTTAGATGAATACCAGCTCACTGCAGGCATGCCATGTCCTGAGGTGCAGAGCACTAAGGCTTCTGCTAGACTCTGCTGCCACCAGTAGGGCTGTGAAGAGTCACTTCCCTCTTCCAAGCCTTCATTTCCTCCATCGCTCACAGACATTGTCCTTGAACCCTTGCACTCTGATTCCTCCTCCTTCCTCCTGGCTCTCTGCCTGTCTAGTGAGTTTGAGCTCTGTCTGTTGGTCTCAGGAGTAGCCAGATGTGCGAACCACCCAATTGCACCAATTCTTCCTCACCCAATGACACAGGGGGCTCTCAGCTCCCCACTGGTGTGGGGCATGAAGGTCTTTCCTACCTAGCATGCATCTTGTTTTTTTTAATTTAATTTAATTTAATTTGTGAACATACTGTACAGAGGGGTTACAATTACATGGGCAGGATAATGCATACATTTCTTACCAAGCATTGCTGTCTCCTCCTTTGTTTACCTTCACATCCCTTCCCAGCCTCCCCCCTCCCTATCCCAATCCCAATCCCAATCCCAATCCTTCCCCTCCCCCTCCACCCCCGCACTGACGTTGTAAAGCTCGTTTTGGACATGACAACTTGTACTTCTCATTGTTGCAACAGGTCCACCTGTATCCTTAAACGACTTGTTTTTCCCCATCTCCTCCACAAGTTATACTGACATCAAATATAGTGAAAGCAGGGGTTATACTGTGGGGGAGGGACATACAAAGCAACAAAGAAATAATCTTATAAATGCGTTAGAAACACATGCATGAAAGAAAAAAAACATTAAAATACATATCTAAGGGTTCATTCTCTTAACATCACATTATCTGACCTTTTCCGCTTGACTCACACATATACTAGATATTGCAAATAAGGGAAACCATGGGACCTATGTTTCTTTGGGCCTGGCTTACTTCACTTAATATAATTTTTTCCAAGTTTTTCCATTTCCTAACAAATGGGGCAATGTCATTCTTTCTATGGAGGCATAGAATTCCATTGTGTATATATACCACATTTTCTTGATCCATTCATCTGCTGAGGGGCATCTGGGTTGGTTCCATATCTTAGCTATGGTAAATAAGGCTGCAATAAACATAGTTGTGCTGGTAGCTTTAGTGTGGTCTTGTTTGTAAACATTTGGGTAAATGCCCAAAAGTGGGATTGCTGGGTCATAGGGGAGTTCTATGTGAAGTCTTTTGAGGAACCTCCATACTGCTTTCCAAAGTGGTTGAACAAGTTTACATTCCCACCAACAATGAAGTAAGGTTCCCTTCTGTCCACATCCCCTCCAGCATCTGTTGTTGTTAGAGTTCTTGATTTTTGCCATTCTAACTGGAGTGAGGTGGTATCTCAATGTTGTTTTGATTTGCATTTCTTTTATGGCTAGGGATGTTGAGCATTTCTTCATGTGTCTATTGGCCATCCTTCTTTCTTCTTCAGAGAAGTTTCTCTTTAAGTCTTTTGCCCACTTATTTATTGGGCAGTTGTTCCTTTGAGGATTTGTTGTTGGGGGATTTAATTTTTTGAGTTCCAAGTATATTTTAGATATGAGACCCTTGTCTGTTGTGTGGCTAGTGAAGATCTTCTCCCAATCCGTGGGCTTTCTATTGATCTTGCTAGCTATGTCCTTTGCCATGCAGAAGCTCTGCAACTTTATGCAATCCCATTTGTCCAACCTTTCTTTGATTTGTTGTGTTTCTGGGTCTCTATTCAGAAAATTTCGGCCTGAGCCAAGGAGACCTAGGGTTTCTCCTATTCCATCCTGTAATGTTTTCAGAGTGTCTGCTTTGACTTCGAGGTCTTTGATCCATTTGGAGTTGATTCTGGTACAGGGTGATATATAAGGATCTAGCTTTAGTTTTCTACAAGTAGTTAAGCAATTTTGCCAGCACCATTTACTGAAGAGGCTGTCTTTCTTCCGTTCTATTGTTTTAGCTCCCTTATCGAAGATTAGATGGCTATAGGTCTGTAGGTTCATTTCTGGGTTTTCAATTCTATTCCATTGGTCCTGAGGTCTGTTCTTATGCCAATACCAAGCTGTTTTGATTACTATGGCTTTATAGTAGAGTTTGAAATTTGGTATTGATATTCCTCCAGCAGTGTTCTTGCCGTTGAGGAGCATTTTTGCTATTCAATTTTTGGATTGCCTCTCCTATTTCCTTGAAGAATGAGGTTGGAATTTTGATAAGTATCGCGTTGAATTTGTAGATAGCCTTGGGAAGTATTGCCATTTTGATGATGTTAATCTTTCCAATCTAGGAGCATGGGATGTTTTGCCATTTTTTAAGTTCTGTGTTGATTTCCTTTTTCAAGATTTTAAAGTTTTCATCATAGAGGTCCTTCACTTCTTTGGTTAATTCCTAGGTATTTTATTTTTTGTGGGGCTATTACAAATGGAGTTGCTTTCCTAATTTCAGCCACACTTTTCTCATTGTTGGCATACAGGAAAGCCATTGATTTTTGGGGGTTAATTTTATACCCTGCTACTTTGCCAAAGTTTTGAATCAGCTTGAGTAGTTTGGGAATGGAGTCTATGGGATTCTTTAAATACAAGATCATGTCGTCTGCAAAGAGGGAGAGTTTTATTTCTTCTTTCCCTATTTGGATCCCCTTTATGTATGCATCTTGCCTTATTGCTGTAGCTAGACATTCTAATACTAGATTAAAGAGAAGTGGAGAGAGTGGACATCCTTGTATTGTTCCTGAGTTAAGAGGAAATGGCTTTAGTTTTTCACCATTAAGTATAATGCTGGCTGTAGGTTTGTCATATACAGCCTTTATTGTATTGAGGAATGTTCCATGGATTCCTAATTTTTCCAAAACCTTCATCATAAAGGGGTGTTGGATCTTGTCGAATGCTTTTTCTGCATCTATTGAGATAACCATGTGGTTCTTACTTTTGCTCCTGTTGATGTGATGAATAATATTAATTGATTTGCGTATATTGAACCAGCTTTGCACCCCTGAAATGAATCCTGTTTGATCGTGGTGTATGATTTTTTGGATGAATTGTTGAAGTCGGTTGGCCAAAATTTTGTTGAGAAGTTTTGCATCAATGTTCATCAAAGAAATGGGTCTATAGTTCTCTTTCTTTGATGGGTCCCTGCCTGGTTTTGGGATGAGGGTTATGATGGCTTCATAGAATGTGTCCGGTAGTGAACTTTCTCTTTCAATTTCATCGTAGAGTTGGAGGAGTATTGGTGTGAGCTCTGCTTTGAAGGCCTTGTAGAATTCCGCTGTAAAACCATCTGGTCCTGGACTTTTCTTAGCTAGGAGGTCTTTTATTGCTGTTTCTATTTCAGTGCTTGATATGGGCCTGTTAAGCTGGTTTAACTCATCTTGGTTTAGTTTTGGCATGTCAATATTTGCTAGGAAAAGGTCCATTTCTGTCAAGTTCTCAAACTTATTAGCATAAAGTTTTGAGAAGTATTCCCTTATAATGTTCTGAATCTTGGTTTTTCTGTGGTGATGTTTCCATTCTCATCTCTGAGTTTATTAATTTGGGTGTGTTCTCTTCTTTTTCTGATAAGATTTGCTAAGGGTCTGTCAATTTTGTTAATTTTTTCGAAGAACCAACTCTTTGTTTTGTTGATTCTTTCTATAGTTTTTTTGGATTCTAATTCATTTAATTCTGATTTAATTTTAATTATTTCTTTCCGTCTACTGGATTGGGGATTATCTTGCTGCTCTTTTTCAAGGAGGTTTAGATGTGTCACTAAATTGTTGGTTTCAGATCTCTCCAATTTGTTGATGTAGGAGCTCAGAGCTATAAACTTGCCTCTGAGTATTGCCTTTGCTGTGTCCCAGAGGAGCTGGTAATTTGTGTGTTCATTTTTGTTGAATAGCATGAACATTTGAATTTCCTTTCTAATCTCTTCCATGACCCATTTGTGATTCAGCAGTGTGTTGTTCAGTCTCCCTGTGATACCGGACTTTCTTTGGTGGCTTTTGGTGTTGAGTTCTAATTTTATTCCCTTGTGGTCAGAGAGGATGCAAGGTATAACTTCAATGTTTCTGAATTTAGACAGGTCATGCATCTTGTTTTCTAGGAACACAGGGCTATGATTTCCCTGAAGACCCTATCTATCACTAGTGTCAGTGGTCTTAAGAACTTTAATAGCATCAGGCACTAGTGGCTCATTCCTGTAAGCTAAGCTACTCAGGAGGCTGAGATCTAAGAATGAAGGTTCAAAGTCAGCCTGAACAGGAGAGTCAGTGTGACTCTTATTAAACTGAAGGTAGGAAAGGAGACAGCTCCATTTCAATCAGAACTGACTCCTCCCTCTCTTACTGGCTTAGCCAATCAGAACATTATTCTCTTCAGCTACAGTGATTGGTCCAGGGAGGAGCATCAGAACCAATTTGGACTTCCTTCCCCATCCCCAAAAGGCATTGTGACTCATTATATCTGCAATTGACTACCAAGAAGCCAGAAGAGAAGAGATGGCTCAAGTAGTAAAGACTCAGCCTTGGGGCTGGGAAGGTGGCTCAGTGGTAGAGTGCTGGCTTTGCATGCATGAGGCCCTGGGTTGGATTCCTCAGCACCATGTAAGCAGAAAAAGCTGGAAGAGGCACTGTGCTCTCAAGTGGTAGAGCACTTGCCTTCAGCTGTAGAGCTGAGGGACAATGCCCAAGAGTTCAGGCCCATGACCGACCATGACAAAGCTAAGGGACAGTCTGTGGCCAAGCTCTGAGTTCAAGCCCCAGCACCAGGATACACATACTTTCATAAAATAAAACTCAGGTGGAGCTAGTCTTTTTCTCTAGGGACAAGCAACCAGCCCAGAACCAGCCCAGAAGACTCAACATGAGATTCTTGGTAAGGTGTTACGAGAGAGAAGGGGACTGTCCCCTGCCATAGAACCTTCCAGAGGTGGCCTACCTCAGGTTAACCACCTCAGGAAGAATCACAATTGAGAGTATTTCTGTGGTCTAAATCCCTGGAGCTCACTGTGCATGTAGGCATACGCACCCAATTAACTAAGACAGTCAACTTAGATTGTGATTTCCTTTTGTTGTTTATTGCACAAACTGTTTTTTTTGGGGGGGGGATGCTTATCCTGGGGCTTGAACTCAGGGCCTGTGTGCTGTCTGAGCTTTTTTTGCTCAAGGCTAATGCTCTACCATTTGAGTTCCAGCTCTACTTCTGGCTTTTTGCTGGTTATGTGAAGATAAGAGTCTCACTACCTTTCCTGCCCCAGATGGCCTTTAACCTCAATCTTAAGATCTCAGACTCCTGAGTAGCTAGGATTAAAAGCATGAGCCACTGGCACCCAGCTGTCCATTTTTTTTTTTTTTTTTTTTTTTTTTTGGTCATAGGGCTTGAACTCAGGGCCTGGGCACTGTCCCTGAGTTTTTGTGACCAAGGCTAGCACTCCACACTTTGAGCCAGAGTGCCACTTGCCCAAATCTTTTCAAACTGTTTTTCTGTCATTTTTTGCAAAAGAATGTTGTCCTTGTACATTGTTTACTTTAAGGAAACTCTTTCCCATATTCGTTCTTTTTCTTTTTTTACATTTAAAATTTTTTCATACATACTTGTATACATAAATATATACATGTGTGTGTGTGTCCTGGTAAAGAAACTTGAACTCAGGGCCTCATGCTCATGCTTGACTTTTCCACTCCAAGGCTGGTGCTCTACCAGTTGAGTCACAGCTCCACTTCCAGCTTTTTGCTGGTTAACTAGAGATAAGAGTCTCGTAGGCTTTTCTGCCTAGGCTAGCTTCGATCTTGATTCTCAGATCTCAGCCTCCTGAGTAGTAGGATTACAAGGGTGAGCCATAGTGCTTGCCTAGGTTTTATTTTATTTTATTTTTTTTCTTACCAAACGCTTACACATCCTTCAGAATTTCTCCAAATGTCACCTTTCTGTGATTTCGTCCACATGACTTCCAGGCAGAATCAGTTTCTTCCTCTGGTTTTCATGGCAGTAGCCTGTGCATTCTTCCAATAAAATAATTACTGCATTTGGACCAAGTTTTGTTTGTTCAGATGCCTGTGTTCAAGGACTTGATGGACTAGATCAGGGACTGTGTGTGTGTGTGTGTGTGTGTGTGTGTGTGTGTGTGTAAGTGTGCACACGTGTGCATGTGCGCACACGCGCACGTCATGCTTGGAGCTTGAACTCAAGGCCTGGGCATTGTGCTCATAGCTAGCGCTCTACCACTTGAGCCACAGCTTCACTTTTGGCTTTTGGTGGTTAACTGGAGATAAAAGTCTCATAGACTTTCCTGGCTCTGAACCACAATCTTCAGATCTCAGCCACCTCAGTATCTAGGATTACAGGCATAAGCCACCAGCATCCAGCAGTTTGCATTTTATGAATGAGTATAACTCCTGAATCCTTCTGCAGTAGCATTAGTCTGCCCTTTTTTTTTCTAAGTTGCTCAGAAGAAACAGAAACCAATTTGTCACTGTGCTGAATGTGGATTAGTCACAGTTTAATCAACTCCAGGGTGGTGTGGTACACATATTGAGTTAAGTAAATGCTGAAAAACAATTCCAATTTTAATACTGAACTGTCAGTGCTTTTATATACTTATCATCTCTTGCTCTCCCTTCCTTTTCTACTTGTGACTAGGAGGGGCTGTAGACTCAGAGTCAGTTATCTGGGGTCCAGCCTTCCCTCAGTGTCTGTACACTTATGAAGCCTTCATATCTTCATAATGAATTTTCACCAACTTAAACTTCTAAGGTCAAGACTGTGATGACCCCTGCCCCAGTTTGTAATTACCATGAAAGACAGTGGGCCTAACATTGCCTAGATCTTGCATATTTATGTGCTGGTTCTTGGGCTTGAACTCAAGTTCTGGGCTCTGTCCCTGAGTTTTTTTGCTCAAAGCTAGCTTTCTACCACTTGAACCACAGATCTACTGCTGGCTTTTTTTGCGGTTACTTAAGAGATAAGAGTCTCATAGACTGTCTTATCCTGGCTGGCTTCAAACCTCTGTCCTCATATCTCAGCCTCCTGAGTAGCTAGGATTACAGGTGTGAGTCACTGGCACCCAGGAAATCTTGTAAATTTTAAGAGAAGTTAGAAATGTTGCTGGGCACTGGTGGCTCACACCTGTAATCTTTTTTTTTTTTTTTCAGAAAGAAATGTACTCTTTATCTGACTTATGTAACTAACCCTGTTGTACATCATGTTTACAATAACAGTTTTTAAATGCCTTTAAAAAATAAAGGAGGGGAAGAATTAACTAAGCCAAAGCTAAGAGTTTAGCTCATGTGATAGAGCACTTGGCCTAGCAAGGCCCTGAGTTCAAACCCTTGTACCATCCAAAAAATCAACCAGTTGCAAAATTTAAATTCATAGTAAACTCAATATCAAAAAAGAAAAACTCCCTTTACAGAGGGCTGGAGACTCTTCATGCACTTTTACATAAAGGCTTTTCTTGCTGATCACACCTGTAATCTTAGCTACTCAGGAGGCTGAGATCTGAGGATAGAAATTCAAAGCCAGGGGGCTGGGAAGGTGGCTCAGTGGTAGAGGGCTTGCCTTGCATGCCTGAGGCCCTGGGTTCGATTCCTCAGCACCACATAAGCAAAAAGAAAAAAGCCGGAGGTGGCGCTGTGGCTCAAATGGTAGAGCGCTAGCCTTGAGCTGAAGAGCTAAGGGACAGCGCCCAGGCCCAGAGTTCAGGCCCCACGACCAGACCCCCCCCAAAAAAAGAAATTCAAAGCCAGCTCAGGCTGGAAAAGTCTCTAAGACTCTTATCTCTAATAAATTACTTATAAAAAGCCAGAAGTGGTGCTGTAGCTCAAGTGGTAGAGCACCAGCCTTGAGCACCAAAGAGGCTCAGGGACAGTGCCCAAGCCCTGAGTTCAAGGCCTAGGACTGGAAAAAAAAAGTAGATATGGTTGGGTTATGAACTTAAGGCCTCTTGTTCTTGCTTAGCTCACTTGCTGATGGCTGGTACTCTACCACTTGAGTCATGCCTCTAGTCCAGAATTTTTGCTAATTGGAGATTGGGGTCTTGTGGACTTACCTGCCTGATCTGGCTTTGAACCCCAACCCTCCAAGTCTCAAGCTCTTGAGAAGCTAAGCTTACAATTATGAACCATTGGTGCCTGGTTTGGAAGTGTAAATGTTTATATCAAATATATGTTTTAAAACACATTGTCCAGTCAGACGCCAATGGCTCATGCCTGAAATCCTAGCTACTCAGGAGGCTGAGATATGAGGATTGTGGTTGGAAGCCAGCTTAGGGTAGAAAAGTCCATGAGACTCTTATTTCCAATTAACTAATTAACAACAACAACACCACCCCTGAAAGTAGAGATGTGGCTCAAGGGATAAACTGCTAACCATTAGCATAAAAGTTTATGGCCAGCACCCAGGCCCTCAGATCAAGCCCCAGGACCAGCACAATAATAATAATAAGAAAAAGATAAAAAAGATTTACTTCCATGCTATAGAACAAGATGTAAACAAAGCTACTGTTTCTCCCATAATTTTAATAAGCACAAGACTGAAAACAATTCCAAATAATCTATCCATAGGGGATTGATTATCTGAACTTCACTCACATCATGGAATATTTCACAGTTGGAAAAAAATAGGGAAATCTGTATGTATATGGAGTGATCTCCAGGATAACTTATAGAAGAAAAGCAAGGTGTAGCCCAATGCACTGAAAATTGCTATGCAAACTTGAAGCTGAAGCCAGAAGGAATGTACAAAGCATACTGCACTGTCTGACTTTCGCTGAGGGGGATAGGAAAAAGAGAAAGGGAGAGGGAGAGGGAGAGAGAAAAAGAAAGAAAGTATTCAGTAACAAGGGAAAAGAGGGTCATTGGCTAAACCAGTGTCTCTCTTGGTGAAAAGCCCAGGTGAGTTAACATAATGGAACTTTTTCTGAATATTGAATTTAGATTCCAACAGTACTGGATTCTAATATTAGATCTGCTCCTAACAGCTGTAATGTCCTTTCCCCTTCCTTCTACCTAAGACAATTGTTATACAAGGATTGCTTTATGTGAGACTGGGATCCATTTGCCTGCCCACCATTGAATCCCTAGCAGCTGCTAAAGAGCCTGGTATGTAGCAGGTTGGTTTGTGATAGGTTCTTTGTTTTTGTGCTAGTACTAGGACTTATACTTAGGGGCTTGCTTCTTTCACTTGGCTTTTTCTGCTCAAGGCTGGCTCTCTACCACTTGAGCCACAGTTCCATTTCTGATGTTTTGGTAGTGAATTGGAGATAAGAGTCCAATGAAGGGCTGGGAAGGTGGCTCAGTGATAGAGTGCTTGCCTTGCATGCATGAGGCCCTGGGTTTGATTCCTTAGCACCACATAAGCAGAAAAGGCTGAAAGTGGTGCTGTGGCTTAAGTGGTAGAGCACTAGCCTTGAGCTTGAAGAGCTGAGGGACAGTGCCCAGGCCCAGAGTTCAGGCCCCACGACCAACCAAAAAAAAAAAAAAAAAAAGAGTCCAATGGACTTTTCTGCCCAGGCTAGCTTTGAACCTCAATCCTCAGATCTTAGCCTCTCAAGTAGTTTAGGATTACAGTCATGAGCACCAATGCCATATATGGTAAGTTATTAAATATGTCTTGAATGAATGAGTAAATGAGTCGGAAAGGGGATGGCTTGGATAAGCTTTCTCATCTGGAGAATGAGAATAGAACCTACCTAGGATTTGGTGGGAATTAGTGAGGTTATATCTGTAATTGCTTCCTTTTTTCCTGTGTGTTTCTTGATCTCGGAGTCTGAGACAGTCTAAGTGGCTCAGCTCATCCTCCACCTTCTGATCCCAGCCAGGCAGATCGTAGGTCAACGTCTAGCCCATAGAGGAGGTGGAGGCCAACCCACAAAGCAGAGAATTTAGTCATTTTAGAAACAGGGTGCCAATCAGGAATTCTTTCTGCAGACACCTGAAATATGTCTCCTAGAGCAGGTATAGAGGGCAATTATAAATCTCCATTTATTAGGCAATAAAACATCAGCATTATTAGGTAATTGTTAAGTGTGGGAGGTCAGTTGGAGTAAAGACACGGATGATATCAGGGGTTGAATTGGGTCACTTCTCAGTTCCACTTTCCTCTGTGTTTGTCTCAGAAAAGTCTACCTTGACAAAATTGGGGGCTTGGTATTCTTAGTCTGGAAAGTTTAAGGAGAATTGAGTAGAACAACAGGATAAGGTAGGGGTGATCACAAGGGATAATGTAGGCGCCTCAGGCTAGAAACAGTATAGGCTGCTCAGCCCTAGCCCTGCCAGGTGCTGGGAAGGGCAGTGTTGGAAACCTAGAGACATGGGGGCTTCAAGAAGGTTGTGTGGGGGCTGGGAAGGTGGCTCAGTGGTAGAGTGCTTGCCTTGCATGCATGAGGCTCTGAGTTTGATTCCTCAACACCACAGAAGCAGAAAAAGCGAGAAGTGGCGCTGTGGCTCAAGTGGTAGAGCACTAGCCTTGAGCTGAAGAGCTGAGGGACAGCACCCAGGCCCAGAGTTCAGGCCCCATGACTCTCTCTCTCTCTCTCTCTCTCTCTCTCTCTCTCTCTCTCTCTCTCTCTCTCTCTCTCTCTCTCTCTCTCACACACACACACACACACACAAAGAAGGTTGTGTGACAGGAGTGGTGGTATTGGTGGTGGACACAGCCAACCTGTGGCACAATTCTAGATAGAGATCTGGAGAAAAAACACAACAAAACAATACTTTGCTGTGGCTCTGAGCCCATTCTGTCCAGTGGACAATGTGACAGTAGGGAAGAGTCCTGTGCATGCATTTGTCAAGAGAGAGATGAGGGGAATCTGGGATAGAACATTTGAGCTTCTGTCCTTTGCTTCTAATGGGTCAGGGAGGCTGTGTTAGCTTAGAGTACTCCCAGTTTATGATCAAAGGGCAGATTCAAGAGGTGGATAACAGGATATCAGGAAATAGTATGGATTAGGGATTCTAAAGGATAGGTCTTCAGCTGGGCGCCAGTGACTCACATCTGTAATCCTAGCTATTCAGGAGGCTGAGATCTGAGGATCACGGTTCAAAGACAGCCTGGGCAGAAAAGTCCCAGTGAGACTCTTCTCTCCAATTAACCACTCAAAACCCAGAAATGGTGCTGTGGCTCAAGTGGTAGAGCACTAACCTTGAACACAAAGGGACAGCACCCAGGCCCTGAGTTCAAGCCCCATGACAAAAAAAGAAAAAAGAAAAAGAAAAAGAATACGTCTTCATGTTGTTTGATTACTGGGGTAATGTCATGAATTCAGAATCCTGTGTAAACACAACAGGGCAAACACACAAGCCAGAAGATTTCTGCTGGCATCAGGCTTTCCCTGCACACACCATTCAATCACACTTTCTGCAACAGTCTTAGTTCCCATGGGGCTCCTGGGCACCACGACTCTGAAACCCTGACCCTGACCTGTTTCCCCTCTCCAGCCCCATCCATTCCCCTCCCCCTGCCTGGAAGGCTGAACCCAGTGGGAAAACAAAACAAAGAAGCTCATGGAGGTATTCTGAACGGTCTGTCTGAGCCTAGGCAAGATGTCCTGTATAAGGCTCACAAGGAGACCTATAACCAATACTGTCTCATCTGACTGGAGAGGCCACTATTTCCTTGACTTAGTCTACATAACACCTGCAGAATTGCACCTTTTGTTTCACATTTGCCTTCTGGAGTCCAGCTGATCTCAGCAGCCAGAGAATAGAGTGTTCTGATTGGCTAAACCAGCAGGAGAGGGTGGAGTCAGTTCTGATTAGAATGGAGCTGTCTCCTTTCCTGGCCTCAGTTTCCTAACAAGGACTAGTCTTATCTTTCTGTGGCTCCTACACTCACCAGCCAGTTGCTATCCAACAAATTCAATCATTTCATCCACGGCAGACCCCTGATTACCAGCAAAGACCACCATGCCCTGCCTTCTGTATATCCTTTGACGTTAGAACCAGAGCAAGATCTCTCTGGTCCCACAGAAGTTTGCTGGAAGGTGCCACCTAGTGGAATGTCAGCTGACCTACTACTTAAATGAGAAGGCCTAGTGGTGTTTTAAAGCTCAGAAAACCATTGATGAGACAGTGACCTCTCAAAATGACTATCAAGAGAAATCACTAGGCGAAGGCTGGGTCAAGTTCCAGCCTTATTGATTTATTAGCCTGGGATAGAGCGTGAACAACTAGGATTTGTTTTGTTTTGTGTTTGCTGGTACTAGGGCTTGAACTCAGGGCTTAGGCACTGTCCCTTAGCTTTTGTGCTCAAGGCTAGCACTCTCCCATTTGAGCCACACCTCCACTTCTGGTTATCCACTGATTAAATGAAGGTAAGAGTCTCAGAGATTTCCCTGTTCTGGCTAGCTTTGATACACCATCCTCAGTTCCCTGTCCCCTGAATAGCTAGATTACAGGTATGAGTTAAGCCACCAGTGCCCGGCCTAACACCCAGGGTTTTTGGCTTTTTGTTTTTTTGCCAGTCCTGGGGCTTGAACTCAGGCACTGGGCACTGTCAAGCTTCTTTTTGCTCAAGGCTAGTGCTCTACCACTTGAACCACAGTGCCACTTTTGGCTTTATATTTACATAATACTAAGGAATCAAACCCAGGACTTCATTCATGCTAGGCAAGCACTCTAAGGTGGTTCAACCTTCCCAGTCCTATATCCAGGGTTTTTTAAGTCTTAGGAGAGTCTAACATGCAGGACTGGGTCCTGCATAGTATCCAACTCCCTCATTTATAGGGGTGCCCATGGAAGGGAGACACCCTTAAAGAAATTCAGATTGCTAGGAAGATCCTTTTGACTGGTACTCCACACCTATCTTTAATTTGTACTTTGTTCTTCCTCATACTGAAATGAAAAGTAATTTAACAGGCAACACTCTTTTTTCTAAGTTCTGACAATTCTGTGATAGGGCCAAGAGGCTGGTTCTCTTTATGTACCTAATGTTTGCAGCTGACTCCACTGGTTGATGTACCTACTCAATGACACAGTCTATTTATTTGAGATTTGTAGCCTTCTCTGTTTGCTTTTTCAGGGACTAGCCTCCTTGAGGCATCTTACAGTACCTTTTTTCTTGGTTGGTCATGGGGCCTGAACTCTGGGCCTGGGCACTGTCCCTCAGTTCTTCAGCTCAAGGCTAGCGCTCTACCACTTAAACAGTACCACTTCCAGCCTTTTCTGCTTATGTGGTATTGAGGAATCGAACCCAGGGCCTCATACATGCAAGGCAAGCACTCTACTATGAGCCACCTTCCCAGCCCCTCTTGCAGTGTCTTGATTGAATAATTTCCCTTTACAGTTGGCAGGTTTGGTTGACTTAATTGGCATTGTATTGTGGAAATGACAAAGTAGACACCAGGAGACAGAGAGGCAATTCCCTAACTAAAGGTCATTTCAAATACATACCCTGAAAGTCTCTTATTTTTATTCAAAGTAGGAGCTAAAATGCCACTAAATACAGACTCTAGAGTGGTGTTCTCTGTCTGACCCTTTTACTCCCATCCTGCTTTGCAAGACTGTGCCCCAGAAGTTTAAATAAAAAGACTTGAAAGAAGGCTGAGAATGTGGCTCAGTGGTAGAGTGCCTGCCTAGCATGCATGAAGCCCTGGGTTCAATTCCTCAGTACCATACATATAGAAAAGGCCAGAAGTGGTGCTATATAGCTCAAGTGGCAGAGCACTAGCCTTGAGCACAGAGAGGCTCAGGGACAGTGCCCAGGCCCCAATTTTAAGCCCCAGGTCTGGCCAAAAAAAAAAAAAAAAAGACTTGAAAGAGCTGGAACCTGGCAGCTCATGCCTATAAATTAGCTACTCAAAAGGCTGAGATCTGAGGATCATGGTTTGAGGCCAGCCTAAACAGGAAGTATGGGAGATGCTTATAACCAATTAACCACCAAAAATACCAGAAATGGAGCTGTGGCTCAAGTGGTAGAATAGAGTGATAGCCTTGAGCAAAAAAGCTCAAAGACCTGAGCTTGAACCTGAGTTCAAGCTCCAGGACTGGTGGACATGCATGCGCACGCCTACACACACACACACACACACACACACACACACACACACACACACACACACACACACACACACACACACACACACACACACACACACACACACACAGCAGAACCCTAAATGCAATTTGTAAATAAATCATACTAATTCTTAAAAGGCTACCAATTGTATGACATGCTATAAAAGGAAAATTGTATAGCCAGCAAAAAAAGTTATGAACCCCATTAAAAGATCAGTGGTTGCCTCAGGTAGGGTTGGGGAAGGAGGAAGAGGAATAAAGAGGGAAGAATAGAAGGATTTTGTTGTTGTTGCTGATCATGGGGCTTGAACTCAGAGCCCTGTCTGGTTTTTTTGGTGGTTAATTGAAGGTATCTGTCTTACAAACTTTTCTGACTGGGCTGGCTTTGGATTACAGCTGTAAGCCACTCCCACTGGGAATTATATGGGAAAGCCACCACCACCTGGCTGCAAAGCATTTTTCTTTTAGGGCAGTGAAACTCTATATAATTCTGCAATGGTGAACATGTCATTACACAATTGTCCAAAGCCAATGAATGCACAACACTAAATGTGAACCTGAATGTTCACTATAAGCTCTGGATAATAACATGTTAAGTAGTATAGTTAATAATGTAGTGAGATAAGAATCTCACAGATACCCAGTGTTAGTGGCTCAAGCTGTAATCTTAGCTACTCAGGAGGCTGAGATCTGAGGATCAGGGTTCAAAGCCTGCCAGAGCAGGAAACTCAGTGAGCCTCTTCAATTGATCACAGAAATAGCTGGAAATGGCTTTTATCAATATTAGCATGCATGCTTTCATGAGAGTGTGTGGGAGGAGGGGTAGAGGAATACAAAACATCTAAATACCTTCTGCTCCATTTGGTTGGGAACTTAAAATTGCTCTAAAAAATAAAGGCTACTAAAACCAAACAAGAAACAGAACAATGTGTACATGGTCCTCCTCGTGAGGCTTACAACCCAATGGGAAAGCCCAATGTCAAGTGTTACACAGCAACTATTAATGGTGTGCCCTTGAGTAAGCAAGCCAATGTTAAAAGTACACACAGCAGGGTGTGGTTGCTCATGCCTGTAATCCTAACTACTCCGGAGCCTCTGTTTGGAGGATCTTGGTTTGAACCTGGCCTAGACAAGAAAGTCCAAGAGACTCTTATCTCCAAATAAGCATACACACACACACACACACACACACACACACACACACACACACACACACACACACACACACACACACACACACGCCAGAAATGGAGCTGTGGTTCAAGTAATAGTGTGCTAGCAGTAAGTGCGTGCATGCACATACACACACATACACACACATACACACACACACACACACACACACACACACACACACACACACACACACACAAAACATAAGAAGTGGGGGAGGGGAGATTATTTTCTTTTGTTCAAGGAGATCAGGCTTCCCCAGGAATGTGTCAGTTGAGCTTGGTGAGCCCCAAAGGAAGAGGAGGACTCACTGGAGATCCAGAAGACACATGTTTTTTCAGGCTTGCTTTTGGCTAAGCAGATCTCTCTGTTTCCAGCCTGGAAATCACACCATTACACTCCTCCTTATTTAGTAGATAAGGAAATGGGGGCTAAAGATTTCTGATGATTAGGTGGGAAACTGGAGACACAGTTTGTGAATAAGCACTTTGTTAAACAATATTAAAAACAAGCCACGCACTGGTGACTCATGCCTGTCATCAAAGCAACTCAGGAGGCTGAGATCTGAGGATTGTGGTTCAAAGTCAGTCTGGGCAAAAAAATCTTATCTTCAATTAACCAGTTAAATAACAACAGCAATGAAAAGCCAGAAATGGAGGTGTGGCTAAAGTGGTTGAGTGGAAAATTAAGCAAGAGAGCAAACCCTAGTACCAGCACGCACATAAACACAATCAATCAATCAATCATTAATCAATAAAATATGTTAAAAATATGTTGACCCATATACAAGTGCCTATAGCCTGGTGGATCCATTCTTCTTTCACAACCCTTGGCTCAAGGCTTTGGCCTCATTAGCTTGAGGTCCCATGATGAATGGCATTAGCATTGAAGGTCCCTAAAAAAGCCAAGGTAAGGACAGCTAGTAGGAAAGGTTTTGTATCCTCACCAGGAAGGTTGAAGGCCTGCACCTATTACCTCTCCTCTGGGTGACATTTCCAGACAGTCCATGTATAAGCAGTTTGTTAAAATAAATAAATAAAAAGGGACCTGGACCCTGGTGGCTCATGCTTGTAATCCTAGCTACTCAGGAGACTGAGATCTCAGGACCATGATTAGAAGCCAGATTTATTTTTTATTTTTTATTTTTGCCAGTTCCAGGCCTTGAACTCTGAGCCTGGGTACTGTCCCTAAGTTCCTTTTGCTCCAGGATAGCACTTCTACCACTTGAAAAGCACCACTTCCAGTTTTTTCTGTGATAAACTGGAGATAAGAGTCTCACAGACTTTCCTGCTCTGGCTGACTTTGAACAGAGTTCCTTAAATCTCAGCCTCCTGAGTAACTAGGATTACAGGTGTGAGCCACCAACACTAGGTAGCTCGAAGTGGTGCTGTGGCTCAAGTGATAGAGTGCCAGCTTTGAGCAAAAAACTCAGGGACAGGACAGCACCCAGACCCTGAGTTCAAGTCCCAGAACTAAACAAAACATAATTAAAAATGGGGTAGCAAGGAGACAGTGGGAGGAGGGAGAGATTCACCAGTTATCAGGTGTGAACAGTCCACAGTGTAGGCTAGGAGCAGACAAGGCACCCACCCAAGGCAAAACCAATCATCTGTTTGGGGAAGCCCAATGACAATCAAGTAAATGCACAAATATATGAAGCAACCATAGAAAGACAAAAAGTGCAGGTCAGGGTGCTTAAAAGAGTCCTTGTGAATCCAGCACTGGTGGTTCACGCCTGCAATCCTAACTATTCAGGAGGCTGAGATCTGAGGATCACGATTCGAAGTCAGCCTAGACAAAAACAGCTGTGAAATTCTTATCTCCAATTAACTAGCAATAAGTCATAAGTGGGAGCTGTGGCTCAAGTGGTAGAATGCCAGCCTTGTGGGGAAAAAAAAGCTAAGCAACAGTGCCCAGGTCCTAAGTTCAAATCCCAGAACACACACACACACACACACACACACACACACACACACACACATACACACACACACACACACACACACACACACACACACACACACACACACACACACACACACACACACACACACACACACACACACACACACAGGGTCTCTGTGAAGAGGTGGCATTGAAGCCAAGACCTTGTAGGATGAGAGGGAGCCAGTCTTGGGAGCAGTATAGAAAAAAACACCAGACAGAGGCAATAGCTAAGGTGAAAGTTTCGGGGCTGGAATGAACTCAGGACCAGGAGGAAGAGGTGTGTGGCTGGTTCTGAGTGAGAAAGAGAATGAGGGGAGGTGACATCAGAAAGGTGGGGGGCAGCCAGACCCTGGTGGCTCATGCCTATAATCCTAGCTACTCAGGAGGCTGAGATCTGAGGATCAAGGTTCAAAGCCAGCCTGGGCAGGAAAGTCCATGAGACTCTTATCTCCAATAAACTCTCAGGAAAAAGCTGGAAGTGATGTTGTGGCTCAAGTTGTAGCACTAGCCTTGAGCTCAAGGACAGGGCCCAAAGCACTGAGTTCAAGCCCCAATCCTCATACTTCAGCTTCCTGAGTAGCTAAGATTACAGATGTGAGCCACCAGGGCTAGATAACACTTTATCATATATTATCTCATTTAATGCCCTCGACAGTCCCAATAGGAGGGCTCAGTCCTGAAAGTACCAGTTCTGGTTCAGTTTCAGTCAGTGGTCACCTCCGTTTTTTTTTCCCCCTGGGAGTAGTCTTGTCACTGGGAGGAAGATAAAGTCCTAGAAGGCCCTCCCTCTGCTGGGTGCAACCTATATTGTAAAAGTGATGAACGAGGTCCAAGATTAAAGCTGGATTCTTAGGGCAAAGTCCCTATGGTGGGAAGACTGGGCTGGTGTGCAGCTTTGATCAAGTGACCCAGAGAAAATAAAATAAATAAATAAATAAAATAAGACAAAACACCTCAAATCCAATTTCCTTTGGAGTCCTCTAGTGAGCTAGAGGAGGAGAGGGGAAGAAGAGAGACTCTAAATTGTTTCCTTCTTGTTATGACCTTGATTGCTATACTTTGCTCAAGCAGTAATTACTGAATATAGTCGTTAAAATGTGCCTGTCCTAGGGAGGTCCTCAGTTTACCTTCCCATGGTTGAGGTGTGTATGAGCTAAAATCCTCAGGTCTCAGCTCTACTTGGGCTACTTGGCCCAGGGAAGAGGGAGGACCCTTTTTGCAAACTCCTCTGCCCAGAAGGAGAGCCAGTTTTCTGATTTTCAATAAAAGGAAGCAGGGGCTGCTAGAGATAAGGGTGTAATAGAATAGAGTGTGAGCTTGTAGCTCACACACTGTAAGGGAGGCTCAAACTGAGAGCTCCTCTGAGGAAAAATCAAGGAACTGGAGAGGAAAGAAGTTCATATTTTATTTAGATCAGCTGACCAGGGTCGAGCTTGCTGAGGCAGAACCACTGATCTACTTCCTGAGAAGATGGAGATGCCCACACAAAGGTTTATTGTACATGTGTGTGTGTGCGTGTGCACATGCGCACGCATGTGCTAGTGCTAGGGCTTGAACTCAGGATCTTATGCCCTTGCTTGGGTTTTTCCCCCAGGGCAGATGCTCTACCACTTGAGCTAAACCTCCACTTGGAGCTTTTTTGCTAGTTGACTGGAGATAGGAGTCTGTCAGCTTTGGCTGCCCAGGGTGGCTTTGAACAGAGATCTTCAGATCTCAGCCTCCTGAGAAGCTAGGATTACAGTCAGGAGTCATCAAGCATCCAGGTTCACCCAAAGGTGTAGATAAAGAAGTTTCTAGAGAAGAGAAGAGCAAATTTGCAAAAGCCCTGCCTCATTTGTCAACTTATTAGATATTTATTTATTTCGGAAAACAGCAAGATCAGTGTAACTAAGAGAAAAGCAAATGCTGTAAGTTGGTCACACTGGCTATAAGGATTCTCATGGATAGTTAATGTGAAGGAAAGCCATAGGTGAGACCCACAGTTCACCTAGGCTTCTTATGAAAGGATGCCTCCAGCTGCTCTGTTACAGCAGTGTAAAAGATATATAATGTTATCCATGACATATAATGTTATTCCACAGTAGTGGAAAGGTAGAACAAACCAAATGTCCCTTGATGGATAAACAAAATGTGGTATATCCATCCAATGGAACATTATTCAATCTTACAGAGGAATGACATTCTGACCTATGCTACAACATGAATGAGTCTTTAAAATATTGTTAGTTGAGATATTAAAAAAACACCTATGTTTTCACATACATGAGGAATAAAAAAGTAGTCAAATTTGCTGGGTGCCAATAGCTCACACTTATAATACTGCCTATGCAGAGGGCTGAGAACTGAGGATGGAGGCCAGAAGCCAGACTAGGCAGAAAAGTCTGTGAGATTCTTCTTTACAATTAACTACCAAAAAGCCAAAGTAGAGCTGAGACTCAACAGTAGAATATCAACCTTGAGCACAAACGTTCAACTCTGAATGGAGAATGAATAAGGTGGCCAGTGCAGATGAGAAAGAGCAGGATTTCTCTGTGCAAAGATCTGGTCAACAGCATTGTGGCAAAGCACACAAACCCAGCACCAGGCTGACAAGGAAGGGCAGGGAAGGTAGCAGAGTTTTGATTAACTCTTTTTTTGCCAGTCCTGGGGCTTGGACTCAGGGCCAGTGGGTGCTGATCCTGAGCTTCTTTGTGCTTAAGGCTAGTACTCTACCACTTGAGTCACAGCACTGCATCTGGCTTTTTCTGAGTAGTTTATTGGCCATAAGAGTCTCATGGATGTTCCTCCCCAGGCTGGCTTCAAACAGAGATCCATCCTCAAACCTCAGCCTCCTGCGTAGCTAACATTACAGATGGGAGAGTTTGATTAACTTTGTGTGTCATCCCCAGGAATGTGGACTTGAGACAAGGTGAACCCAAGCCTTCAATGTCTGGTTACAGGAGTTTCGATCCAAGCTGTGATGTCAGAAAAAAAACAGCCCATTACTGCTACACCTGGAGATAGTCTAGGTTACACTGCTCTAACAGCGTAGCCAGAGGGATGCTTGCATAAGAAACCCAGGTGAACTGTGAGGACTCACCTGTGGCTTTCCTTCACATTAACTATCCATGAGAATCATTACAGCCAGTGTGACCAACTTACAGCTTTTGCTTTTCTCTTAGTTACACTGATCAGGCTGTTTTCCGAAATAAATAATAAATAAATAAATAAATAAATAAATAAATAAATAAATAAATAAATAAATAAATATCCAACAAGTTGACAAATGAGGCAGGGCTTTTGCAAATTTGCTCTTCTCTTCTCTAGAAACTTCTTCCTCTATCTAAACCTTTGGGTGAACCTGGATGCTTGATGGCTCCTGACTGTAATCCTAGCTACTCAGGAGGCTGAGATCTGAAGATCCCTGTTCAAAGTCAGCCTGGGATTCCTCAGCACCACACAAACAGAAAAAGCCAGAAGTGGCCTTGTGGCTCAAGTGGTTGAACGCTAGCCTTGAGCTGAAGAACTGAGGGGCAGCATCCAGGCCCAGAGTTCAGGCCCATGACTGACCAAAAAAAAAAAAAAAAAAGCGCAAGAGAGAGAGAAAAAATCTTACAAAAAGAAATGAGCCAGTTATAAGGAAACTTAAAAATCTTACCTCGAGAACCTCAATATCTGAATTGATGAACGAGATATTGTAAGGGTTGGGAAGAGGAAAACCTTGCTGTAGTCTTGCTAAAATATAGAAAAAGGTGTAAGAAAATTAGGCAGGTACACAAATATTTAGAGACTCTTTAGAAAGAAAAACATCTTTTCAGTCATTATTCCTCTTGGTTCTATTTGCATTCTCTAACATGAAAATGTCAGAGAATTTTTTCTAGATGTTATTAATTCGTCGGCATTTAGTAAAAGAGTATTTGCAATTATATGCACTTGGATACCGGAAAACTCCTGTCCATTTTGCTAACATTTTGGTGTCTGTTCTGGAGAATATGTGTGTGCTGGTACTGGGGCTTGAGCTCAGGCTTGCTTGACTTTTTCCACTCAGGGCTGATGCTCTACTTGAGCCATGCCTCCAATCCTGGCCTTTTTGCTGGTGAAGTGGAAATCAGAGTATCTCAGACTTGACTGCTCCAGCTGGCAATTCTCTTATCTAAACCTCCTGAGTAGAGAGGATTATAGGTGTGAGCCACCAGCTCCTAGCCTATGTAACTTTGTGTAGATTTCATCTGGGTAATTTTAAAGTTGTGAGAACAGAACTAAATGAATTTGTGTTGTCTGTTTTGGATACCTGATGTTAAAAACCTGAAGATTTTGTTAAAAATTGATACTAATATGCTCTCTTCAGGAATCTGATTACATTACTTATTTTATACATAAACTAAAGCATGAAATAATAATTTTTAAAAAGTGAAAAAAAAAATAAAACAAAGTCAGCCTGGGCAGACAAAGCTGACAGACTGGTCTAGAGCTGGGGGTGGTAAGTCAGTAGGGTCAGTGGCCGAGCTGGAAAAGCAGAACATCAAGAAGGCATGTGTGGAGTGTGGCAGAGAAGAGGGTATCAGGGAAGAAGCAGTTAGGGGATGAGCACTGGAGCAAGGAGTCCAGATTCTCTGTGGTCCAGGCAGTCTTTCTTCAGATCCCTCAGCATCGTGATGCACCCATTAGCAGTCTTGGGTGACTGCATGTTTGTTTAGTGTTTCAGCCCAGTCATTTTAACTCCCAGGGCTGCCTGCGCGTCCTCCTGGAGCCTGGTACAGGGTCTGAAACACATGGGTGCCAGCTGATGCTTTGCCAAATAGGGCTGAATGGAGACAAACCCTGAACCAAAAGTTTGGGGAAGGGCTCCATGCACGTGCTGAGTGTCCAGAGGATGCGTGGTACTGGACCTGTGTGTGGAAGGGACCCAAGTATAGGTTCGGGTCACCTCCCCACCACTTTGATAGGAAGAGCAGGCAGGTGTCACAGGGCAGAGGGCACTGACTAAACTCAGTTCTAAACACGAGAGTACACTCACCCAACATCTGGGGTCTTTGATAGAAAGAAACCCAGGGTCCGTGGAACAGTGCACACGGGATCACAGCGTGGACCGCATTCCATGGCTGAGGACGCTAAGATCCCGGGGTCAAAGCAGGTCTTGGTGTCCTCAGGCTCCAGCCAAGGCGAGTGCAGAGCCCCGAACCCCGGGGGGCTGTGCATCGGCAGGGCTCCAGCAAAGCAGGAGGAGCTCGAATCTCTGGACCGAAGGTCGCCCAGCAGACTTGAAGCCAGGATCAGATCTTGGGGCGCACGCGAACCGCGCCAAAATGCACTGGGCGCACTAGCGCTCAGCGTGCACCAGTCAGCGCCCAACAACCCAACTCTGGCACTTTCTCACTGCTCCTCCCGGTAGGGGAGCCGGGGAGGAGCGGGATGCACCATTGCGGCTCAGGAGGGGGGAGACCTAACGTAGGATGTCAGGGTCGCCCCCGGCTAGACTAAAACCCTTCACGAAAAGATGGGAGGTCGACGTCTATAGGTGTGTGCCAGAAAGTCTGTAAGAGGGTGTTGCGGGCCTGGTGGCTCCACGGTGCCCGACATCGGTGTTGGCGAAGGAGACCCCCCCCACGACGGTGACTTAGTGGTAGCGTCCGGCTCCCTGGCCGGCGATCGGGCGGAAGTGCTGCGGAGTTGGAGCGGGGCCGGCGCCGCGGCCGCTTGTGCTCGCCGAGCTGCTGCCGCCGGCGCCGCCGGGCGGACGCGCGGACGGGCGCGGAGCCTGGAGCGGACGGCGCGGTGGGGCCGGCGGGGCGCGGCGGCGGGGCTGACTGTCCCCGATGAGGCGTAAGGAGAAACGGCTTCTGCAGGCGGTGGCTCTGGTACTGGCGGCCCTGGTCTTCCTGCCCAACGTGGGGCTGTGGGCTCTGTACCGCGAGCGGCAGCCGGACGGCGTCCCCGGGAGGTCGGGAGCGGCGGCGGTCCCCGCGGTGGGACAGGTGAGTGCCTTGGGTGTGGTGGGGCTAGGGATGCTCCCGCCTGCCTCCCCCCTTCTCTGGTTTTACTTCAGACCTTCGGCTCTTTCTCCCTCCTCCTCCTCCTCCTGTCGGTGTCCTCAGAGGCAGCCCCTGAAGAGTCTGTCCTTCTTTCCATCCCCCCCTCCCCCAGATGGGGTAAATTGAGGCTCCGAGGACAGGGATTTGTCCACTCGGCAGAGTCAGAATTAGAACCCAGGGCCCTTAGTGCCCATTATGGGACTCTTATTTCTATTTTCCATACTTTACAGTTTGTCCGCCTGTCCGTTGTCCTCTCCTGTCGTCTCCCCTGGTCCAGCGTTCTCTTTCTGGAGAGTACCCTCTTTGCACAAGCCGGTTTCCCCAGGGTGTGATGCTTTCTGTAGGACCGGTTCCCCCATCACTTCTGCTCCCCTCCCTCACCCCCACCTGCTGATCCTGCTGTTTTTACTCAGGTCAGTCCCTTTCACGTTTTGCCATTTGCACAGGGACCCCTGGAACTCCCTGTCCCTTTCCCCCATTCTTTCGCTGTCCTATTTCTGTCTCAGGTCCTGTGAATTCCTTGGCGAGTGAGTGCAAAGATCCTCTTGGAGCTTCCGGTCCCTTGGATGAGGTGAAAGGTGAATTTCTGGTTCTTGAGGAACTTGCCACCTTTGACCCTCCAGGAGTATAGAGGTGGCCAGGTGGAGGGATCCCCCAAAATGTCCCAGAGCGCTGTCCCCTGAGGGCAGAATGCCACATATCTCTCCCTTTTCTACTTCTTTCTGATAGGACGTGGTACTTCTTGCAGCCCAAACTGTGACAATAATTGTTTTTGCCTCTTTGAAACTCACTCATGTCTCATGTATGTGTACATGCATATGGAATAAATAATCACTTTTCTTCATGTGCATGTGTGTGCATGCTCAGATCGTGGCTCTTGAACTCAGGCTCTGGGTGCTGTCCTTTAGTTGTTTTTCACTCATGGCTGGCATTCTACCACCTAATCCACAGATCCACTTGTGGTTTTTTGGTGGTTCATTAGAGATAAGAGTCTTACAGACTTTCCTGGGTGGGCTGGCTTAGAACCAGGAGTCTTAGATCTCAGCCTCCTGAGTAGCTAGGATTACAGGTGTGAGTTTTCAGCTCCTGGCTTGGATTAACATTTTCCTGCTCAATCACATCACTCTACCTCTCTCATCTCCTGGCAAATCTATGCATGCTTGAATTGCTTTGTATATTGGGACATTTCAGATTTGTTTAGGGGATTTTTGTGGTCCATGGGAAGTGGGTAATGTTCATATCAGAGTCAGAATTGACTGTTGGCTGCCCTCAAGGGAAGAGGCTGACTTTTTGAGGTTGATGGGTTTTCTTTTCTCCTCAGTGTCAGGCTGCTGCCTGGCCATTCTGGTATCTTGAGCACAGACAGTTCTTTGCCACAGGGCGGATCAATTGGAGCTTAGCAATTACTCTGGTTAATTGTTGCAAACCAACCAGAGGAGTCGGCTTGATCTTTATGGTACATCTTAACTGTTCAGAAACTGAGGAAAGTCAGCAAGGTCCTTTCCTAAACCCTGAGTTCAAACCCCGATAGCCAGCCTAGCCTTTTCCCCCTTAAATTCTGTATCTTGTATGTTTTTCTTTCTTGAAATCTCCTTCAATTCCTATCCTGTACCAGTATCAGGGTGAAGAGGCCAGGGCTGTGTTTGGCTTTGTCATTAACTTGCTGTATGTGCTTATCATCCACCAACTCCATCTATTGGTTCGGTTGCCAGCCTTCTGTGATATGATCAGTGAGTGGACACAGGGCTACTGCTTTTTCCTGGGGTATTGTCCCTGACAGCCTCCCTAGGTTCAGGGGTTCTATATTGGCAAAGCCCCAGGCAAAGGGGGTGTGTCCTGCCCAAGTGCACGTCTCCTGTGGAATAGCTGTGACCAGGTCTAAAAGAGCTCTTGACAGGCTGCCTTTGCCTAAAGAAAGCTGTCATATTTCAGTTGAGGCAGGTGCCAAAGAAGTCCTGATTTTCATTTCCTATAGACCTAGATGTGTAGAGAGAAGGTCAAGGTTAACTGCCAGTTTGGCCTGAGCTTTCAAAGAAAATTACTCACATGTACAAGAAGGTATTGATTGAATAAAGCAGCCTTTGGGGCAGAAAGAGTGGAGAGCAACAGCTGGATGGATGTTCCTTGGAACTCTGACCTGCAGTGTGTGGATAGCTCATGGGGCAGTTTTAATTCCTGTTTAATTTCTTTTTCTCTGGAATAGCAGAAAGAGGAGGAGGAGGAAGTGGTGAATGGGATTGGTGTTTCAAGGCTTATCAACTGGCTGTTCTTCCTTTACAGAAAATTTCTCCTTCCTGGGTGCAGCAGAAGAGCTCTTTTGCAATGATAGGCTTTTCTAGGTGCTATAGGATGCAGCATTCAGCTGCTGCCTTTCAGGAAGATCCTGCCAAATTTCCACACAGCCCTTTTGTGTTCTACTCTCTTTGCAAAGGCAGAGCCCTGGGCTTGGCCTTCCCAGTTACTTCCTTGTTTGAATGGCAGCTGGGCTTGAAGGAAGAGGCTGACTTTCTTCCAGTCCTCATTCCACACTATCCCTGAGCATGCATGCAACACATCAGGCTGCTGTCTGGGAATCTGCTATCTGGAGCGCACTGAGCTGTTATGAAGGGTTGACCAGTTGGTTCTAAGCTCAGTCTGTCACTCTGGCAATTGTTGAGAACCTTCCCACAATACCTCTTCATTGATCTTCCTGGCAGAAGTAACCACATAGGCTCTGGAGGAAGTCTTGACAGGACTTTTGTCCAAAAGAAAATTAGGTTCCTTGTGAATTTGAGAGAAGTTTATCTGAGGGCAATATAACCACTATTTGAACAGTCCTGTTTAACTCTTTGATTCTTTCACTGAAGATTAGAAAGAGCACTTAGCTGTCATCTGCTAGAATGTAAGTCATAGAACTGCCACCCAGTTCATCCTGAGTGTGTCTGTGGAGCTGGGTAGGACATCTGATTTATAAAGACCACATAATGCTTCTAGGGTTTCTGAATTCATCTGGTCAGACAGCTGGGTTTTCAGAAAGCTGCAAACCAAGCAGGAAAGCCAGCCATGATGCCATCTTTCTTTTAATTTGGGGCTTGCTCTCGTTACTAACCCTCCCTCCCCATCTGCCTAACATCTTAGCTTAATTCTAGAATGTTTCATATTTCAGGCTTGGGAACTGGTTATTAAAAGCCCACATTAGGAAAGTTGATGCGGGCCCGCCCCACTTCTGAACCATAATCTCTGGTGAGAAATGACTTCATTGGATAATAGCATCTGTGGAATGGAAATTGGTGGGATAATGGAATACCAATGACTTTAATTTTCAAGTTTCAGGAGTTTTTCTCCTGTCAGAGCTGAACTTTATTCTTAGCACATGCAAAAATTAATACTTTCCTCCCCCTTTTCTCCCCCCCTTCCTTTCAGTCTTCTCATAGCAGAATTGCGTCCATCAGAAAGTTAAGTGCTTGGAAATGTAGCCTGGGATGATTTCTATAATTTTCTTCATAGGGGCTGGTAGCCTTTAGATTGCTAATCATTGCCAGCTTACTGTGGTGAAATCTGATGTCACTTGGGAAGGGCTGTTGATTTAGCCAAGTAAATCTTCCTGTGTTGTTGTTTTTCTGGAGTCCCACTGATGATGATCTGTAGAGAGAGGCCTGGCTTCTTGTCTTCTTTCCTGCCCTAAACTCACTCAGTGACCTTAGGAAAGTGGTTTAACTACTCTGGCTTGGATTACTCCTTTGTGAAGTTAGTTTAGATTCCAAAGGAGGAGAGGCAAATATGTATTAGAATGGTGCTTCCTCTCCTGTGGTCAAGGCAGACATTACTAATCAATATCTCCCCTCCCGTGGCTACAGCAGACTTTACTAATTAAGTCTACTAAGCCTAGAATCAGCTGGTCTCAGACTAGTTCTCAATACTGCTGCTCAAGTGAAATTAATGATATAGTAATTCTGGCGATGTAAGAAATAGGTATTTTTGACAAAGGGTAAACAAATGCAGTGGTGGCTAGTGAATTGTACAATTTGTGGATGGGAATGAGAAAGAAAAACAGGGAGAAGATGAGGGACAGGGGATGACATTGTCTGAAAAGAAACGTAATCTTTACCATCTGCATATCACCTCTATACTAACAACAAATTAAAAAAAAACAAACGAAATAGGTACTTTGTTAGGCTTGTCCATTTCTAAGGTCCTGTGGTTCTGAGTTTAGAAGCACATATTGGAAAGATCTGGACTATAGGCCTTCAAATGTATCCTCTGAGGAGGCTCTAACCTCAGAGCTTTTTCATTTTGTGCTGGCATCTCTCAGACTGTGGTCTAAAGATGTTCAGCCTTTAATCTGTTGGCTCTGTTGACAGATAACAGATAAGGGAATCAATAATGGAAAAGCAAAGGCCTATTGAAAAGATAACCATCTAGCAGCAATTAGGTAACCATTTAATTATTCCTTGTCCACCGTCAGCTGTTATATTGAGATGGCATCCAGAATGTCATCACTGTGTAAAGAAATACCTTGAGGTGAACTTGGCAGCTGGAAGTGTGTCCTGTAGCAGCTAATTGCCCCTGACGATGTTTGGGTTGTGTGAACCAGTTGTGTGTGTGTCTTCTGTATTTTGCATATACCTAACCCTCTGCATCTTATACTGGATCAGAGTCAGAAAGGGAAAGACTTGAATGAGACTATTGCCTCTCCAACAACCACAATGGCATGGGGAATTGGAGGTAGCCTATGTAGCCTGTGTAGCATGTACAATGGAATGGGGAAAGGATGTAGCCTGTTGCAGTTCCTGTGGCCAAGAAGTGCATCATGGCCTCAGTAGGTGGAGATGTCTTGACACAGTGTGTTCTTTAAGTACATAGCACATGGTGTGGCACTTGGAAAACTGGATTTTTGCTGAGTGCGTGTTAAAGTGGGAGGGAGGCGCTTGAGAAGTCACTGGTCCATTATGGAAACTGAGGCAGCAAAAGGGACATCACATTCTGGAGTTCTCACAGGAGGAATGCAGACATGAACGCAGTGCTCTCTAAGTCCTCTGTTCTGCTGCAAAGACTTTCTTCCCTCCATATACTAGATCAATGTCTACTGTTATTTCCCTTGTGAGTCAAATTATCATGCCACATTTTTGGAAGCCAGTACTTAATGACACCAGTTGTCTTCTGGAGCCTCCCCCCAACACAACACACACCACACACATGTGTGTGGTGTGTGTGTGTGTGCGTGCGCACGTGTGCACTAGTCCTGGAGCTTATACAGGGCTTGGGTGCTGTCCCTGAGCTGTTTTGGCTTAAGGCCAATGCTCTATCATATGAGCCACATCTCTGTTTCCCATGGGGTCCCCTGCCCATTGGTACTTAATTGGACATCAGAGTTTTATGGACTTTTCTGCATGGGCTGGCTTTGAACCATGATCCTTAGATATTAGTGGATCCATTTTTGTAAATATTCTTTCCAGCCTTTTTACTTAATATTATTTTTGGTGGTACTGAGGTTTGAATTCAGAGCCTTGCATTTGCTCACTTGCTTGCTTGGCCAGGCTCTACCACTTCATCCATGCCTCCAGCTTGCAGTCTTTCTCTGTCTTTCTTTGTTTGTCTCTGTCTGTCTCTGTCTTTCTCTCTGTCTCTGTCTCTTGCTGGTTATTTATTTCGATAAGGGCTCATGAATGCCCTTGCTAGCCTTAAACTGTGATCCTGTGATCCTCCTATTCTCCTGAGTTGCTAGGATTATAGGCACTAGGCTTGTAATCTATCTATCTATCTATCTATCTATCTATCTATCTATCTATCTATCTATCTATCTATCTATCTATCTATATTTGGTCATATTGAGGATTAAACTTGGGGCTTTGCCCTTGCTAGGTAGGCACTTAGCACTTACTTCATGCCTCTAGCCTTATTTTGTGTTGGTTATTCTCAATGTAGGATCTCCTTTTATGCCTGGGTTGTGATCCTGCTGCTTCTTTATGTCACTGGGAAGGATAGACAGGTGCTTTGCCACCGTGTCCAGCCGTTATGCTTCTCCCATAGCTGGGATATCAAGTCATTGGTTGAGATGAAGTCTCTCAAACTGAGAGCATCAGGCCCAGAGTTCAAGCCCCATGACCGACAAAAAAAAAAACCCCAACAAACAATAACAACAACAACAAACACGTGTGTCATGTGGCACTGTGGCTGCTATGCATGGAAAATAGGGCCACCTCACTATCAGGTGCAAGTAATGATTTGAGCCAGGCAGGCTTAAATGAGTAAGAAGGCATACGGGCTTCCTGGAACTCTAGTTGGCTTCAGGTATGGTATGATCTAGAGGTTTGTGGTACTGTCAGGACTGGGCTTCTTCTGAATTCTCTTGGTTCTGACTTTATCTTAGACTGAGCACTCTGTACTCCCCCTACCCCTCCTCACCTTGGTAGTAAAATATAATGCTTTCTTATATCCATACCCAGAGCCTAGAGGAGAGAATCTATCTCTGTTGCCTCTGTAGAAAAGACAAGAAATGTCTTTTCCTATTATCTTAGCGTGATCTGTTTAAATCTTATCAGTCCATTTTGGATCTGATATATTCATCATGATGAGATTCATTCACAATCACTAGTCAGAAAGATGAGCTGTGCTGGGTGACTTATCCTACCTTAGAGCTAGGGGTGGGGTTGGGCTTCCCGGGTCATATGGAAAGAGCATTTACACAGAGAAGAAGCTGGCTACTCCTGTTGTGGGGGTGGGAAAGACACTTGAGAAGAGGCTGACATGTCCCTGCCTCAGATCCCTGCTGACATTGTGGGGACTAGACTTGACCCTCAAAAGGCCACCCCTTTGCCACTCAAGTCCTGTCCTTGTGGAGCACTGAATCTGCATCCTGTAGATCAGCACTCTCTGACACCCCTGGGCTGAGATGCTAATGGCATGGGCCTCAGTTTCTTACTGGGGAGAGCTTGGGTGTTAGGATTGCCAGCCTTGTTGCCTCAAGATGAGTAGTTGAAAGCTGTCTTCATTGAGAATTATCTTGTCAGTTCTGTGGCTGCCTTCCTGTCCCTGCCCTGAGAGCTGCCCCTTTCTCATATGCACGCAAAGTCAGCTCACTGGAAATCTCTTGAGCTGAAAAAGAACTTCTGTCTCTTCAGCTTCCACTTTTTTTCCCCCCCTGCCTGGCCCTAGTAGCTGGAGGAGGCAGAGTGTTCATACTTTGGAAGCTAGAGGAAGCTAAACAATTCCGCTTGCTGTGGGTGGGTGGGTGTGTATTTATGCATGTGTAGCTGGCTCTCCATGTGGCTCTCTTTCTCACTCTTTTATCTTTCCATGCTTCCTGTTTGCTGCCCTCTGCTGAATGGAGATAGGAGAAGGAAAGGGGAAGCAAAAAGCAGGCCGTTTTGCTTCCTTTTCTTTGTTTTTTGAGAGAAGTTGGAGCTGTGAATGCTGAATTTTCTTCAGCTTTCTTAGATGATGGAAGCCACAACATAAAACTAGTAAGGGTTGTAACGAGGAGGATCTATGTGGTAATAACTGTGGCTGCCATTTATTTAGCAGGACTCAGCCCATCACTTCTCTTCTTAAATATTTACAGGTATAAGCAGGTGGGAAGGGAGGAGGGGAGCTAAAGCACACAGAGATACTCGTACTGGATCTAGGATGTGTAGCCTTTTGTGGTGGACTTGAGATTTGAGCCTTTTGAGTCTCTGACCCAACACAGACCCTCAGTCAAGACGACGGACTTGTCTCCCCACTTGCTCTCCCCTTCCTCCCCCTGCAGCGATCTGCTGTAGGAGTGAGGATGTCTGAGCAGAGGAGAGACTTATTATCCAATGACTGAATGTTTTTAGTTGCCTGTGAGGTCACTTGGAGACACTGTGAGCTTATAGTGGACCTTTGTCCCACCCTTTTCTGTCCTTGTACTTGGAGTTAGCATGGGGACTCTGTGTTTAGGTCTGTAGCTTTGACCTTCACTGCTTGATTGGGGCTTGTTGGCGGGGCAAGTCACTTGACTTCTGTGCTTGGATTTCTTGATATGTATAAGGCGAATAATGTGAACCATTAGGGGGTTTCTCTGGAGGATTAAATGAGTCACAGAGCAAAACCCTGAGCATAACGTTGGTTACAGACTCCATTGTTACCTACAGAACCATCAGTGGGGTGGCAGTACTGCTGTGCCTGGCTGGCACAAGGTGGGTGCCCCTTGGTGGAAGATGAGTTTTCTGAGGTTACGTGCTTGGCCAGGCTCAGGGCTGGGAATGGTGGAGCACAGGCACAGTCTGATTTTTGTTATAGTGAGGAGGTTGTGCACGTAGAGGCTTCTATGCATTCCTCATCCTGATTCTTTGGCACTTGAAGCAATCCCTGGGGTTCCTTTCTGCTTCCTAGCTAGGGGAGAACCCACACCCTCAGCATTCTAGACTCAGCTCAAAGCCTGCCACCTGCAGCCAATATGCTTGCTTACTCTAACCTCAGGAGTTGCTCACTGTTTTAGTTTTCCTGAGCCTCCATTTTTCTCAGCTGCCTAATTTGATCAGAGATCCTTTCAGGGGCTGTTTGAAGGAGTACTGACCTCTGGTGATCCAGAGTCCTACATATGATTCTGTCATGCAGCTCAGAAAGGATTTCTGATCTTCCCGGACGCCACTTCTGTTTTTCTTTTTTTGTACCAGTACTGGGACTTGATCTCAGGGCCTGGGAGCTTTGTGCCTTACCTTTTTTGCATAAGGCTAGCTTTCTACCATTTGATTCACAGCTCTACTCCTAGCTTTTTGGTGGTTCAGTGGAGATAAGAGTCTCACAGACTTTCTTGCCTGAGCTGGCTTTTACCCATGATCTTCAGATCTCAGCCTCTTAAGTATCTAGGCTTTACAAGGGTGAGCCACAGGCCCCTGGCTTAGAAACTTCTTCTTGACCATAGGAACTTACCTCCGCTTTTATCCCTCTCATTTTTTTGTGGCATCTTTGCTGAATACCAGGGATAGGAGGGAAGGAAAAAAGAGCAATTGGTGCTCATAAGTGTTGGAGCTGACTGGGCAGGAAGCCCGGTTTTGAGGAATGCTTCTTTCTGAGCTTCAGGGTGCTGCAGAAGCTCCAGGGAGCCTATTAAGGATGGAGCCTACATCCTTGGAGTGTGGTGAGGGCCCGTGCGGAGTAGGCCAAGGATCCCATCTTTCAATCCAGCAGAGAACCTCTTCTTTGTGCTGTATCCCCAGAGACAGACCTCTACTTTCCCGGGGCTCACTCTGTTCTCCCCAGATGCCTTGGAGTGCTGCTTCTGAGCTGCTGCTTCTGGGGATAGTGCCTTTGTCTGCAGCTCCCAGCCTTGCTGGTAAGCATCCAAAGGGCTCTGTGCTACCCGGAAGCAGTGGCCCTGGGTCAGATGTCACAGACATGTCAGGGCTGTGGGCCCCTCTGGTTTAGGCGGTGCATTTCTAAGTCCCTCTACTGTGGGCTGTGTGGACTGGCAGAGCTCCTGAGCTTGTTTTCCCATACCACCTATCATGTCACCCTTCTAGGGTAGTAGGTCTGTGCCTTCCTGTTGTGGCCTTGTAAGCGGAGAATGGCCCTCCTGGAAAGGGTAGCAAGCTGGCAAGAACAGGACAATAGAGGAAAATTGTGAGCCATCTCGGTGCGATTCCCAAGCCCAGTCCTGCCACTTGCTAGGTCCATGCTTGACCAAATTTGTTCTCCCCAAATGAGCAGTTAACCTTTGACCTCCGAGTGTCCTGATAATGGTGAAATTAAGTTAAAATGGTGGTGGCGGTGCTGAGAGGTGAAGTAATGCACCCAGGGCCACAAAGCTAGGAAGCAATGGGGTTAGGATCCAGCTCAGCTGAGATGCTTGTGCGCATCAGTGTGGGGGCAGCTCCCAGGAGGCTGACCTTGGATGGATGTCTGTGGGAACTGCTTGTCCTCCCCCTGGGATTCAGGGAGGCTGCTGGAGGAGGAGATCATTGCAGAGAACTCAGGGCCCCCAGGTCTTGGTTTCTGTTTGCTCCAGAAAACTTCCAGTGCCAGGGCAGTGAATTAGAGCTTGTCCCACGTGCTGCGTGGCAAACCAGCCAGATTTGCCAGGGTTATATGTCCATGTGGGCCTCCTCTGTGGTGTCTTGGGAAGCGGGTTTTGAGCACAATGGTGGTGGGGTTTCTGGAGGAAAGAGGGTTTCTTAAATAAAGAGAACAGGTTGGAAACATCTGGAAGGGGGCAAGTGAAAGTGACTTCCTGCTGTTTTGGGGTATTGTGTGTTTTCAACTGAAAAACGGTGCCTTTTTGCTAGTTTCCTCCTGAGTGTTGATCTAAGTCAGCTGTTGACAGCAAAAATATGTATGTGCGTCCATGTCTTTATTTGTGAAATAATCAGTTTCTAAATTCGCCATGTAACTTTACCAAAAAGTGTATGATTCTCATCTTGGAGCAGATTCTGTTCTTGGTTAGTAATTTGGCTGGCTGGTTATTTTCTTAATGATATTTTATTAGGAGCTGGTTTCTTTAGAGATCTGTTATTAGTTCATTTGATCTTCATATTAAAAATGAAAGTCCCACATGCAACTTCTTACACTAGTTCCAAACCAGTGGCTTTTCGGTTAGTTATAACCTAGAGGTAAGTTTAATGTGACTTAACCTCTGCTGACCTTTACTGATTGAATGTCTTTATTTATTCAATTTTTATATTGGTACTGGGCTTGCAAATCAGGGCCTGGGTGCTGTCCCTTAGCGTTTTCTATCAGGGCTGATAACTGTATCACTTGAGCCACAGTTCTGCTTCTGGCTTTTTGGTGGTTAATTGGAGGTAAGAGTCTCAAGGACTTTCCTGCCTGGGCTGGCTTTCAACCTTGATCTTCAGATCTCAGCTCCTGAGTAGCTATAATTACAGGCTTGAAGCACTAGTTGGATGTCTTTTGTGTATGTGTGCCAGTTCTGGGCTTGACCTCAGGGCCTAGAAGCTGTCCCTGGGCTTTTTTGCTCAAGACTAGCACTCTACCACTTGAGCCACAGCTCCACTTCTGTCCTTTTTGGTGATTATTTGGAGATAAGAATCCCATGAACTTTCTTGCAAACCAGGCTGGCTTTGAACCCTGATGCTCAGATCTCAATTGCCTGAGTTACTAAGACAACAGGTGTAAGCCACTGGTACCCGTCTGGATGTCTCTATTTTTAAATGTTAGTAAATTGCCAGTAGCATAACATTAAATGAGTTTATATATTTTTAGGACATAATCTTCTTGCTTTTAGGGAAAAGTCAGAAAGCCGAGCAGCTGGACTCAGATTCTAGTATCCTAAAAATTGCTGGACCTGCATAGCAGCTGCTCCTCTAGAGAAGTGGGGCCTAAGGTCTCCCGATAGCCACATTACCAGCTCTCCCCCTCCCCTGCCCCTCCCCCCCCTCCCCGCTCCCACGCATGCTTGGTGGTTCTAAACCTGAACCTGAGTGTTTTACCTTTCAGGAAGCCAGCTAGCAGTGGGACACATTTGAGTTTAGAGCTCTACTTCATTACCTACAAACTTCCAGTCTGTTTTCTGTGAGGCAGGTTGATAGGGCTTATGGGCTCCTTGTTATGGTCTTCCCAGCTTTGAAAACTGAGGCTGAGTGACATACAGTCACAAAGCCAGCGCAATGAGATGGAGCCTTCTGACTCAAAGATCAATACACTTTCCAGAGGAGGAAGTCATTGCGTGAAAAAATAAATATATTGTCCTTGGCCACTAAACTGACTTGCTCAAGTTTATATTCTGATATCTGCTGAAATGCAGAATCCGTTTCCCTTACTCTGATCTCTCTGACTCTAGGCTTCTGAGTCTGAAGACTTCTCTGTATCATGCATCTTGTTCCAAGCATGTTGAGACTCTTGTGGCCTTATTAGCAATTATGTGGGTAACAGAGTTGACTTTGTTCTCTGCTTTGTACTTCCTGGCATGTCAGAAAACTCCAGAATGTTCATTCCTGTGATTGGGGGAGTGTTAGGATCCAAGAGAATGAGAGAGAAAACAGCTTTCCAAGCAGAGATGGCTCTTCTTACCTTCTTGTCTGAGGGAGCCTCAGTGGCACCCCAAATGTTGGTGAAAAAGTAAGACCTCAGCTAGGCATACCCATTGACCCCCAAGCCTGTAATCCTAGCTCCTTGGGAGGCCGAGATAGGAGGAACATGGTTAGAAGCCAGCCTAGGTAGGAAAGTCGATGAAAATTCTCATCTTCAATTAACTAGCAAAAAGTGGAAGTGATAGAGTTCAAGTGATAGAGCACGGCCAGCTTTGAGGAAAAAAAAAAAAAAAGCTAAGGTCTACGCCAAGTACAGGCATGCAAAAAGAAAAGAAAAGAGAATGCTTGTGTGCAGCAATCTGGGTCCCCAGAGCTCACTGGTGAGGTCAGCTTAAAAACCATAGGCTCTGAGAACAGAGCCCTTGGCTAAGGTGGATGGCTGTAGCCCTGTGACTTTCAAGGTCCTTTCCTTTTAGGGCCCGTAAGCCCCTGTCACGCCAGTAGGCCTGTGGCATGAGATGTGGTGGCAGCAGTCCTGAGGGTTGGTTGTCTTTAGTTCTGGCTCTGTGGCAGTGGCATTGATGACCATTTCCTCATTCATTTATTTAGTGCTGGTATTGGGGCTTGAACTCAGGGCCATGAACTCTTGCTTGTCTTTTCCCCTCAAGGCTTGAGCCATTCCTCTACTTCTGGCCTTTTCTGGTTAATTGGAGATAATAGTCTCACAGACTCTTTTTTTTTTTTTTTTTTGCCCTGGCTGGCCTCAATCTGTGATCCTCAGATGTCAGCTTCCTGAGTAGTTGGGATTATAAGTGTGAGCCATCAACACTTTGCTAGCACTTTGTGGTCATTTAATGATTGAGTCTCTGGGGGCCTTAGGAACTTTCCAGGCCTTCCCAGGAACAAAGTGGAGAATCCCTCCCCCTCCCCTGCAGGCTTGTGACATTCAGGCTGTACACTTGGTTGTCCTGTTTGACGTGAGTTCAGGAAGCCAGGCATTTAACTTCCCTGGATCCTCTGTTTCCTGGCATGTAAAGTAGAGCTTTACCTGTCTGCCATGTGAGCAGAGTACAGCTAAAAAGGGGCTTGTCAGAGCCAGAAGCCGGTGACTCATGCCTGTAATCCTACTTACTCAGGAGGCTGAGATCTGAGGATCATGGTTCAAAATCTGGGAGACTCTTCTCTCCAGTGAACCTTCAAGAAAAGCCAGACATAGAGCTGTAGCTCACGTGATAGAGCGCTAGCCTTGAACACAAAAGCTCAGGGCCAGCACCCAGGCAGGCCCCTGTGTTAAAGCCCCAGGACTACCATAGGAAAAAAGGGCAGGGTGGGGCTTGTCCATTTTTTGTCCCATACCTCTTTCTGCCTGCCTTTCCTTGGGACAGTTGTCAGGCGCTATCTGGGAAGAGGGTCTTCCAGAGGTATGGTTCCATGGATCTGGGTGCTTCTGCCTGTTTCTCCCTCCCCCATCCCTTCTCCATCTGCTTTCTGCTTTTACCCTGGCAGTGGGCGCGACAGCTGACTGCTCCCGCCACCAAGGCCCTGCCAGGGAACAATGGGCCACATTAAGAAGGGCTGCCAGGTGCCATGTCAGAGGTATTAAAGGGACATTTGATTCCTTTTAACCTGAATCGTCAGGCTTTATACTCTTTCACTCTGCAGCAGTTAAAGAGCAGGAAAACCGGGGTATGGATTTCTTCCCCCTGGGCTTGTGGGGTTCTCTTTGTGGTATAAGTGTGTTTCTTTCACCTCAACCCTGCTCTGAACCCTCTCCTCTCTCTGTGTGTATTTGTATCACTCCTCACCTCCCCCTCATTCCAAGTTGGTGTTTGGCTTTGTGTGTGTGTGTTTGTGCACGTGCATGTTTGTGTGTGTGTGTGTGTGTGTGTGTGTAGTGGTTACAAGTCACCATTCTGGAACCCACAATTGTGCACACTCTCTGTCCCTCCCTCCCTCTCCCCCTCTCTCCCAGTCCTGGGGCTTGAACACAGGGCCTGGGCACCATCCTTGAGCTTTTTGTTTAAGCTAGCACTCTACCACTTGAGTCACAGCATCACTTCTGGCTTTTTCTGTTGATGTGGTATTGAGGAATCAAATCCATGGCTTCATGTATGCTAGGCAAGCACTCTACCACAAGGCCACATTCCCAGCCCTGTCTTAATCTCTCTTAACCTTTTCCCTGCCAGATGGGCAGTCATCTTTGACTTGAATATACCCTAGTGGTGAGGATCTCACTGTTTAGTTTAGCAGAGTTTAAGTAATCTGCTGTGGCCCATGGTGACTTAGAGGGTCTTCATCATTTCTCTTTCCTTTCATATCTTTCCTGGCAGGTAGAATTCATCTCTGTCTTTTGGAAATGATTATAGAACTTAGTTTGTACAGTACTTAATTTGTACAGTTAAGTAATGTTGAAGGAGCCTTTGGCTGGGGAGAGAGGATCCTTAAACTCTATCCTCTGAATCTTACACTTCTGTCTCTGGAAGCTCTAGTTCCAAATTTAACCAGTGTGTCATCTGTGATCTATTAGTTCAGTGCGTAATTTAGGTTTTGTAGATAATACAGTCTCCAGCATAACCACTCATTTCTGCCACTGTTGTATGTATATAGCCGCACACAGTACATTCATCACCTGAATATGTTGTGTTTCAATAAAGCTTTATTTGCAAAAACAGACTGGTCTGATTTCTTCCTAGTGGAAGAAATCCTGCATTGTGTGTGTGTGGGGGGGGGGCATCCTGGACTGTTTGACTCTGGGCAGACCCTTGACCTGGGAGAGCCTCAGTTTCATTATCTGTATGTTGTATGAGTTGGGAGAGTGAGTTCTAATATTCCTGCTTTAGCCTGTGACTCTCAGTGATGCCTGAGTTCCCTACTGAGTCTGGCCCAGGCCTTGATTCTGACTCCACCCATTTCCCTCCTCCTACCCTGTCCTAACTTTCCTGGATCCCAGCTCAAGCCTCCCAACACTTCTCACCTCTGCTGGTATCTCAGTCCATTCTTAACACCCAGCCAGAGAATGCATTTATGAGTAAAATCAGAGGCTCCTTTCTCTTTTCTAAAATTCATTAGTGCCTTGCAGCTACTGCTCAAGTTCAAGCTCCTGCCTTGTCTGGCCCCTGCATACTCCTCCAGCCTCATTTTGTGTGTTTTGGTTGTGTTCACCATCACACTTCAGCCTGTTGGCTCAGGCTTGCTCCTCCCTTAGGTCTTTGCTCCAAGAAGGAATGAATGCTCTTCCTAACAATTTTGACTTGGTTCTCTTCACCTTTGAGGTCTCGGCTCTAGTATGTCACCTCAGATAGCCATTGTTCTTGTTGTTGCTTTGTTTTTTGTGTGCTCATTCTGGGGCCTGAACTCAGAGCCTAGGTGCTGACCTGTTTTGCTCAAGGCTGGTACTCTTCCACTTGAGCTACAGTTCCTCTGCGGGCTCTTTTGGTGCTTAATTGAAGATAAGAGTCTCACGGACTTTTCCTGCCTGGGTTGGCTTCAATTTGTGATCCCTTAGATAGCAGCCTCCTGAGAAACTAGGATTACAGAAATGAGCCACCGGCACCTGGTTTGATAGGCATCTCTTAGAGCTGGCATCTGGAAATTCCCTTATCACTCTGCAGCATATCTGTGAATGATCCATATAGCGAGTTAGCACTGACTAGAATCACCTTGCCGGTTGGTTTACATGTTTGTTTTTCTGCTTCGGTAGGTAGTAAGCACCATAAGATTCGAGACCTCATCTGTCTTACATACTGCTTCTTCCATAGCAAAGACAAGCATATCATAGCACTCAGTATCTTGACTGACTGCTGTGTTCCTGCTGAGATTCCTTGTGTTGTGTGTATGTGTGTGTGTGTGTGTGTGTGTGTGTGTGTGTGTGTGTGTGTGTGTGTGTGTGTGTGTGTATTCTGGTATTGGGGCTTGAACTCAGAGCCTAGGCACTGTCCCTTAGCATTTTTTTTTGTCAGTTGTGGGACTTGAACTCTGGGCCTGGGTATTGTCCCTTAGCTCTTCAGCTCAAGGCATGCACTCTACCACTTGAGTCACAGTGCCACTTCCAGTTTTCTGGTGGGTAATTGGAGATGAGAGTCTTACGGACTTTCCTGCCCAGGCCGTCTTTGAACCTTGATCCTCAGTTCTCAACCTCCTGAGTAGCTAGGATTACAGGTGTGAGCTACCAGCGCCTGACTACCTTTTGCATTTCTTGCTCAAGGCTGTGAATCTACCATTTGAGCCATACTCTACTTCTGGCTTTTTGGTGGTTAATTGGAGGTAAGAGTCTGATGGATTTGTCTTCCCTATCTGGTTTCAAATCTCATCTTGGGATCTCAGTATATTGAATAACTACAGTTAGAGTCTTGATCCATGGATGCCTGGCCATCCAGGACTCTTGTCTGTTGCTGTTCCCTTGTATGTCATTTGGAAGTCATTCTGCTCTTGGTGCTAGGAGGCACTTCATGCATTTTCCTTCAGAAGGCTGCTTTCTTGTGCTCCCATCTCCTCTGGTGAGATCAGACGCCTCAGAAGGATAAGCTTCCTGGAGGAGCAGCTGGTTCTTGGCCTGAACTTTGACTGGAGACTTCCTTTTACAACTGTCCATTAGCATCAGTCTGTTCATCGCCTTGGCCTACATGGCTTTGTGGGTGGTGTCTCTGAGTGAGGATCTGTCTAGTTCTCTTCCTTCAGGTGGTCTTTTAAAACCGTTTTTTCCCCCCAGTCATGGGGCTTGAACTCTGGGCTTGGGCACTATCCCTGCACTCTTCAGCTCAAGGCGAGCCCTTTACTGCTTGAGCGACAGCACCACTTCCAGTTTTCTAGTGGTTAATTGGAGATAAGAGTGTCACGGACTTTTCTGCCTGGGCTGGCTTTGAACCATGATCCTTCAATCTCAGCCTCCTAAGTAGCTAGGATTATAGGCGTGAGCCACTGGTGCCTGGCTTAAAACCATTTTTTACTACTATAATAAAGATGAAGTACAGAGGGTTACAGTTACATAATTCAGATGGTCTTTTTAAGCACAAAAGAGTTCCTTTGGAGTTAGATTTTGTTCTTGGAAATGTGGATCTCTTTTTACTGTGTTGGGGGGGAAGGTGTTTGCTGTAGCTGGGGTGAATATCCTGTGGTTCCAGAGGTAGGTCTCTTCTCTTAAGGAGAAAAGCTGAAGCCCAGTGATTCAGTCTTTCCTTAGGTCCACAGCTCCCATGAAGGGGTAAACGGAGTCACCGATGAAATTGCTTCATCAAATAAGAGCTGTTAAGCTGGGCACCAGTGGCTCACACCTGTAATCTTAGTTACTCAGGAGGCTGAGATCTGAGGATCACAGTTCAAAGCCAGCCCAGGCAGCAATGTCCAGTTAACCACCAAAAAGTCAGAAGTAGAGGTGTTGCTCAAGTGGTAGAGAGCAAGACTTGAATGAAAAAGCTAAGGGACAGCTCCCAGGCCCTGAGTACATGCCCCAGTACCAGCACAACACACACACACACACACACACACACACACAACACACACACACACACACACACACACACACACAGAGTAATAACAAACCTGATAAAATTCTAAGCCTCATTCCTCAGAATATGGCCTGATTTGGAAATAGGGTGATTATAGTTATATAGTTAAGAGGGCATTCCTGCTGGAATAGATTGGAGCCTTAATCCTATACTACTTTGCCGGAAAGACTAGCCCTGCAGACATAGGCAGAGATTGGGGTTATGCTGCCGTCAGCGCACACTGAGGGATCCCAGAGGCAGGGATAACTGTCTTAATCTCTTCTAGCTCCTTCTGTTCCTTTTCTAATTCTTAGAAAAGATCCTCCCTTCTTCCATGGAGGATTAACAAATCTCACTGCCTATATGTGTTCTTTAACTAAAGCCACTCTCCTGATTAAGAGATCTCCACCAGCAGCATTGAATACCAATGCATGAATATGTGTTCCTTGTTCTTTGTTACTCGACTGCAATGTCTCTCAGTTTGATCTGAGTTCCAGCTACATTGACTTCAACAGTTTTGTTCTGGATCCAAACTAAATTTGGGGGAGTACTGTGTGGTAGGTACAAAAAACCCCTCCCAGGGCTGGGAAGGTAGCTTAGTGGTAGAGTGCTTGCCTAGCATATGTGATTCCTCAGTACCACATAAACACAAAAAGCCAGAAGTGGTGCTATGATTCAAGTGGTAGAGTGCTAGCCTTAAGCAAAAGAAGCTCAGGGGCATCATCTAGGCCCTGAGTTCAAGCCCCAGGACTGGTAAAAAAACAAAAACAAAAACAAAAAAAACCAAACAAACAAAAAACCCCGAGTCTAATAGGGAACGCAGATGGGTTCACAGCGCTACAGCATGTAAAGCAGGACATAGAATAATTCCCCCTGGGAGAGGGGACCAGCTGAGTCTTGTACCAAGAAGAGATCATGCTGTGGAGATCTGTAAAGGCTTCTGCAAGTGATGAGGTGTTTTTTGTTTTTTGTTGTTTTTTTGTTCTTTCATCTTGTTTTTGTTGCCAATACTGAGGCTTAAACTTAGGGCCTGAGTGCTGTCCCTTAGCTTTTTTTGCTCAAGGCTAATGCTTTTTCACTGAAGCCACAGCTTCATTTCTGGTTTTCTGGTGGTTCATTGGAGAAAAGAGTCTCATAGACTTTCCTGCCTTGGCTGGCTTTGAATCAAGACCCTCAGATCTCAGCCTACTGAGTAGCTAGGATTACAGGCATGAGCCACTGGTGCCTGGCTAACGTAGTGAGTAAATTTTAAGGTGGTCCTGAGGAAGATCAAGACTGTAGTCATGTATACGCAGTAGTACTGGACCTCTCACGTGATAGGAAGGGGGCTTATTCCAGCTATAATGGGTGAGCAGAACCACTGAAAGTTGTGTTAATATCTGCTAGAAAGTAATTGTAGCAGTGAGTGAGGGACTGGTCATAGTGCTCTGATGTCTGGTTTATAGAAGCTGGACTTCAGGAGTCAGGGAGGCTATGGGAAGTGTGTGTGTGTGTGTGTGTGTGTGTGTGTGTGTGTGTGTGTGTGTGTGTGTGTGTGTGTGTGTGTATCTTCCATATTGGTATTTATTATATGAATAACATTTCTAGTCAAAACAAGTAACAAGTTTAGTAACTGAATTTCCATTGATGGGTTTCATATGACCCATTAGCCAATTCAGAAAACAAAAAAGCCATACTGACAAGAACAAATAAAATTAAAAAGCACCTTTCCCTTGCTGTATATAGTGTTTCAACTGAAACTCAAAGCCAATATTGGATGTAAAATCCACTTGCAGGATTTTTGTGGCTGTGGATAGTTGTAAGCAGAGGATGACTGAAGCACAGATGTCTCAGGAAAGTAACTATGGCCATGAAGGAAGCAATGGAGCCAGGGAGAGCAGCAGCTGATTTGGAGGAAGAATGGATCCTTTCATTCACCTACTGTGCCCACCTGCAGAAGTCCAGATGCTGAATAATCTACAACATCTGAGCTCGGGACATTCATCATATATAATAGTTGTTGCTGGCTGTTTTGCCAGGTGCAGTGTTGGGTACTCTGTATATTATTTTTCTTTTTCTCTAGGGGGTGGAGGCACTGAGGTTTAGACTCTAGAGTCTCATGTTTGCTAGGCTGGTGCTCTACCAATTGGGTCATGTCTCCAGCCCTGTTTTTCCTGGTTGTTTTTTATGATAGGATCTCACTTCCGGCCTGAAGGTACATTCCTGACATCACAGGCATACACTACCTTCCATGTAGATGAAACCTTTCAGGCTTTTCTATCTGGACTGATCTGCAACTGTGACCCTCCTTATCAAGTCTCTTCAGTGGCTAGGATTGCTGTTGTCAGCATCTGGTACCCTGCTCATGATCACAGCAACCTAATAATATATGGACCGTAATTGCTCCATTTTATAGATGAGGATACTAAACATACAGCAAGAGATATGCTTCACTCAGGGCTACATACCTGCAGAGCCTAGAGTCCTAACCCTAGAATGCAGTGCGGTCTCTCTGGCTGCTGTGAGTCCAGGTGTGTGTTGAGTGCATGGGAGAGCCAGGCCTCCTGAAAGAGGAAGCCCTAACTAGTGTGATGGTTCAGCCAGGCCCTAAAGGCTAAGGAAGGGGCGGGAAGCAAGGTTCAGAGGTTCAGCACAGTCAGCAGTCCAGACTGGGGAAACAGTAAGGAGTAGTCAGGTTTGGGAGAAGCTGGGCCACAAGCAGGGCTGGGTCTGCCTAGAGTCTACCTTGCAGTTCATGGAATACTGTGTTCAGTAGCTAAGTCATGCAGCCAGCTTTGCTGTCTCAAATGTTAACAGAGGACCAGCTAATTGTTTGTTCACTTCTTTCAGGTGTTTATACCTGGGCCAGGTGAGTCAGGGAGAAGCTTAGGATGATCCTAGGAAGGATGTGTGTACTCCAGGCCCAGGCCTTGCTGTGGAGTCTCAGCCTGATGGAGAGCTGCTGTTCTGCTCCATTTACATGTCAGTCATCCATCAGTTTATTACTGAATGGGCCCCAGGCTGGCTTTCTGCTAAGTACCTGACATTTCTAGAGGGAAGGACGCGGTCTCTGGCCTTGAGAATCTGCTGGACTACTGCTAGACAGATAATTCCAGACATGACCTTGAGAGCCCAGTAAAGGCCATGTGGTACCTTTCAGACTGCCTTCTTTGCTACACCTCTCTCCTCACTTCATTCTCATCCTGCCTTAATACCAACCTTTCAAGACCTCTGTTTTGTCTGGGTTTGATCCAGGCTTCACTCTGTCCTAGCTATATGAGTTTAGATACTTTCTATTTATTTTTTGGTGTTGGTCCTGGGGCTTGAACTCAGGACCTAAGGTGTTTTCCTTAAGATTTTCTGGTTAAGGCTAGAGCTTTACCACTTGAGGCACAGTTCTACTTCTGGGTTTTTGATGGCTAATGGAGCTATGGCTGAAGTGGTAGAGTGCTAGTCTTGAGCCAGAGGAGCTCAGGGACAGCGCCCAGGTCCTGAGTTCAAATCCTAAGACCGGCACCGAAATTTAAAAAAAGCTGTTCAGGACCTGGGAATATCAGCTGTAGGAGCAGCCAATACCTGAGTGGCCAGGGAGCATCCCATCCCAGGGCTGAGGAAGTGGTTCCAAACACCATCTCCTCAGGGCTGTGGCAGAGTTGTCAAGAAAGACTATTCGCCTTGGAGAGGGCAGAGCCATGCTATTTATCCAGTGGCAGAGAACTTACTGGAAGCCCTGTTAGGGCATCGGGAAGGAAATTGGTGGTATGAGGTGTTTCAGTGAAGGAAGAGGAACAGATGTTGGTGCTGGATGGTGTTGATCTCCACCCTGGGCACAGCTAGATAGAGCAGGTGTTCTGCCAGGAGCTGGACCTGGAGAAGCCATGCCTGGCCACCACCCTCCTCCTGAAGGGTCTCACAACATCTGCTTCTCACCACTGTGGTAGCTGGAAGGGAAACACCTGGAAGGGCTGGATCTCATTCTGCATAGTGGGCAATGCAAATTGTGTTGTAGCTGAGAAGTAAGACATTGGTAATCGGTGGTCTTCGTCAGTGTGAGCTGAGAGAACAGAATACCATAGAACAGAGGATTTACAGAATCTTTTATTTCTCATATTGGGGAAGCTGAAAGTCTGAGCTCAAGGCTGGCAGGGTCAAGGTCATGGTCAAGGTGCTAGTTTGCAGCTAGTTGCTTTCTTGCTGTGTCCTCATGGGGTGATGACAGTGTTCAGGGGAGAGCTCCTGTGTTTCTTCTTATGAGGGCACTAATCCCACTCGTGGGGCTCCCCCCTGTGACCTAATCATCCCCAATGCTGGCACATTGGTGAATTTGGCAGCAGGGACCCAAGCATTCAGTCTGCGACATCCACACACATGTTTTTAAAATTAGGAATGTTGGTACAGTACATTGCGGAATAGCCTTCATGGGGATTGCAGTGGTTCCCTGTGATCAGACACCCCCCAGCCTCCATGGCAAAAATGTATTGATGACACAGGAACTGGATAAATAAAGACTATTAATAAACTTGTGTCTTTTTAGGTCAGGCTTTGTTACTAAAGGAGTTATTTAAAAAGTTATTAGGGTTTTAGATTTTGGAATTGAGACTCAGGGATGGTTGACTTCTTTGACTTTCTTTACTCAGCAGTCATAGTGATCTCTGGAAATGTAAATAATGCCCCTGGCTCTCCTGGAGGAAACTATACCTGGCCCCGCCTCTCCTGTCTTCCCCATTTTGGTCCCAGCCACATTGACCACACGAAAGGCCATCTGCCTCTTTCTACATGGAATGCTTGTTCTCTCCCTCTGTCAATGTCTCTGTCTCTTTCACACATACACACTAACTTACTATTTTTCTGTTTATGTGGTACTGGGGAATTGAACCCAGGGCTTCATGTGTGCTAGACAAACACTGAACCACTAAGCCATATTCCCAGCCCACACACAAACTTATAATTGGGCCAAACAGTTCAAAAAATTAAATGTAAATAGATGAGGGGAAGGGGAAATGATCAAGTGAATGTGGAGAATGCTCACAGCCAATATATATGAGGGCTGTGAAATTATTTCACAATACCAAATTTAGAATTCATTGAATAGAACAAATAAAAGGGAAAAGGGAAGGGCAAAAGGACCCTCCCCTGTCCTCCTTCCCCCAGGAAAAAGCAAAGGTAAGAGGGCAGGAAGAGCATAGTTCCAGGAGGGCTTTGGAGCTGGAAAAGGAAGAGCAAGAGGTGAAACTAGAGCTTCCAGTGGAGTTGGCTGGAGCAGAGTATGACAGGGCTGTGTGATTTAGCCTTTGCTCAAGGACTCCCCTATCCTCTCCTCCCCTCCCCTCCCCTCTCCTCCCCTCATCTCCCCTCCCCTCCCCTCTCTTCCTTTCCTTTCCTTTCCTAACAAATTCTAGAATTTGGTGACTTAATAGAACAAACACTTATAGTTTCTATGGGTCAGGGATTTGCACTTTGCTATATGTAGTGGTCTGGCTCTTGTGAGATTGTAGTCATGATGTCTAGCCTTTCTTTCATCCTTCTGGGGTCTCAGCTGGAGCTGGGTAGTCTGCTTACAATGTTGTGTTATAGCTTGATTTCTCTAGAGCAAGTGATTCAGGAAGGAGGAAGAGAGCAAGCCAACAGCTCCATTCCTTCTATGACCTAAATGTCATCTTTGAACTTGTCCATGATACTTGATGCTCTATTCCCTTAGTTAGAAATAATAACCTGTAATACTGCCTCTGTGCAGGAAGAGAATCAGACTCCAGCTCTTCAGGGAAGGAGTGTAACAGAATTGGAGGACATTGTTAAACTAACGGTTCCTAAGAGCCTGTTGTGTGCTTGACACCATGAATGTTGTACAAGGGATCCAAGGTGCAGCCCCTGATCTACACTCCACAAGTTTATATCTACCAGAGAAATGAGTCGTGCTCTGCCTGTAACTGACCATGAGAAGGGAGATAGAATTTTTGGAGAGTTCTGAGAGAGAGAAAATCAGAATGGATGGTAGCAGAAGGAGGCTCTGGGGAGCAGATGGTTCCTGGCTTCATGGATGAGTAGCATTCTCCTCAATTCTTGATCTTGATTATTGACAGTGTCATAGAATGCTAATGAATAATAATGGCAGCATGGAACATTTTCACCGCAGCAGACCCGTGCCAGTTAGAACTGCTTTCTTTGTAGCACATCTCCCTTTGTAAATAGCATCCCTTGGAATCACACAGTAGGACCACCCTGATGCTGAGTTCTTTGCTATCTCATTTATGCTTTGAATTGCCTAATGGGGTCACTACCATTTCCCCCATTATACAGATAGCAAAAAAAGACCTAAAGAAATTAAGAGTCCTATGCAGGAGGGCACAGCAAGTTAGTGACAGAATAGTTGGGACCACAGTGACCCTCTGTCCCCCAATGGATCTGTAGATTTAAATTCTAAGTCTTCTACTTAAGAATTTAGAGCTTTGAACCCATCTGTATCTCAGTTTCTTCATCTGTAAAGCACATATAAAACTGTGATCATTCTGGGCATAGGGCCTGGTATATAGTGAACATAAGCTGCATTGTTGCTCTCAGTCTAGTCAGACAGCTCTGCTGGCCTCAAGTTCTTTATGTTAATTTATTATATGATAGAAGCCAGTGGTAAGTACAGCTGTTCCTGTGTAGGGATTAATCATTAGAAGGGAAGTACTGTGTGTACATTTAAGCAATAAATGACCGACTCTACCATCCACAGTTTGTGATTTCTTTCTGTGGTGGGGTTGCATTCAGCGATGACTGCCTATTCTCTCCTATGTGTAGGCCCAGAGTACGGTCCTCCTGAGTTTTAGGAAGCTAATCTTTCTTTGGAAGTCCTTTCCCTGCTGAAAAGCAAGGGCACTGACTACATAACTATGTATAAGTCTCTGCTGTGTGTTCCTGAACCCATTATTAAACCTTTCTGGGCTTGGTGGGCTCTGTTTGCTAGAGGCTTGACAACTCTTCTTCGAAGTTCTCCATCAGAGAGAGGGCAGAGGATGCATTTTAGAGGCCATACAACTAGTGCATGTGTCCAGACTATTTTCCTCCAGCTCGCTTAAATGCTTCTTCAAACCATTGGATCCCTGAAGAGTGTTTATTAGGAAATAAATTGCTACCCGTTCTCTTTCTAAAAGATTCCTGAGGGCTTAGTGGTAGAGTGGCTTACCTAGCATGCATGAAGCCTTAGGTTTGATTCCTCAGTGCCATGGAAACAGAAAAAGCCGGAAATGGTGCTGTGGCTCAAGTGGTGGAGTGTTAGCCTTGAGCAAAAAAAAGCTAAGAGACAGTCCTGAGTTCAAGTCCCAGGACTGGCAAAAAAAAAAAAAAAATCCTGAGAAAAATGTTTGTTGTTTTTGGTTCTGTTACTGGGGCTCAAACTCAGGGAGCCTAGGCACTGTCTCAGGCTTTTTGATCAAGGCTGGTGCTCTACTGCTTGAATCACAACTTCTAGCTTTTAGTTTTTGGTAGTTAATTGAGATAAGAATTTCAATGGATTTTCCTACTTAGGCTGACTTTCAACCGAGATTTTCAGATCTCAACTTCCTAAATAGCTAGGATTTATAGATGTGAGTCACTGGCAGTTTTCATATGAATTCTGAAGGTCAGACCTGCGCTTGGAACAAAATCAATGAGATGCTTCTCCTTTTAAATATTGGAACATGATAACCAAGTTAGGGGGCTGATCTTTTTTTCTTGTTTGATAAACTGCCTGTGTGCATATGGTGGTGAGCCTGTTCATTATAGGGTCTAGTCTAGTGTTTCACAGATAGCCTCAGCCCTGGTGGGAAATCACAGAGCCTGCTTTACCTAAACCTATTCATACTGAAACACTGTGTGTGTGTGTGTGTGTGTGTGTGTGTGTGTGTGTGTGTGTGTGTGTGTGTGTGGTGTGTGTGTGCGTGCGTGCGTGTGTGTGCGCGTGCGCACGTACATGTGCACGCTGGTCTTGGGGCTTGAACTCAGGGCTTGAGAGCTATCCTTGAACTTCTTTTCCTCAAGGATAGCATTCTACTGTAAGAACCAAACTAAAGCCATTTTGTGACAGCTTCTAAAAGTTAAACTTGTGTCAGTCCCTAATTCCTGTTCTGAGTTAATGTTACAAAGGTTGCAAAAATGAGCTAAACAATAACATGTCTGTGCAAAATTTTTGGGAACTGTTATTTAAAGATTGCAGAACATCCCAGAACAGGATGGTTTCGAGACCCAGTTAGCAGAAGATGGCTCAAGAAGATGTCAGCCTGGATGGCTCAAGCAGACACCTCGTCCCTGACCAATTAGAATCGGACTTGTCCCTAAACCATAGCATTGCTGTAATTTTGTAGGTTTTGCCTTTATAAGCCCACCTATACTGTTGCTCCGGGCCTCCTCCCTTACTCTTCTGTGTCTGGGGGTACGGGACGAGGCCTGAGCCTTGGCTTGGTAAATAAACCTTGCATTTTGCAGTTTGGGTTGCCTGGTCTCTCGGTGGTCATCGTAGGGTCTCTGGGACTTGGGTATAACACTACCACTTGAGCCACAGCGCCATGTGCAGGCTTTTGGTAGTTTATTGGAGATAAGAGTCTCATGGACTTTTCCTGCCCAGGCTGTGTTGGAACCCTGAATGTTCAGATCTCAGCCTTCTGAGTAGCTAGGATTTTAGGTGTGAGTCATTGGTGCCCAGCAACCCTTCTCTTTTAACATAATAAAAGGGAACTAATTTTTCTTTTCAAAATTGGTTCAGATATGCACGAAGCATTTTTTAAAATTATCACACATCTCAGTGTATTCATCACACACTGGGGCTCTGAGGAGTGAGACTCCCTTAGTCATCTTCAGGACAGTAATAGAGGAGGCCCAGCCTCAGGTCTTGGCCTCCATCTCCTCCTGGTTAAACTGAACTTCCCAGAAACAGGAGACAGGATAAGGAATAAGGAGGAGGAGCCAGTCAGAGGGAAACATGGAATTGGCGGCCATGTCTGCTGTCCAGGTGGCTGTCCTCTGAGCAGCCTCAGAGTTTCTGACTCACATTGAAAATGAGGATAATACCAGCAGCCCCAGTGCTGCAGGGCAATGGGAAAGCACGTTGTAAATTCCACAGTACGACTGTGCGTACTGAGAGAGGTTATGTGTGTAGGTGCCGTGTGTGTGTGTGTGTGTGTGTGTGTGTGTGTGTGTGTGTGTGTGTGTGTGTGTGTGTGTGTGTGTGTGTGTGTGTGTGTGTGTGTGTGTGTGTGTGTGTGTGTGTGTGTGTGTTCCTGTAGCTTGAACTCAGAGCTTGGATACTGCCCTTTAGTTAGTTTTTTTTAGCTCAAGGCTAGTGCTCTACCACTTTAGCTACAGCTGCACTTGCAGCTTTCTAGTGGTTAACTGGATATAGTCTCCTGGACCTTCCTGCCCAGGCTTAGCTTTGATCCAGGATCCTTAGATCTCAGCCTCCTAATAGTTAGGCTTATGGTTTTGAGCCATCACCACCACACTGTGTGATTTTATTATTATTATTATTATTTTAAGGAACTCTTTTGTATGTGTGTGTGTCTGGGAGTGCTGAGACTTGAACTCAGGGCCTGGACACTTACTGTTCCTTAGCTTTTTTACTTAATGCTCTTGCTCTGTCACTTGAGCCACAGCTCTTCTCCTTGTAGCATTTGGGTGGCTACGTGGAGATAAGAATCTCATAGAAATTACTGCCTGGGCTGGCTTTGAACCTCCATCCTCAGATCTCAGCCTCCTGAATAGCTAGGATTACAGGTGTGAGCCACCAGAGCCTGGCTCAAGAACTAATTTTAAAGGCATTGCATGTACTTTTAGGAGTTTCCATGAAAAGTTTCCCTTAGGAACCTCCCCTAGACACACAGTAGGGGAGGACACCTCTGTGAACTCCCAGAATGGCTCAGGACATGGAAGTCTTCAGTGGTCCCTTCTCCCTGTTCCCTTGCTCACCCAGCTGTTAGTTCTTCCAGATGGAAGGTGTTGAGTGCCCCTTCTGGTTCTGAAGACAGATAGCAAAACAAAGCATGTCAGATCAGAGGATCTGGCATGTGCTGTTCCAGATGCTACTAAGGGCCAAGGCTCTGCCCTGGGGAAGGGGGAGGACATGGCAGAGCCCTCTTAACTTTGCATCCAGTCCCATTTCTCTTTGTCAGCTGTGCTTTGCCTAGCACTGGGTATGTAAGGATTTATGTGAGAGCTGCTGTGGGTGACAGTAATTGTTACCTCCTCTTCAGAAGTGGGAGGAAAATGTGTTTGCCTTAAGCCTGCTCCTGCCTTGGCTTGCCATTGCTTTCTGTTCTAGATATCATGTGATGGAGAAGGCAAGGCCAAAGCCTGGGCCTACCAGATTGTCCAATTTGGCACTTTCTGGATTATTTGAGATCCACATGGGTATGTCTCTGGTTCCACCCCAGTCCTGGAACTTGAACGCAGAGCCTGGGCTTTGTCCCTGAGCATTTTTATTCAAGGCTGGTGATGTTCAACTTGAGGCACAGCTCCACTTCCAGCTTTTGGCTGGTTAATTGGAGATAGAGTTTCGCTTTTCTGACCAGGCTGGCTTTAAATTGTGATCCTCATATCTTAGCCTCCTGCATGATATCTATAGGTATGATCAGCCAGAACCCAACTGTGTGTGTGTGTGTGTGTGTGTGTGTGTGTGTGTGTGTGTGTGTACGTGTACGTGTACTAGGGCTTCATGCTCTTATATTTTTTAAATTTTTTTTCTCTTAAGGTTGGTACTTAGTCCGTCCGTCCCCCCCCCCCCCCCTTAGTTGGTTGTAGGGATTGAACTCAGGGCCTGAGCGCTGTCCCTGATCTTGTTTTGCTCAAAGCTAGCCCTCTACCGCTTTGAACCACAGCTCCATTTGCAGGGTTTTTTTTGTTTGTTTGTTTTTGTTTTTGCTGGTTGTGGGGCTTGAACTCTGGCCTGGGCGCTGTCCCTGAACTCTTTAGCTCACATTCTACCACTTGACCTACAGTGCCACTTCTGGTTAATTGGAGATAAAGAGTCTCACAGACTTTCCTGCCTGGGCTGGCTTTGAACCATGATCCTCAGATCTAAGTCTCCTAAATAGCTAGGATTACAGGCGTTAGCCACCAGCACCTGGCTCCACTTGCAGTTTTTGAGTGGTTAATTGAAGATAACAGTCTCACAGGGACCTTTTCTGCCCAGGCTGGCTTTGAAGTCTCACAGGGTCTTTTCAATCTGGGCTGGCTTCAAACTGTGATCCTCAGATCTCAGCCTCCTGAGTAGCTAGGATTATAGGCACGAGCCACTAGCACCCGGCTTCCTCTAGTTCTCTTATTTTCTTGTGTGTGTGTGTGTGTGTGTGCGCGCGCACGCACACATGTGTGTGAGACAATTGGCATTTATACTTGCTAGGCAAGTATTCTACCATATAAGTCATGCCCCTAGTCCTTTTTGCCTTGGCTTTTTTTCCAAATGGATCTCTCTTTTCTCCCAGGCCAGCCTCAGATTGTGATCCTCCTAACTGCACTTTCCATGTAGTTAGGATAACAGGTATACACCACTAGGTATAACTTAACTTTTTATTGGTTACGATGAGCCCATGAAATTTTTTTTGCCTGGAATGGCTTCTAACTGTGACCCTCTCAATCTCTGCCTCCTGAGTAATTAGGATTACAGTAGTTAGCCACTGTACCTGACTTTCTCTCTCTCTCTTTTTTTTTTTTGTCAGTCATGGTGCTTGAACTCTGAACTTGGGAGCTGTCCCTGAGCTTTTCATCTCAAGGCGAGTGAGCGCTCTACCATTTGAGCCGCAGTGCCACTTCCGGTTTTCTTGTGAATTTTGGAGATAAGAGTCTCATGGACTTCCCTGCCTGGGCTGGTTTTGAACCTCAATCCTCAAATCTCAGCCTCCTGAGTAGCTAGGATTACAGGCATGAGCACCAGCACCTGGCTTTAAAGCTGCAATAAGAATAATGTAGAAAAACACTTCTTGTGTATAAATTGTGTGTGTGTGTGTGTGTGTGTGTGTGTGTGTGTATGTGTGTGTAACTGTTAGAAATAGCTTGGGATGTTGGGATGTACCATAGGAATAAGAAGCATGTACCATCAGCCCAAACTGGCAAGCAAACACGCAGAGCCACAGGCCGCCTCCTTGTTTATCCCTAACTCAGCAGGCCCCGCCCCTCTGCTCACAATGGCTGAACTCAGGTTCACAGTCTGCAACAGGGTGTGGATTAATTAACATGTAATTAAAATTCAAGGAGCTTCTGATAGGATGTCTTAAAGTGCTCTGGAAAAGGATGTATGTAATTAAAATGTAATTAATAAGGGCCAAAAGGCTGGGCCAAAGGAAAAACTCTTCAGAAAAGCAATTATCTTAAGATTAACAGAAAGGAAGCAAACTACTTTGATAGAAAAGATGCTTTTCTCACATAAAGTCACCAACATCTTCAGCATCTGTTTAATTGAAGGTTATCTTGGGAGTGCAGGTTGGACAGGCTGGGTTTTAAAAGATGGATATATAGCAGATAGTCTGACTTTTTCTCAGCCTTGTGCTGCTGAAGCTGGCCAAGTGTCTGTGCTTTGAGGTAGACATGATCTTCAGCCTGTTGTTCCAGCTTCCATGTTTCACGTTGATAAAAACAGCTCTCCTGGCCTAACTTTACAGTGACCAGATATGATCATTTTGAAATTAAAAAATTTATAACAAAACTGCAATATTTGTGTGTATCAGTAAATGGATGACTTTGGCTCACTGAAACTTAGTAGTTTTTAAAATTTTATTTTACAGAAAGTGTTTTTCCTCAAGTTTTGGGACAGTTTTTAGTTCATCTTTTTTTTTTTTTTTTAAAGTGGGGTTGCGGTTGGGGGGGAGGTAATCAGTCTTGGGGCTTAACTCAGAGCCTGGGCTCTGTCCCTGAGATTTTTCTTTTTGCTTAAAGCTGGCGTTCTACTGCTTGAGTCACTGCTCTACTTCCAGCTTTTTGGTGGGTAACTTGAGATAGGAGTCCCATGGACTTTCCTACTTGAGCTGGCTTCAAGCCATGATTGTTAGATCTCAACCTTCTGAGTAGGTAGCATTACAGATGTTACCACCAGCTCCTCCAGTTCATCTTTACTATTTGGTACTTCTTTAAATTGTGTTCCCACTGGATTAGAGAGTATTTGATATTTACACCAGAAGCTCTACCTCCTTTTTATTTGTGAATGGATCCTGGCCGCTAGATAGTATTGACTGGTGAATGAAAACATTCTGTGCTTTCTTCCTGAGGGAATTTCTTCTCTGTGCCCCACCTTAAGTGGTCAGGCTTTAATTAGATGGTTACCTTTTGCTTCCTATTCAGTGTATTTCCCTTTGCTTAGAGACTAGTTAGACAATTGGCTGATAAAAACTACCCCAGCTCTTAGGCTTAGGGTCATAAATAGATCACCCCCAGTCTCCTCAAAGCTAAATATCTTCACTTCCTTCTTCCTCCTCTCACTGATCTCTTGTCTATATATCCATCTAAATGGCTAGACTTCCTTGGCCCTACTCCCATATTCCCCAGCCATTGAACTGCAAGGTCTACCTGAGAGATGCTTATAGAGCCCCAGCATGTGAGTGTTCTGGAATCGGGCAACAAAGCATCTCCCCTTGTGGAAAATGGGGAAATCACATAGCCCATCCTGCTCACAGGACTGGTTTTGGGCAGCGGGAGAGTATAGGGACAAGTGGGTACTGTGGACAAGGAACATTCTGTCGCTTCTCTTGGTGGAGTAGTTGTCTGAGCCCACAAGCTCTTCAGCACCAAGCCTTGTCTCCTGGGCCATAGTCCCCTTCCTAGCATCAAAAAACAGGCAGTACAAGAAATGGAAGGAGTGCTCAAGGCTAGCACTCTTACTACTTGCACCACAGTTCTACTTCTGGCTTTTTGTGGTTAATTGGAGGTAAGAGTCTCATGAACTGTCCTGCCTAGGTTGGCTTTGAACTGTTATCCTCAGATCTCAGCCTCCTGAGTATCTAGGATTGGAGGCGTGAAACCACTGGCACCCAGAAAAATGTTGAACTTTTTAAAGCTTCAATTTCCTCCCTAGTAAAATGGAGATAATAGTTACCAACTTCAGATTTATGCTGAAGGTGAATTGGGAGGCTCTATAGATAGGATTTGTGTCTGGAATATTGCAAGAGCTCAGAATTAAGCAATTAGGTTTTAAATTTTTTATCATGTTCAAATTTATTCATTTTTAAAAATTCACACATAAAATTATATTCATTTATCAGGTACAACATTTTTGAAAGTATATGTGTTGTAGAATTGTTAATGCTAGCTAATTAAAATACATATTACCTCAAAAAAATGATCAAAACTTTCCATTTAAAAAAGGATAGTATACCAGAACAGATTAAGGTCATCTTTAGCATCCTGGTAGCATTACTCAATAGTTGATTAAACTCTGCCCAGCTGGCTTTGGAATAGAAACCTGAACAGTCCTGGCCAAGATGGCAGCCTTGGATACCTTTGTTTTTGTTGTTGTTGTTGTTGCATTTGGAGACTCTTCCTTTCTTCAGACAGTATAGTTTAACTGACTTCATTAGACCTGGATAAAAAACATTGAGGATGGGGGTAGGAAGAAAGGAATCATTCCCTGTGATTTGTCCCCTCTCTTCCACCTGCAGCCCTTTTCCTTGCTCTAGGCTGGAGACTCCCTTCTGATCCCCTGATTTCCCTGGGAAGCTGAGGTTCCATTTTAAAATCCTGTGGCTTCAAGGTGAAACTTTCTCCCAGATTTCTCCAGTTCCCTGTCTCCAGTGCTGGGGACGTTTTAATTCATTACAGTCCATATGGATTGGGGTCCATAGCAGTAGGTAACTTTGTAGGGAGTTCCTAGCCTTTGCCCTGCTGTCAGCCTGCACCAATGGCATAAGCCCATCAGGCCTCTGTGTTTCCCTGGGGTGTTGAATATGACCGGCCAGTCATATTCCCAGGCAATAACAAAGACCTCAGTGATGTGGCCCAAGGTTTCCATTCCACAAAACAACCATAAGGATGTTCTTATTAAGATAGTGGCTCAATGGTAGGGTACTAGACTTAAGCACAAAAAGCTCAGGGATAGCATCAAGGCCCTGAGTTAAAGCCCCAGGACCAGCACACACACACAAAAGATTTATATCATCAAGAACACTTGTGAGGCTTTGCTTCGTTCTTTTTGACAAAAAATGAACTGCTTTTTTTTTCCCCAGCTCCTCTTCCTTCTTCCTGATTCTTTCTTTCCCCTGCATTGTATGCTGTACACAGCAACCACAGGGCTCTTTTAAGAACAAGTCTGGTCATGTCTTCATCTGCTCTGAGCCCTTTCCTAGTCCCTAGGATAGAATCTAGAGTTTTTATTTTATTTTTTTTTCTTCAGTATGGGAGATTGAACCAAGGGCCTTGACCATGTTAGGCAAGTTCTCTACCACTTGAGTCATACCCTTAGCTCTTATATTTAGTTTTTTTAATTTGTTGTTATAAAAGTGATGTCCAGAGGGGTTACACTTACATAAGTCAGGTAAAGAATACATTTATTTTTGGATAGTGTCATGTTCACCTTCCCTTGCTCTATCCCAGTTTTCCCTCTTTCTTTTGAGACCAAGTATCTCTGAATCTCAGGTGAAACTCAGTATGTAGCCCATAATGCATTAGTCTTGAATTTGGCAATTCTCTCCTTCCTCAGCCTCCCCTAGTGCTGGGATTACAGGTATGTGCCACTACTGTGCTTGGTGAATCCCGAGTCCTTGATCTGACTGAGTACTACATTGTCAGCTTTCTTAGCCATCATTGCCTGCTCTCTCCAAAGTCAGCCTTGTCTCCAGCCTTTCATTCTCCTGGGCCTTGATGTGCTACCAGTGTGGACTTCTGGCCAGGTCCTCTGTGTGCTTTAGGTCTCTGTGGAGACATCACCTTCCTCTGTTGGGTCTCAGTGGGTTTCCTCCTACCCTGTGCTTAGGGGCTTCTTAGTCCCTCCCACATCCCAGGACAGTCATGGTGTTCTTGGCAGCCTCCCCTCCCCTATCCTGTAGTTATATGTACTTTGCACAGGGTGCTTCTGTGTGACTTGTGTACTGTGCCCATCCCAGGCCCCTAGCACTCCTGCTGCCACAGAATGCAGACCCTATCATGGTGTGGATGAGAGGTATAGAGGTATATTACTACTGCACTGAGAAGCCTGGGCCTGGCAGAGCCACCAGACATTTACCAGATGGACAGCTTCCTGATCCCATCCCTAATATTGTGGTAGACTCTGGTGAGTCATGTTCTGAGGCAAGACCAGAGACTGCAGTGATCTGGCCCCAGCCTAGCATTTCACAAAACAGGGACCTGGTCTAGAGTCAGGTAATAAGTCACTTTTAGACCTTCCCCTTCCCTTCCCCATTCCCCTTTTTCTTCTTTCTCTCCCCTCCTCTCCCCCCACGTTTCCCCTTCCTCTCCTCCTCCCCTCCCTCTCCCCACTTTCTCTCTCTTTCCCTCTCCCCCTTCCTTTTCCTCATGTCCCCTTTCCCTGTCTCCCCCTCATCCCTACCCCTCCATGCGCTTGCGCACGTGTGCATACACACACACACACACACACACACATACACACACACACATACACACACACACAGATTTCATCTATGACATGAAATAAAGCCTGATGCTTTTTACACTCTTATAGTGTTCATCTTAGAAAACCACAGGAAGTACCAGAGAGAATTTGTGTCTTCGTTCTTAACCTCAGGACTGAACTGGAAAATCTTGGCATATTCTTTCGTTCTTTCTTTCATTATTTATTGTTATTATAAAAATGTGACGTGCAAAAGGGGTTACAGTTACATAAGTCATAGAGTACATTTCTTTTTGGACAATGTTACCCCTTCCCTCGATTTTTTTTAAATGAAAAAAAAGTATTTAACATCAGAATATGGGCTTATTTTTAAAATTCTAAATAATTACGTTCACTCCAAGACTTACACAATTATCTTTTAAAAAAAATATTGAAAAATCTCTGGTTTTTTCTGTCCCAGAAGTGATTTGCAGAGAGGATGAATTATCCTGCCTGATGCCACGAGGTCTATTTTTATCATTTGGGATGTTGAGACTAAAAGTGACAGAACGGATTTAATGTTGCTTTAGTGCCAAGCCACATGGCCACACAGGAGCCTGCAGTAGTAATGTGTTCATCCAACTCCCTGGAATAGAATGGAATAGAAGAACCCACCTGTGACACAGAGAAAGGGGAGTGTGCGCAGTGTGGCAGGAGGAGGTCAAGTGTGTGGAAAGGGAACGGGCTGAAGAAACTGATCATTTGTGTTTCCTTATGGAGAACTTAGCAACTACAAATGCCTGTGTACAGGGGAGCAGGGTATATTAAAGGAAAGTAGACCCTGGATCCTTGGGTATGAGAATGAAGTTACTGGGAAACAATTGCCACAGGAATTTAAGGAATTTTCCAGCAAATGGAATCTTATCCAATGAGCACTCTGAAAAAGTAGGTGAGCTGTACATTGATGGCTCATGTCTGTAATCTTAGTTACTTAGGAAGCTGAGATTTGAGGAATACAAGTTGGAAACCAGCCTGGGAAGGAATGACTGTGAGACTATCTCCAATAAACTACCAAAAGCTTGGGCTGGGGTGTAGCTCAGTGGCAAAGCGCTTGCCTAGCAAATGCAACGTCCTGGGTTTGATCCCCAGTACCAAAAAAGAAAAAAAGACAAAAAAAAATACAGTTAAACTGTGGAGGTATGGCTCAAGTGATAAGGCACCAGCCTTGAGCAAAAAAGCTAAATGACAGCACCCAGGCCCTAAGTTCAAACCCTAGTACTGGTGCACGCAAGCACGCACGCATGCACAGAGACAGATACACATTTGCTCACACAGCAAGGGACATGTTCAAGGCTAGGGTATGTTAGGAGCCTGTTACAGAGGTCTGGATGAGGGAGGTCTGGACTGGATGAAGTCCTAGAACACTTTGACTAGGGAAAAACTGAAGGCTGGGGTCCAGCTAGAATCTAAATGAGTGAATTTGGCTTGTCTGGGAGTTGCTTGGCAGTATGGGTCTAGTGAGCCCGTCTGTTTCTGGTTTTTCTCAAGAGAAGACAGACTTGTGAGTGTTGTCATAAATTCTCCTGAGTTTTAAATACCTTGTTGGCCAGTAGAGCCATCTGTGCCTGCCAGGTGTCACACACACCTGTCCATTTAACCCCTTCTACTATGCAGGATTCTGAGGGGTACAGGCATGATGATTCTTCTGAGGTGGGAGAGGCATGGGGGTTTATCTTTATTTGACAGATGGGGACTAGGACACCTAGAGGTTATGGGGCTTCCAGAGATAACTATTGCAGTGTCATAGCAGACAAGGGTGAGCCCAGGGTATGTGGAGAGTGGCTAGTTACTCCCTGCCTATTCCACTGACCCCTCCCCCTCTCCCCTCTTTTCTCTTCCCCTCCTCCCTCCCTCCCCCCCACCCCCCCTTTCTGGGGCTTGAACTCAAAGCCTGGCAGCAGCTGTCTCTGAGCACTCTCTCTCTAGAGTCACAGCTCCATTTCTGGCTTTTTGCTGGTTAATTGCAGCTCAAGAGTTTCACAGGCTTTCTGCTGGAGCTGCTTTTGAACCCCGATCCTCAGATCTGTGCCTCTTGAGTAGCTAAGATGACAGGCATGAGTCTGTAATCAGTGATCTTTTGAAAGCTTTTCTTCTCAAGTAACATTTGATATTGGAGCAATCTTAACACTTTGTGGGATTGAGCTAGAGCAAGGATACTGCAGTACGGAACCCTTTTCCTTTCCCCCATACACAGAGGCTCCCCTGGAGCCATTCCAGAGAGCTCGCTCTCCTTATCCCCAAAGACCTATGTCTTTAGACTTCCAGCCGTGCCTGAAATCCTACCACAATAGCCCTGCTTCCTGATACATCACAGGCACCAGGCCGTCTCTTTTCCATATGCATGCAGGGAAACCGAAAAGCCACAGGAATGCAGCCTGACTTCTCTCTGAGGCTGGGGGCTGTGGACCTGCCAGGAACTTGGGCACTGAATACATTAGCTTTGTCAAGAAGGCAGCCTCCAAATTCAGATCCAAAACCACATGTTTTGACACCCCCCCCCCATGTCTTATGGGGTCTATCTGACTAACTTCTTGCTTCTCTGCTTTCCTGGACTCTTTATGTCAAGGCCTACCTTGGTCAAAGCTACCAGAGGTGGCTTTTAGACCCTTTTGACACTTTGCTCATGCCACCAGTGAACTCCTCTATCACTTGAGCCATGCCTCCATCCCACATTAGTTTCTTTTTTTTTTTGTTTATTGCTGAGTAGTGTTCTGTTAGAGGGATGTATCATTTGGTGATGGACATTGGATTTGTTTCTAGCTTTTGGCTATTGCAATAAAGCCACTGAGCATTATGTCATTTGCTGCAGGACATGAACATTTGTGTATGAGTACGTGATTTTTGTTCTTAATACTTTGGAGTGGCTGAATCCCAGTTAGTTATAGGTCTGATTTTTTTTTAAAGAAATTGGAAAACTCTGTTAAGAGTACCATTTTGCATGCCTACCATCAATCTATGAGAACATCCATTGTACAAATTCCTTGCTAACACTTTAATTTTAGCCATTCTCACATCTTGACACCCTTTCATGGAGAGCATCTCTTTGTGGGTTGTGAAATGTATGCTAATCAATGTTGCCAATTAGGTTATTTGTCTTAATTGTTTTAACAGTATTATATAATATTTGGCATACAGATCTTTTGCCTAATATGTGGTGTGTGTGTATGTGTGTGTGTGTGTGTGTGTGTGTATGTGTATGTATGTATGTATATGTGTGCTGGTCTTGAGGCTTGAATTCAAGGTTCCTGGGTGCTGTCCCTGAGCTACTCAAAGGAAGCACTCTAGCACTTTAAGCCACAGCTCTAGTTCCAGTTTTCTGGTAGTTAATTGGAGATGAGTGTGTTACAGACTTTCTTGCCCAGGCTAGCTTTGAACCATGATCCTCAGATCTCAGTCTCCTGAGTAGCCAGGATTACAGGTGTGATCCCTGATACATGTTTTATAAATATATCCCTCAATCTGTTCCTTGCCTTTTTGCTTTTTTTTTGGTCTGAAATGGGAACTTGAACTTTGACCCATTGGCTAGCACTTTACAAACTGAGCCATGCCTCCAACCCTATGCCTTTTTGCTTTCTAATAATATGTCAATATCATCTGAAAAGTTGTTAAATATTTGACAATGTAGTAAACTTAAGGGATGCTGCAGACCTTGGATGTGACATGAACATGAATGAGAGTATGCCTTACATAGTTTCGACTCTCGATCTAGAAAGAAGTATGCAGAGTTTGTGAAGAACACAGTGTAGACACCACACTGGGTACTAGAGGTAGAAGCCAAGATGTAGACTTGAACAAGTCTGGGCTGCCCTCGGGAGGAGAAGGCCATCATACATGTCATTTGTTTCTACGTACACTCTATGCTTTATCATCAACATGATACTTTTAGTCCTCAAAACAGCAGCTGAGCTGGACTGCCCCATTCTGCAGGTGCAGACATTCAGGCTTAGAATAAGTTAATTCAGCTATAATTTGGGAGACTTGCACTGTAGCTCAAGCCTCCCTAACTCCAGCCAGAGTCCATATTCTTTACCTTTGAACCAGATTACCTCTGAAGTAGAGCCTAAGAGATCTGTTAAGGAGCCCTGAGTCATAAACAGGATGTGTGGCACACAAGGAAGTGGAAATTGACTTTTGGCCGTGCTCCAGAAAGCAACATGGAGGAGTTGGTGTTTGCAACACCCCTGAAGGGTGACCATGACCTCAAGTGACTGGTGGTTAGCCAGGCTGCAGAAGCAGGAGCAGCCCTGACATACAGAAGCTTGATAGCCCTCAAGGGTCTGGGGAGAGACAAGGTGATTCAGATTGCCCCAAAGTCCTTGAAATGTGGGCCGAGAAGTTTGAATTTGACTCAGAAGGCAGGCAACAAGTCTCTCTGTTCACAATAAGTTCTTATTCTACGGGAGGATTTGGTCTGTCATTTGCATCTGAATCAATCTTTCCTTTCTTTCTTTTTTTTTCATTTTAGTTTTCCTTTTTTTGAGGCAGGATCTCATTTTATAGTTCATTATGAATTTGAGGTTGGCTTTGAATTTGTGATCTTTCTGCCTCAACTTCTGGAGTGCTGGGATTATAGATGTGCATTGCCATGCTTGGTTCTGGGCTGGCTTGCTTTCTCTTTTCTTTCTTTGATTTTGTTTCTTCTTAATTTTGTTCTGGTACTGGGGCTTGAACACAAAGCCTTATGCTCTCATTTCATTTTTTCCCCCTCAAGGCTGGTAAGTTATACCTCCACTTGTGGCTTTTTGGTAGTTAATTGAAGATGAGTCTCACAGTCTTTTGTACTGTCTTTGAACACCCAATTGTAAACACAGGAAAACATAGGTTTATTTGTCTATATACATAAACATTGAGTAAAGTACAATGTAGACAAGGGAGGGTTGCAATGGTGTAATTCCTTTGCATAGCTAACTTATAATTAAACAAAATGACTACTAGGAAGCTGGAATATGTGTTGTGGGAGGGAGATCAAGGGGGAGGAATGTAGATGGATGGAGAGAGGAAGAGTGGGAGAATGCAGTCATTATATTCAATGTACTGCTAGGTGCCTGTGGCTCATGCCTGTAATCTTAGCTACTCACGGGGCTGAGATCGAAGGATCACAATTCAAAGCTAGCCCAGGCAGGAAACTCCATGAGATCCTTATCTCCAATTAACCACCAGAAAACCAGAAGTAGTGCTGTGGCTCAAGTGGTAGAGTGCTTGCCTTAAGCTGAAGAGCTGAGGGACAATACCTAGACCCAGAGTTCAATCCCCATGATTGACCAAAAAAAAAAAAAATCAGTGTACATATGTGAAATGGATGAGTGGGTTGGGAGAGATGGAGAATAATGAAAGAGGTGACATAGATCAAATTGCATTGTACTCATAAACTGACATGTTGAATCTAAACCCCTTTGTACAACTTCTTAAAGGTCATATTAAAATTAAACTAAACCAAATTGAAAGCTTAAAAAAAGATTAATTAGACTTTGCCAGAGAACCACGCAGACATCCAGGTACAGAGAACAAAGAAAGGTTTATTGCTGGGAAAGGGGGCCGTCCAGACTCTAGAAGGCCGAGACCCTGGTGTGGAATTGAGGGCCAGGGGCTTCATCATGGCGGACTAGGATTTATGGCTGCTGTCCAAATGGTAGATAAGAGATCCTGCAGCAGCCCAAAGCTGAAGGTCACTCTAAGGGGCTCTTGTTGCCTTATATGGTGGTAGCTGCCCCAGAAAAGTGTCATCCCAAGGTAAAGGGGGGTTTGGAGGCTGATTATTTACTGCCTTTACTACATGGGTCTAGTGTTGCCTAGGAAGGGAGCATGCTAAGCTGTGGAGAAGGGAAGGAGTGGTCTAAGCTATGGGAAGGGAACTCATTTTGCTAGCACAAACTAAAATAAACTAAAACTCTCCTGTCCCTAAGGAGTTTAGTATGTAGGGATTGTGGCGTTCTGCATAGAAACTCAACACTAGCAGAAAACTCCTGCTACATTGGGCATAATGGTGGAAACTGTTCCTTGGAGCACATTAAGACTTGTGGTCCCTAAATCTGTGTCTTAGGCCTCTGTAGCTGAGCACCATAGAAATTTTTTTTTTTTTAAAGCGTGACATAAAAGGCAAGCCTACAACTCTCTTGTGGTGGCTTGTGTGCAGTGCCCAACCCCTGGGCCTAAGCTATGCCTCTGGGAAATTAAAATTAAGATGGGGGGCAATGGTCCCTTTCTCCACCCTTCCTCCCCTTCCCTGACTGCCCTTCCCCCTTCCCCTCATCCTTTCCTACCAGTGCTTTCTCAGACCTGCATACTAGCTTTATCCAGTGACTGAAGCTAATCCAAATCACAGCTCTCTCTTTCTGGAAACCACACCAGTCTGGGATCTAGCCTAGTCCTGGGGGAAAAAAAGCCACCTTGGATAACTAAAAGAAGCCCATTTAACATTTTCTCTGGTATATATGCCCTTGTGGAATGGCCAGGTGAGGCACCCATGGACCAGCTGTGTTTAGAAGGAATGCCTGGACTTCAGCTGAGGTTCCCAGTCACTGGCTCCCAGATTCCCCATTGTTAACCTTTTCACCAATCCAAAGTAAAACAGAAAAGAAAATGTGAAGAGAAAGTCGAGTTTTCAGAAAGCTTAGTCTGGGCCATTGCTGCTGGCTCCTGCCTGTAATCTTAAGCTACTCAGGAGACTGAGATCTAAAGATCAGAAGCTAGCCTGGGTAGGAAAAATCCTTGAGACTCTTAGTTAGCTCAAAGTAACTAGCAAAAAGCTGGAAGTGAAGCTGTGGCTCAAGTGATGAGTGTCAGCCTTGAGTGGAAAAGCTAAGGGATAGTGCCCAAGCTCTAAGTTCAAGCCCCAGGACTGCCCCCTGCCCTACTCCTATACCCCTTCAAAAGCTTTGTGTGTTCCTGATGCTGGGTGGACACTTCCAGCTTTCTGTCCTCTGTCATTTAGCTTATGAAATGACAGCAGGTTGATTGCCCACTTGGTTGGCTTGAATGTGGTTCCTGAACGCTGCAATGCTGATCACACAGCATTTGTGGAGGCATTTCTTTTCAAGTGCAGTAAGTCAGAACAGGGGCTGGGAATGTGGCTTAGTGGCAAAGCACTTGCCTAGCATGCATGAAGCCCTGGGTTCAATTCCTCAGTACCACATAAAAAGAAAAAGCTGTAAGTAGCACTGTGGCTCAAGTGGTAGAGTGCTAGCTTTGAGCAAAAGAACTCAGGGACAGTGCCCAGGCACAGAGGTCAGTCCCCAGGACTGGCCCAAACAAAAACAAAAACAAACACATAGAAGTCAGAACTGCTAGGTGGATGTGACTATGAGACTGAACAGCTTCAATTCTTCTCTGTGTGGCTTGTGGAAGATCCAGAGACCCCTTCTCCTCCTCCTTACTAGCTTGGGTATTGATTGGGCATTAGTTTTATTTCTTACCCTGGGTGTTTAGAAATGAACCCTACTCTGTGGGTGATAAGGCCATTGGTCTGCCACGTGAAGGTGGATTATGTTTCTGTGGGTGGTGGGTTTGTTGTTGTCTGGACCCACCCTGCCTTCTTTCTAGCTTCCTGAATTACATTCAGTCCTTTAACATTAGACACTGTTGAACATGAACTGTACAACTGGTGGGTGGGTACGGTAGGGAAGAACTGGGAAAGAGTGAGGGAAGGGGTGACAATGTCAAAAAAGAAATGTACTTATTACCTCATTTATGTAACTGTACATAACCTTTATAGTAACATTAAAACAAAAAGGCCAGTTCTGGGCTGGGAAGGTGGCTCAGTGGTAGAGTGCTTGCCTCGCATGCATGAGGCCCTGGGTTCAATTCCTCAGTACCACATAAGCAGAAAAGGCCAGAAGTGGCACTGTGGCTCAAGTGGTAGAGCACTAGCCTTGAGCTAAGAGCTGAGGGACAGTGCCCAGGCCCAGAGTTCAGGCCCCATGACTGACCCTCCCCCCAAAAAAAATTTTAAAAAAATTTAAAAGTCAGTTCTAAGACAGGCTCCAGTGGCTCGTACCTGTAATCTTAATTACTCATGAGGATGATATCTGAAGATCATGGTTCAAAGCCAGCCTGGGCATGAAAATCTGTGAGACTCTTATCTCCAATAAATTACTCAGAAGTAAGAAGTGGCTCTGTGGCTCAAGCAGTAGAGTGCTAGCCTTGAGCAGAAAGCTCAGAGACAGCACCTAAACTCTTGAGTTCAAGCCTCACCACCAGCAAAGAAAAAAAAAATCCTTTGATACACAGCTCACTGCCTTTCCTGGGTGCCTCTGGGCTGGGAATTAGCTTTATCCCAGGGAGCATGTTAATTCACATTCTTTTGCTCTGTGTCAGCTCAAAGCAAGGCTGTGAGCCTGGACCACTCTGTCCTCTGGTGCCAGAGAATCAGGGGCTCAGTAAATAATAACCCTGTGACCCATGACAGTCTTAAGGCTGTAGAAGAAACTGTACGGAGCATATTTTAAGCAGCTTTTTAGAGAAAATGAATTAACCTACCCATAGGTGAGTTCAAGGCCCACCACTGTCAATGCTGTGTGACTCCAGACAAGCAACTTAGCCACTCTTTTTTTCTTTCTCTCTCTCTCTCTTTTCCTTCCTTCCTTCCTTCCTTACCTTCTTTCCTTCTTTCCTTCCTTCTTTCTATTTCTTTTTCTTTCTGTCTTTCTGCCTTCTTTCCTTTCTTTCTGTCTGTCTTTCTGTCATTCTGTCTTTCTTTCTTTTTCTTTTTCTTGCTGGTCCCGGGACTTGAACTCAGGGCCTGGTCACTGTCTCTGGGCTTCTTTGTGATCAAGGCTAGTGCTCTGCCACTTGAGCCACAGTGTCACTTCTGGCTTTTTTGAGTAGTTTATTGGAGATGAGTCTCACAGGGACTTTTCTGCCCTGGCTAGCTTTGAATCTTGATTCTCAGATCTCACTCTCCATGGTAGCTAGGATTATGGGCATAAGCCACCAGCGCCTGGCTATTTTTATTTTATTAAACTTTATTATTATAAAGGTGATGTATGGAGGGATTACAGTTACATAAGTCAGGTAAAGAGTACTTTTATTTTTAGACGATGTCACCCCTTCTTGCCCTCTCCCCCCAGTCTTTTCCTCCCATCCCCATCCACGTTGTATTTTCAACATGCTGTCCAGTGAGTACCACTGCTTTTTTTTCTTCCCTTTTCCCTCCATTTCTGTGTACTTGTTTTTATACTTAAGAAAAATAGAAAGCTATTATCTATCCTACTTCATGAGGTTATTTGACTACTGTACCTAGTTTGGTTATTGCAACTGAGATATTGTAGGCTTTAGACAGTGGTCAAATACAAATAAGATTCATTGATTCATTGGTTGGTTGATGGATCCAGTAATTCATTGATTCAATACACTTATTGTTGTACCAGCTATTAACCAGCACAGACATGTGCTTACATTCTTGTGGAAGAGCCATCTAGATGGTAAACAAATTAATAAATGTGACAGTGGTTATTGGTACTGCATTTTTTGTTGTTGTCTTGTGCCAGTACTGGGGCTTGTTCACAGGGCCAGAGCATTCTCCCTTAGCTTTTGTGCTTAAGGTTGAGCCCCATCTCTGTTTCTGGCTTTTGGTGGTTAATTGGAGGTAAGAGTCTCCCAGACTTCTCAGGTTGTTTTCAAACTGCCATCCTCACATCTCAGCCTCCTGAATAGCTGAGATAGGTACTTGAGGGTAAGGTGGTCTCTGAAGAGCATATAGGGCTCTTAGAAATCTTTTTTTCCTTCCAAAGGTTTAAGTCTGCTGAGATCAACCTAACTGGAGACAAAGAAACACTTATCCTATTTTGTGGTTAGAAGAACCATGGAGGTGATGAGCCCATAATCCAGTGAGATCAAAACACAAAAAACACTTAACTGATCCTCTGCACCATGGAGTGGGGGAGTATAGGTAATTTAGAGGGATGGTAAATGATTTTTAGGTAAAAAGAACAGCAGTAGTAGGTGTTAGGTTTTTAAAAAGAGGTAGCCGAGTAAGAACAGCACCACACACATGGTATTCAGGTAAGGAGTAGGTTTATTCATCGTTCCGGCTGGCATCAGGCCATCTTGGTGTCCTCCACGCGGTGGGGAAAGGCCTGGGAAAGAGAGCTGGGAGATCTGGGAAAGAGAAAGAGCTGGGAAAGAGAGAGAAAAGAGCTAGAAAAGAGAGAAAAGAGAGCATCTGGGAAAGAGGTGGGAAAGAGCAAGCTAGAAAAGAGAAGGGAGCTGGGAAAGAGAAGAGAGGAAAGAGCTGAGAAAGAGCTAGAAAAGAGCAGAGCAAGGGCATCTGGGCCTGGGCTAGTCCTTATCTAGGGTATGGGCAGAGAAAGGTGTGGCCACATCAAATTCAGATATGACCTCAGCAGATGCAGATGTGACATCTTCCAGGTGTCCCAGTTGCCTAGGTAACACTGGTACTTTGGTGGAGACTTTGCGGTGAGGAGGGTGGAGTCTGCTAATCATCCAGGAGCGGACGTTACAGTAGGGAGTCTGGGACAAGGTTCCCCTGGGCTGTGGGGGAGGTGGTGACAGGCTCTGAAAAGATGAGGACGGAATTTTCCTAGGAAGAAAGCTTTCTTACCTGGTAGATAAATCTCAAGGAGTCCTTGGAGCTGCTATAGAAGAATAGATAAAAGTTGGATGCTGGTAGCTCACGCCTATAATCCTAGCTAATGTGGAGGCTGTGATCTGAGGATCACAGTTTGAAATCAGCCCAGGCAGAAAAATCTATGAGACTATCAAAAAGCCAGAAATGGAGGTGTGGTTCAAGTGGTAGAACAGCAGACTTGAGGAAAAATGCCAAGTGAGAGCACAAGGCCTTAAGCCTAAGCCCTAGGGCTGGGAAGGTGGCTCAGTGGTAGAGCGTTTGCCTTGCATGCATGAAGCCCTGGGTTCGATTCCTCAGCACCACATAAACAAAAAGAAAAAAGCCAGAAGTGGCGCTATGGCTCAAGTGGTAGAGCGCTAGCCTTGAGCTGAAGCGCTGAGGGACAGCGCCCAGGCCCAGAGTTCAGGCCCCACGACTGGACCCCCCCCCCAAAAAAAAAAATAGGAAAAAGCAGCACTGGAAGTATGGCTCAGGTGGCAGAGTTCCAGCCTAGCAAGCACAGGCCCTTGACAGTTGAAACCCTAGTACATACTATCAAACCATTCTTTCAAACATCTTTAGAATGCAGAATATTGTAGAGTGGTTAGAGTGTGGGATCATTCATTACCCTCCTTTCATGTCAGCCCTGACTCTTCCCTCCTTCCCCCTTCCATCCTTCTTTCTGTCCCATCCCCCCATCCCTGCCTTCCTCCCTGCCTCCTTTTTTGGTGGTACTAGCATTTGAAATCAGAGCCTGCTACTTATCTGTAAAATGAGGACAGTTATCTCTGAGCTCTATCCTTTGGAATATTGTCAGGAAAATTAAAAAAAATAGTTGAAATAAGATATGAAAATGCAGTGATTCTTAAGCAGCATTATTGATGAGAAGGAGCACATCTTGACTCCAGGTTGATCCTTTGTGTTCTGGGCATTTTTTTTTTTTAACTTTTTTTCGGCTTTGATAATTGGATGCTCTCAGATGAGCTCTCCTGGGGTCAGGTTGAATCCATGTTGCCTTGTGTGCGGGCACGCAGGTGGGCAGCCTGTTCTAGGCTTTGTCCTACTGTAGCAGCAGTGGTGTTCTAAGGAAATGAATAAGAAATAAAGGGCTCTGAAATTAGGCTGCTCCTGCAAGATTCAGTGTTACAGGAAGCTCAGCAAAAAAGAGATGGTGTCTGCTATCTCTGCTGGCTTCTTAGAGACAGTGTGTGGCACCGAAGCCCTGGTGCTGGCTTATCCTTCAGGTCACCAGTGGCACTGAGAGCACATTGTAGCTCTTTTCTCATTGCTTGATTGGTGCTGGTACTGGGGCTTGAACTCAGGGCTTCCCACTTAGCTTTTTGCTCATTACTGGTCCTCTACTACTGGAGCCACACTTCTGCTTCTTAGAGATTGTGGCTTTTTCAGAATGCCACCCATCAGTCAGTCTTTGTACCCCAGCCCTTCTTTACCTCTGGCATTGTGTAGCAGTCACTCCTCAATTTGTGACTGGTCAGATGCCTGCCATGTTTTTGTTTTTGTTTTTTTTGTTTTTTTTTTTTGGTCCGGTCGTGGGCCTGAACTCGGCCTGGGCCTGTCCATCACCTCTTCAGCTCAAGGCTAGTGCTCTACCACTTGAGCCACAGCGCCACTTCCGGCTTTTTTCTTTTTGCTTATGTGGTGCTGAGGAATGGAACCCAGGGCCTCAGGCATGCAAGGCAAGCGCTCTACCACTGAGCCACCTTCCCAGCCCCCTGCCATGTTTTTGAAAAGGACAGATCTAGATGTCAGGGTGTTCCCCGCCCCCCCCCCCCCCCCCCGCCCTGTCCCCTCCAGCCAGGGTGCCCAGATTAGTATGGCTAGACAGGATGGAAATAGGAAGCTTAGCAGGTGCTAAGCTCAGTTGGGTTTGATTTCTGTCTTCAGGGCTAGAGAAAGCAAGTATAAGCAAATACCTGGGAGGAGCAATTAGTGCTTGGGGCAGGGTGAGAAAGAGGGTGCAGGCAGAGCAGCTCCTTTGACCCAGAAGTGGTCTATCTGGCCCTGCTGTTGGGCAGGCAGGGGTTGAGCAGTGAAGGTAGCCCTAGCGAAGGTGCAGGGCCTTCAAACAGAGTCACGGCCATGAGGCAGACTTTGGATTTTCCCTGCAGAGGTTGTGTAGCAGGAAGGGACACCATTCTGTGTTCTGCCAGGGTGGCAGCTGCAACTCCTCTGTGGAGACAAGCCCAGAGGGGGCAGGGTGCCAGCTAGGCAGCCAGCTGTGAAGCAGGAAGGCTCTATGGGGGAAGAACAGGATGGCTGTTCAAGAGATGCTCAAACTCAGATTCACACATCCACACTAGTCCTTTCCATATCCCAGGACAGTTCTTGTGCCCTTGATTCCCCCCACCATCCCTTTCTCCCTCTTCCCTTCCTTCCACCTTCCCTCTTCTCCTTGCCTGCTGTCTCCTTCCCCTTTCCTTTTTTTTTTTCTTCCACTTGTGGTGTTGAGGCTGGAACTCCAGGTATCAAACAATCCAGCTTTTTTTTTTTCCTCCAGGCTGAGAAAGCTGAGCCATACCTCTACTTCCAGCTTTTTTTTTGTTTTGTTTTTGCTGTTGTTGTTGTTGGTAAGAGGCTCATAGACTTTTCTGAACAGACTGCCTTCCAACCATGATCCTCAGACTTCAGCCTCCTGACTAGCTAGGATGACAGGTGTGAGCCACCAGTACTGGTCCAACCTCTTTCTTCACCAGTTCAGTCTAATCCATGTCCTTTGACATCCTGAGTCCCCTCCCTTCTAAGGTCCTTGGGAGGCCACTTTAACAATCTATTTAATACTTGTGCATCTGAGACACTTAACTCTCCACCCTGGTGGAACCTTTTCTTAGGTGGTACAGTGGCCACAGGCATTTTTATGATCTTGCAATGGGAGAGTCGAGTTGGGGTGACATGTCATCACTTACTGATTAAGTGCCTGCCTTAATTTCATATTCTTTTTAAGGAGCCTCTCCCTGCCCTCCAGCACCCCAACACTGGATCCCACAAAACTGGCTCCATCCTCAGTGATGGCTGGGATTCTTCTTGCCTTGTGCCTTCATGGCCCGCAGAGGTGTCAGGAGCCAGCATCTGAAGAGCAGTCTGCATCTTTGAAATGAGGTGATATTCAGATTACGCCTGGAACTCTTTCTGTACCTAAGTGTGTAACTTTTAGCATGCATATCAGTACACATCTTTAAAATGCAACTTGTAGTATTTATTTTGGGGTACAAAAATGATGTGTTTACTCTGAATTCTAAGATTCCTGCATAGTTAACTCATTTATGCCTCAGAAGTAGATATTACCTCCATTTTACCACGGGCTGTAACTAAGGAAATTACTAGTAGTATTGGCCAATAGATGAATTCAGGCCCACTGACTTTAACATCAGAAGCAGAGGAACAGAGGCTAGTACTTAGTCTGGGTGCTGGTTGCTCCTAACTATAATCCTAGCTACTCGGGAGGCTGAGACCTAAGGATCAGAGTTTGAAGCCAGCCCAGGCAGGAAAGTCCATGGAGACACTTATCTGTAGTTAGCCATCAGAAAGCTGGAAGTGGAGCTATGGCTCAGTGGTAGGGTGCTAGCCTACAATAAAAAAAAGCTTCGGGGCAGTGCCCAGGCCCTGAGTTCAATCCCTAGGGCTGACACATGAAAAAGCTTATTCTTAGTTTAAGCTTCTCCTGTTGGCATCTGGAAAGTGTTACTATTTGAGCAAAAGGTGCTATGTTTTCACTTTGCACTGGGCCCCTAAACTCTGGTCACTCCAGAGGAAGGTCTATGTACCTCATCCCTGCTACATTATGTGCTTGCTGTATCATGTCTGGGGGGTGGTGGGGGGGAGAGCTGGTCCTGGAAGTGGTGATCTTCCCCATCCTTGGAATTCAAAGTTGAAACTGGAGGAAGTTGGAGTGCCAGATGGGAGGAGTTAGAGTAGACAAGCTTTCGGATCTGAGTTCCTATGAGCCCTGATTCTATGATTCCGTAACTTATCCTTCCACAGTGTTACTGAATGTCAGAAAATAGAGGAGATGGGGCCTAAGGGAAATGATCTAGTGGGTAGGATTCTGCAAGTACCAGAAACTTGGAGTTATTTGCTTAGACTGCTGGCAGTAGTACGGGGCTGCTGACACTACTCTCCCCAGTGTTATCTGTAAGGGAGGAGCTCTGTTCCTAGTGCTGGAAGTTCTCTTCTTGGTCAAAGGTCACAGCAGTGTTGTAAATGTACTGAGCCTGGAAGTGCTAGTGTTGTCCTTCTGAGACCTAGCAATTACTTGCCCAGCACCTTTGTTTGCTGAAGAGGGGGGAGAGAGAGAGAGAGAGAGAGAGAGAGAGAGAGAGAGAGAGAGAGAGAGTGCGCGCGCGTGCTCGCACATTTGCATGAGTGTGCACTGGTGAACGGGATGGACCCGAGGGCAGAAAGAACTAATGACACTCCAGACCTCCTGCTGGATCTTTAGGAAGTTATTTTTGTCTCTTTTCACCTCACTTTCTGCCTCTGTAAAGGGGACCTGAGAGAATGAATTTTAGCAACTTGACTCAATTTTTAGGGATTCTCATTAATAACACAATTTGTACAGCGCTTTGGGGTTTTCAAAGAACTTTTCACATTTGTGTGTGATCTAACCAAAATTGTCTTAACCAGAGGTGGTATTTGCTCCCATTTAAATGATAAAGGAACTAAGGCCAAAAAGACAGTGGGTGGCAAAGCTAGGCTTCTATGTCCAGAGTTTCATATAGGGACCTTGGCTATTTTCTAAAAGTTTATCCTTTTGTTCATGGTGTTAATAATGACAGGTTCCCATAATTTGACACTCACGTAGTTCCCAGGCTTCTCCTGTGCACAAGGATTGTTTTTCTAAGACAGGATCTGTCTCTCTAGACCATGTTGGCCTCATACTCTTAGTATTCTTCTTGCCTCTGCTTCCTGAGCGCCACAATACATGGCCACCGGGATGGTTTTTGCTGAGGTCCTCCATCTTTCTTTGGTTTGCTTTGACTGGGAGCCTAGCAGGATGAGAGCCAAGCCCTGAGTTCTAAAGTTAGTTTGCTTCTGTTCGCATCTTCCAATTTGTCATTCACTAGCTGAGTGACCTGGACAAATGACCTTTTGGGAACTGAATTTTTTCATGTGTAAAATAAAGGAAAACTTAGCTTTTTTCATGCAGGGCTGGTGTTCTACCACTTAAGCTATACCTCCACTTTCCACATTTTTTTCCTAGTTAATTAGAGGAAAGAGTCTCATAGATTTTCCTGCCTAGGTTAGCTTTGAACCGTGCTTCTCAGATCTGAGCCTCCTGAGTAGCTAGGATTACAGGTATGAGCTGCTAGCATCTGGCCATTAAGCATATTTTTCATAGACTTGTTTTTAGGCTTGGAATTGTAGGCTTCTTTGGTTTTCTTTTTAGGATCTGTTAAGTAATTTTCAAGGTTCGGCTTGAAGTCCCAGGGAGCCCCTGTGAACCTACTTGAAAGTAGATCTCATCACTTTAAAAAAAAACAACAAAACACCAGAACAAAACCCCCTGCACAACACCTCTGTGAACATGGGAGAGCAGGGAATGTAATTTATGACATCCACTTCTTGCTGCCATTTGGCATTTTGCAAACTGCCACTGCCATTAGCAGTCACTTTTGAGTATTTATGATCTTGCGGTTGGAGCACTTTGATTCTCATAACAGAAACAGGGTCACATTTAGAAAATGTGGCCTACAAGTAGCTGGAAAATGAGATCCCTCAGGGAGGCTGATGGATGGGGCCCACACAGGGGAAGTGCAGCCAACTTGCCAGCCTGGCAGAACTGTGCCTTTCCCACACACCCTAGTTGGAAACTGTTTTTGTATTGTCTGGATTCTTAGCCTGCCAGGGATGGACTTTCTGTGTGGCCCTGGCTTAGTGACCCATGGCAAAAGGACATGTAGCTAAATAGCAAACCACTTTCCACACACGCTAGTAAAGAACAGAAGCTAGGATCTGACAGGAATTTATCCCAGAATCCTATACTGGTTTTGGTATGTCCAGGATACCAGGGAGAGTTTTGGATCTGGCCAGTGTGGAAGCATCAGCCCAAGTAGAGCACCAGATCCTAAACTAGAAATTGGGAAGACACTGGCTCTCACTTTGGGCCTCAGTTTTTCACTCTTGCTACATGGTGCTCTTGAGGTCCATGAGGTGCTTCAGTGCCAAATTATACAGGATTTGTGTTTAAAAGAAGTTGGGGTTTCTAGAAAAGGAGAATTTGCATTTTAATGACAAATTTACATAGGTCTTGTTACTGTCCATGTAAAGCATCATCAGCCTGTCAGTGAGAATCTGTTCACCAGGAGATCTGAGGGAAGGTTGGGGTTCCTGCTCTGTCTGTGAGACTTTAGCTGGGCTCTGGGTCTTCTCAGGCTTTTTTCTACTTCTGTAAAATCCTTCCAGGAAACCTCTTCACATTGAGTTGCTATGGCTCCTTGGGCTCCTTTTGGCTATGACAGCTTCTCAGATTGCCCTTGTTTGGGGCAGCTTGGATGGTTTTGAGGAGCCCTAGTCAGACATGCCTTAGAATCTGTTGGGATTCATCTCATGTGTTTTTGATTTTAGGTGGAAGTTCATGGGTTTGGGAGAAGAAAAATAGAGAAGTAAATGCCATTCTTAGCACAAAGTTGATGCATTTTTACTCTCAGTTTGACCTTGTCACTAGTCCATGGGCCTTCATAGTTCTCCAATGTCAAGAATCTCTTTTTTCCCTCATTTTTCAATACTTTACTCCCCCCCACCCAACCCCCAATCTCTCTGTCTCTTTCTGTGCCAGTACTAGAGCTTGCACTCAGTGCCGGGGCCTTGTCCCTTAGGTTTTTCATTCAAGGCTGGTGCTGTACCACTTGAGCCATACCTCCAATTTGGGGTTTTGCTGATTCATTAGAGATAAGGGCCTCACTGATGTTTCTGTCTGTGCTGGATTTGAACTTCTATCCTCAGATCTCAGCTTCCTGAGTAGCTAGGATGAGAGCAGTAAGCCATGGGCACCTGGCTTCAGAAGGCCTGGTGATGTAACACATTATTGGCTGCTTGCTGTGTACCTGATACAGTTTTGGGTTGCAGGGCTATGAAGACACGTGAGTCATGATCTGTGCTCAGGCATCCCAAGTGTACAACAGATGTGTGCAACAGCACTCTCAGCACACTGGGGAATGTGCAGTGAGAGTGTTCATAGGGGCTCCAAGGAAATTAGTTACCTGACTAGGCTTTCCAATTTCCTGATTTTGTGCTTTAAGTGAATTTCTGTAATTCCCTTCCATTTCCTTCAAACCATAACATTTTAAATGTTACAAGAGAGAGAGAAAATTAAGGAAGCTAGCATATTTCCTTTGGAGACATACCCAGAGACTCTTAGCTGCTATTATTTTTAAGCATTCACTTAGCACTTTTTGTGTTGAAAGCATTCTTTAGTCATTAATTAGTAATCCACATTAATATGCAGATGGAATTAATCTGTTCCAGACAGAAGTTTATCTTGAGGAAATAAAATAGCTTAAGTGTTATTCCTTTCCACCTGCATCTTCTCTCTCCTACCCCCTGCCATACTTTATCTTGATCATTATTTGGATTATTACTGTGATTAGTAAACTCTGATTGAGCATCCCAAGTGTCTGTGGAGCTTCCATGAACTTCAGGGTGGGTGTGTTCCCACTCTTCTGGACCCCAGGCTGTACATAGGCTGCTGTGGGGACTCATTAGCACTTGAAAATGAAATTGGCCTCATAAATAGTCATCCTCAGGAAACAATTGGCTCTATTTTTATTTTAGTTGCATTCAGCTGAATACCTCTTTGGTTGTGTTCTTGTTTGAGGAGTGGTTTTGCTGCTTCTTTTTTTTCCTTCTTGCTGGCCCTAGGGCTTGAATGCCGGGCTAGGGCCTGGGAGCTGTCCATGAGTTTTTTGTTTTCCGTCAAGGCTAGTGTTCTGCCACGTGAGTCACACAACACAGCTCCACATCTGGCTTTTTGGTGGTTAATTGGAGTTATGCTTCTCAAGGACTTTCTGAGCCGGCTGAGACCCATGATCCTCAGATCTCAGCCTCCTGAGTAGCTAGGATTTCAGATGTGAGCCACTAGTATCTGGTGAGGAGGTTAGTTTTTACCTTCAGGGGGAAAAAAAAATCTCTGTAACATGACTACCATTTATGTCTCTCTTTCTGTGGACCAAGGGCTCCCCTGTCCTTGTATTTGGTCGAGACCATAATTTTCTACCTTGTACAGATGAGGAAACTGAGGCCCATGAGGAGCAATCTCAAGATTGGTAAAAGTCAGAGCTTATATTTGAAGTTCTTAACCATCCATCTCCAAAGCTCTCCCCTTCCTATATTTCTTTGGTCTACCTTTCTGGGCCTTCCCAGCTATGGTGCCCATGTTTGCCCTCTGTGGGCTATCTGCCTTCCTCTGCTGCTGGCCTCTGGTGGGAGAAGCTTCCAGAAGATGTGACAGTCTCCTCGTTACACTCTTGTCTTCATTCTGTCACCTGATGAGCTGCTTTAGGAGCTGCCTGTCTATGAGGCCCCCTGCCCTCCTCCTTCCTGCCTGTCCTGGTCCAAAGGAGCCACCCTGGTTGCTAAGATCTCTGTGACATCAGTCTTGTATAGAATCTGCCTATTGTCCATCTGGGAATTCTATCCCTGTCCTCAGCAAACTCTTACTGTGCTCAGAGAAGAGATGCCTTGCACTCCTGGGGTCCCATTCATTGGGCCCCTCTCTTTCTGCCCTTGCAGGACATGCCTGTTTAAACAAGCAGTTATTATATGCTAGGCTTCATGCTCATAGACTGCTATCTGTGACAGCCCACTTATTAGTAGGTGAGATTGTCATTCCTCCTACCAGATGAGTGAATGAAGTTCCTACAAGTATCTTTTAAGGAAGAAGCTGAGAAAAAGAAAATATAGCTAAGAAGAAAAAAAAAAGAAAGAGGGCAGCTGAGGTTATTGACCTCAGTAATAGAGAGAAAAAAAAACACATTCAAGTTAAAAAAAAAAAAAAGATTGCAGCCAGGTGCTGGTGGCTCAAACCTGTAATCCTAGCTATTCAGGAGTCTGGGATCTGAGGATCCTGGTTTGAAGCCAGCCTGGGCAGAAAAGTATGTGAGGCTCTTTATCTCCAATTAACCAGCAAAAAGCCAGAAGTAGAGGTGTGGCTGAGATGGTAGAACACTACCCTAACCCTCAGCAGAATAAGCTAGGAGACAGTGCCCCAGCTCTGAGTTCACTCTCCAGTACTGGCACCAAAATAGTAACAATATTAATAATTGCTCAAGAAGGAACAGGAAATACTTAGAATGTGGTAGATGTTTGAGTCCTAAAGCTCCTTGTTTCCTTTGTAGTACTGTGTGTGTGTGTGTGTGTGTGTGTGTGTGTGTGTGTGTGTGTGTGTGTGTGTTCAAGCTTGTTTGAACTCAGATGCAAGATTAGGTTGAGGAGGATCGTGCCCCTATCCTCCTCATGAGCATGAATTCAGATCAAGTGACAGACGATAACCTTGGCAATCATAGATGCTTACAAGGACAGTTCCTGGTCCTGGATGCTCTAAAGCAAGTCTTCTAGTCCACATGTTCTTATCTATAAAATGAGGACAATTAAACCTATTTCTCCAAGATTTGATGATAGCAAGAGGAGAGGAAATAGAGGACGCAGCACATAAAATATGGTGGGATATTTGGTATCTGGTGTCCAGTAGGCTGGAGCACTTACTAAAGAACTTAGTGAGAGCCTCATGTAGGTGAATGAGCTCTGTAACAGGTCAGCTTAGCAGTTTCCTAACTTGTCAGTCTGTGGTTGTGAGATTTTTTAATGGCACCTTACATGAGTGAGGACATGAATCATGTCCCATGGGTCATGTGTCTGTGGTAAACAGTGTGAGTCTCTCTAACACATAGAGGCATGTACTTACAATTAGTGACCACTACCTGATTCTAAAAGACCAATTTGATCTGAGCACCAGTAGCTCATGCCTATAATCATAGCTACCCAGGAGGCTAAGATCTGAGGGTCACAGTTCAAATCCAGCTTGAGCAGCAAATTCTGAGACTTATTTCCACTGAACCAGCGAAGAACTGAAAGTGGAACTGTGGCTCAGAGTGGTAGAGCATTAGCTTTGAGGCAAAATAGCTCAGGGACAGTGTCTAGGCCCTAAGCTGGAGCCCCAAGACCAGTTACCCCCCCCCAAAAATAACAGTCTCAGGGACAATCACATACCCAGGGTTGCACTGTTAGAACAGTTTTAGAATTCTTGAATTCACTGTATACAGTCCAAGGAACCCTTGCATAACAAGTTCTTGGTTTTTCCAGTTTGAACCCAGTAGGCCTCTACGGGAGCCCTCTGTTCAACACTGTGAGTGAGCGGGCAGCTCTGCTTCTCCTCAAGCCCTCAGGACAGCACTATCCAGGCCTCCCAGGAAGCCCTGGGGTGACCATTGTGGTTTGAGAATCTCTGGGTAGAGCCTGGGTCCTGGCACTGCTTTCTTTATGCTGTTCTGAACACTTTCTCTCTGTTCTGCCTTCTGAATAGTCATTAGGGTATTTGTCCAGGTAGCTCCTCCACACTATCCCTACCCATGCTCTAACTAGTCAAGGTTTTTGTTGTTTTGTTTGAACTTAGGGCCTGGCCCCTGTTCCCTGCAACACATGGGCAATAGTCTTGAGTCCCTAACAGAGCCCTAACATAGCAGGAAGGCAAATACTGATGTACAGGTGGCCAGAGTACGGGATCCAATCAATTAATTAATTAATTCATTCATTCCTGTGTTCATTTTTGTGCCAGTACTGAGGCTAAACTCAGGGCCTTATGATCTGCTTGGCTTTTTTTGGTTCAAGTCTGAATCTCTACCCCACTTGATCCACAGCTCCACTTCCAGTGTTTTGCTCTTTAATTATAGATAAGAGACTCAGGTCTTCTGTGTCTTGGCTGGCTTCAAACCAGGATCTTCAAAGCTCAGCCTGCTGAATAGCTAGGGACTAGAGGCGTGAGCTCAACATTTTTGATGTGTACCAAACACTGTCTTAGAATTCTGAACTTTAAGGTTGGCTCTCACAGCAACTTCATGAAATGCCTTTAGTCCTATCACAGTGTTAAGAACTTAATAAGATCTTTTTTTTTTTTGTCAGTTGTGGGGCCTTGAACCCTGGACCTGGGCACTGTCCCATAGCTCTAAAGCTCAAGGTTAGCACTCTACCACTTGAGCCCACAGCACCACTTTCGACTTTTCTGCTTATGTGGTGCTGAGGAATTGAACCCAGGGCCTCATGAATGCAAGGCAAGCACTCTACTACTGAGCCACCTTCCCAGCCCAAGAACTTAATAAGATCTGTGATAAGTGCTTACCCTGAGACTGGGAGGAAGTAACTATATTAGTTATTTTCTTGTAACTACTATGACCCATGAGCCAGAACTATTACAAGAAAACAGAGGCGTTGAACAATTTGCTGTAAGCCACAACAGTAAATGGCCAAGCCAGGTGGACCCCAGGTATCCTTGATTCTGGACTGTGCACAGTTAACCAATCACAGACAGTGTTGGCTCCTTGGTTAAATCCCAGAGAAAAAGCTGCTTTGCTAGGGAGGCTGCAGTATAGCCAGGAAGCCCTGGAAAACTGGCCAAGTGAATATCCTGTGTTAAAACAGGGAGAGGCAAGTCAGTGGCGAGGGCTATACAATGCTCTGAAGGAAATGGGCAAAAGCAAGAGTACCTGTCCTAGAGGGGCTTGTGGTAATAGTTTCCCCCACCCCACCCCGATGTTGTCCCTCAGCTTTTTGCTCAAGGTTAGCACTCTGCTACGTGAGTCACAGCTCTACCTCTGGCTTTTTTGTTGCTTCATTGGAGATATGGAGCCTAGGCTGTCTTCAAAGCTTGATCCTCAGATCTCAGCCTCCTAGTATCTCTGATTACAGGCGTGAGCCACTGGTACCCAACCTACAATACTGTTCTTAATGGCAATGGCAGTCAGACAGGCACCCTGGCAGGGCCTTCATCCATATCTTCTATGACTGGTCTCATCCTAATGGGTACTGTCCTTGGGCTAGATTTGAGGGGACTGGCTGGAAAGGCTCAGGTCTGGCCACTGTGACAAGTAAGTGAGTCATATTTTTGGGATTTGGATGCAGGCCACCTGCTTTGCTTCTTGGGCTCCTGTTTTCAAGTGTTCTGCTCAACTATGCCTGGGGTTTCTGGTGAGATGCCTGGGTGAATGTGGGCACTTTTCTCTCAGGTGATGGCCATTTGGGGAGGAACAGAGGACAATGGCCACCCTGGTCTCACTGTCCTTTATTACTAACAGCAGAAATACCAGCTCGTGGTCAGAATGGCTTAGAAGCAGCTCTTGGTGGCTTTGCAGCTTAGCTTTCATTTCTAGCATGACAGTGCATTGGGAAGGTTCTGGATCCAGAGTCAGGCTCAGCTTTGGGCTCAGTCTCTGCCATATGCTAGCTCTTTCTTCTATCCCAGATGAGTCACTGTCCATCTCTAGGCTGCCCTGTCCTGTCTCCTCCTCATACACCTTGCTCTGACTTGGGGCTAGAGGTCTGATGAAGAAGTTCCCTTCAGACAAATGGAGATTCCATGGAAGGAAATCGATCATGCACAGCTGGTTTCTCCGCAGGCAGTTGTTCAATTTTATTTCCCTTTCATTTCTCTTCCTCTTCCTGGGGATCACTGCCTGTAAGAACTTGATAGCAGCTAGACTTAGACGATTAAATGTAAATTGGAGCTGGCTTCTGAAACTCCATGTGAGTTTCTGCAGGCCTGGGAGATTTTTTCAAGGCGTGTGCGCCTAATGCATTTTAGCCCTTACTTTTATTTTTGCCTATATTTTTCTTTTCATAATACTTCTAGGTGCCTTTTATTTTCCCTTAGGACTCATGCATAATTTTGACTGCTTTTAGATTCAATTAATAGAAGACCCAACTCATTTCAATGATAGGAAGATTTATTATTTCACATAATAAAGAACTGTGGTGCAAGGGTAACTGTAGAATTCATTAATTCAGTGGCTCAGTACTGTCTTCTTATATTTATATTCCTACCATCTTTTGACTTGATTTTTCTGGGTATATTCTCCCCAGGCTGAAGTTCTTCATCGTCCCAAGATGGCTGTTGCAGCACCAGACAGCCCATGTAAACACAGAAACCAACAGAATGGGTAATAGGACAAAATAGGGTTTTGTTTGTAAGAGGAATGAGAAATGACCACTGAGGTGATGTCAGCCTTTGATGAGAAACATGTCCCTTTTCTCTTTTGCTTAACAGGTTAAGAACAAATACCTTGTTATGGCATAATTAGCTGTACCCTCAACTAGTGTTTCCTAGTTTTATTTCCTTCTGTTCTCTACACTAGAAAGACAAACAAGACCACTAGGTACTAGGTACACCTCATTTTTACTTCCTGTCTTAGGCAGGCTGAGCCTGTGCCTGAACCACACCCTGCCCATGTGCCCTGCCCTGCAGCTTTAGCACAAGACAAACATGGCTAGAGTCAATAGTAGAAGCAGAATCTCTCTCTTGTTCCCTCCCAACTATGTCTTTTGAAAACAATCTTTTTATTGCAAGATAAAACAGAAAAGACAACCGGTGCTATTGTAGTCCTAACTCATCAGGAGGCTAAAGATTTTAGAATTGAGGTTCAAAGCTAACTTGAGCAGGAAAGTCTGTGAGACTCTTCTCTCCAATGAACCACCAAAAAGCCAGAAGTAGAGCTGTGGCACAAGTGGTAGAGTGCCAGCCTTGAGCAAAAAAGCTAAGGAACAGCGTCCAGGCCTTGAATTCAAGCCTCAGAACTGGCAGCCCCACTCAGGATCCATCCAGGATCCTGCTTTCCCTTGATCTGTCAGACCTCCTCTGCCTCCTCCAGTCTGACATTTCTACTATCTTTTATTTAGCATGAGCTTGACACTTTGAAAAGAGTAGCCAGTGACCTTGTAGGAAGCCTCCCAGTGTGACTTAGGTGGGTGTTTTATATTTTGTTTGGTCCTGGGGTTTGAACTCAGGGTCTGGGTGCTGTCCTTGAGCTAGTTCTAGGCTAGCACTCTACCACTTGAGCTACGCACTACTTCCTGTTTTCTGGTGGTTCACTGGAAATAAGAGTCTCACAGACTTTCCTTTCTGGGCTGGCTTTGAACCAGCATCCTCAGATCTCAGCCTCTTGAGTGGCTAGGATTATATGGGTGAGCCACAGGTGCCCGGCCAGGCAGATGTTTGTTTGTTTATACCTAATTCTGTGACTGAATGAGAACAGCTCAGTATGTCACATCAGTTTCTGAAGTCTCATTGCCTGGGTGTACCTTTGGTCACCTACTGAAATGATGCTTGCCAGGTTTCTTCAGGATGAGGCCACTGTTTCTTTCGTGGAAATTGGCAAATAACCTGCATCTATAGTTCAATTGCAAAGAGATTTTCTTCAAAGGGTATGTGTCTATGTGCAGGTCTAGCTTAGGAAACAGATGGGATCAGGTGTTTTGGTTGAGATGGACATGGGCTGGGGTGGTATCCCAGCAAGATATGCCTCATCTCTAAATGGCCCAGCTGGTGGGGCACCCATACTTGCTCCTCAAGTTCTGTTTGAGAACCTAGCCTGATGTTGTAGATTTACCTAATAAGCTTTTCTGTACTTGAAGTACCCTTCGAGATGGTTTTCTTCCAAAATGAGAGTCATAAAGTGAGTTAGTTTTGACATAAGCAACACAAAATGGAACTGGTATCAACAGCATTTATTTAGCGTCTCTGTGTATCTACTACCATGTTAAATCTAAGGAAGGTAAAAGTCCTAGTCTCTGTCCATGAATTCAGCACCTTTTCTTTAAGGGGAGGACTTTGTAATCAATATCTAAGGAGAAAACATTAAAAAAAGAAAACAAACCTTTTAGGCAATATGCCTGAAGATCTTGTATTAATTTTTGGAAGAGTACAGGAGCAACTTTGGCCTTTGTAACCTCCCTCTTCCCACCCTGACAGTGTCCCCTGTGTGAGGTTTTACTTCCATGGTTCTGGTTACCTGAAGCCAGTCCCATTGGAAAATATGAAACAAAGTTTCAGAAACAAATAACTTGTAAGTTAGATAACTGTTATGTGTCTGTGTGCTGGTTCTGGGGCTTGAACTCAGGACTTGGATGCTGTCCCTTAGTTTTTTGTTTTGTTTTATTCCAGTCCTGGGGTTTGAACTCAGGGCCTGTGCACTACCCTTGAGCTTGTTTTACTCAAGGCTAACACTTTACCACTTGAGCTACAGTGCCACTGTTTATGTAGTACTGAGGAATGGAACTCAGGGCTTCTTGCATGCTAGGAAAGCACTCTACCACTAAGCCACATTCCCAGCCCTGTCCATTACCTTTAAAAAAAAAATTCAAGGCTGAAGCTATCACTTGAGCCATACCTCTACTTTTTGTGTCTGCAGTCAATTGGAAATAAGAGTCTCAAGGACTTGTCTTCTTGGGTTGGCTTAAAACAGATCTCAGCCTCCTGTATAGTTTAGGGTTATAGGCATGAGCTACTGGTACCTGGTGACAATTTTCTGATTTGCTTGAAATGAAAGAGTATAACATTTCAATAGAACCATTTGCCCTCGTGTCAAAGTAGGGATGCCTCCTGGATTCTGTCAGGAGACAGGAGACTAATTATTAAGTAACCAAGGCTCAGCCAGGAAGCTGGTTTCTGGTATCACAATCTCTTCTACAAGGTGTGCACACTGGCTGCATGCTCACCCTAGCTGCCTTGGCCTGATCCTACTTAGCAAGCCTTGCTCCGAATATCTGCAATAATAATGTAATTACAGACACGTCATCCATGAAGAGGAAAGACTTGGATCCTCTCAAACATGGGAAAGAGAATGAAAGCTATCAAATAGCAGGTCTTTTGAGGAGTGTTGGTTGGAAATGTGTGTGTGTGTGTAATGTTAAAGCAGTTCCTTTATGCTTAGAATATGTTCTGAAATCATCCTCCTCCCGACCCCCTCTTCCCCCCAGTGGCTGGAAACTCATATGAAACCCTATACATTATGCTTTTCCCTATACACATGCATGTATGGTGATGTTTAATTTAGAAATTGGGTAGAGCAAGAGATTAAGAGCATGGGGCTAGAGGTGTGACTCAGCTGGTAGAGCCCTAGCCAGTAAGCAAAAGTGTTATGTACTGTTTGAGTCCCAGTGTAGGACCCCCCCCCCAAAAAAAAGAGATTAAGAGCATTGACTCATAATAAAATTATTATAATAACATATTGTAATAAAAGTGATCTAACTAGGGCTAGTCACTTGTTTCTTACTCCTGTAAGCCTAGCTACTCAGAAGGCTGAGATCTAAGGATCACAATTCAAAGCTAGCCTGGCTAGGAAAAGTCATGGAGACTCTTTTATCCCCAAATAATCACTAAAAAGAGAAAAGAAAAGAAAACTGTCAAAATCACTACTGGCAGAAATTTAGAGAGAGGAGGTAACTTTTAAAAGCATCAGTTTCTCCAGGGAATAAAGTAGCAAATACCCCCTTTTTAAAAAATTCTGTTTCTCACAAAGCCTGTATTGACTGCTCATGATAGTTCTGTATGATTTGATGCCCTTTCATGAGAATATTATGTAGCTTTTTCAGGTGACTCTGTGCGCCTGCCTGGATGTTGATCAGAACTGGAAGTCAGTGTATAAAATGGTTACACTTTAATTAACTAGTAATAGATCATAGGCCATGTGGCAGTATTGCTTTATGAACCAGCCACTGCTGGAAGTAAAGACATCACTGTGCTCTCTCCTTTCTCCTGGGATGAGTTATGAGATGCTCTGTCAAGTGTACATGAGTATGACTCAGTGGGGATAAGGTGAGTGTGACACTTTATTAAACAGTTGTGTTCAGCCAATCAGCCATGGAGAACTGAACCTGGTACTGCTTCCTTCCTTCCCTCCCTCCCCCCTTGCTGATACTAGGGCTTGATCAGGGCCTGGGAGCTTTTTGCTCAAGGCTAGTACTCTACCATATGAGCCACAGCTCCATTTCCTTTTTATTTTATTTTTTATTTTTATTTTTTTTCTCTAAGTAGTTTATTGGAGATAAGAGTCTCACAGACTTTCCTGCCTGGACTGGCTTTGAACTGTGATCCTTAGATCTTATCCTCCTGAGTAGCAAGGATTATAGGCATGAGTTGGCACTTCGATGCTTAAGTTGTTTTTAAGATAGGGGTCCTGCACTTTTTAGGGCTAGCATTGGACTATGATCCTCTACTTATGTCTCTGCATGGCTATAATTTCAGGTAGGCACTCATTTCCTTTTTATTTTTTATGCTGATTAATTTGTAGATAAAAGTCTTCCAGACTTTCCTGCCTAGGCTGGCAGGAGTTGCTAGGATTACAGACATGTGTCACCAGCACCTACCTCTAGTACTGTTAATTTTATGAGCCCATTGAACTGTACCAACTCTGGTCTTGCCTATGTTTTTTGTGGTAAAAGAACCTTCTGATAGCCCATAGTAGGTTTGAGTTGAAGCACCCATGTCATGTGTTTATCTGATAAGTAGGGAAACAGAGTGAACAATCATGGTAAGATCACATGCTGCAGGTAAGGTCACAGTACAGATCCCCTGAAAACCCTGGTCAGACCTCCTGGCTCTCTAGCAGATGAGGCCTTGGGTACTGCACTCTGTATTTGCCACCCTGTATTTGCCACCAAATAAGAAACAATGTTGCTCTGTGTTTCTCCCACCAGCTAAGGAGGCCCTAGACAGGAGTTTCCTTCCTGTTTCCTGAGAGTCAGATCTTCCTCTCCTGCCTCAGTAGCACTAAGTGAGAGGCCTCAGCACCAAGCCTTCTGAGAGCCCAGTTAGGTTCTGCATGGGCTCCCTGTGTCCCTTATGACAGTGATGCATACACTGCTTGGCTGTCTTTCTTTTCTAGCTGAAAGCTCAGAAAATTCAGTGTTGAGTTCCAGAGTCTAGTACAGCAAGCATCTGGTCATGTGCAGATGTGGCATGGTGAGCTTTAAGAATGAGTGAATTGGGCTGGGAATGTGGCTTAGTGGTACAGTGTTTGCCTAGCATGTGTGAAGCCCTGGGTTCGATTCCTCAGTACCACATAAACAGAAAAAGATGGAGGTGGCTCTGTGGCTCAAGTGGTAGAGTGCTAACCTTGAGCAAAAGGAGCTCCCGGTCAGTTCCCAGGCCCTGAGTTCAAGCCCCAGGATTGGCAAAAAAAAAAAAAAAAAAGTGTGAATTGGCTGGGCGCTGTGGCGCATGCCTGTGATCTTTGGTATTCCAGAGGCTGAGATGTGAGGATCAAAGCTTGAAGCCAATCCAAGCAGGAAAGGTCATGAGACTCTTAGCTCTAGTTAACCAACAAAAAGCTGGAAGTAAAAGTATGGCTCAAGTGGTGGAACACACCAGCCTTGAGTGAAAAAAAAACCCCAGGCCCTGAGTTCAAGTCCCAGAATTGGCACTTGCATGTGTATGTGCATGTAACACACATAAGGGTAGAGGGCCTTCATTTGTAAACTGGAATGGGATGGTAACTAGGCCCCTGTCCACCCTGTTGGAGGACAATGAGATAGTACTTGCAGAAGAACCAGAAGGTGGAGTGCCGGTCCATGTGAGTTACTGGTCTATTCAGAGGCTTGAGCTGAAGTGAAATTAGGGCTTACCATAATTGCCCTTTGATTTTCCCCTTTTAGTTCCTGTCAACCACTTTGACTGATGGCACCTGCTTAGAATTTCACACCCCTGACCCTTAAAAAAACCTCAAGTGTTCCTCTCCTCCATGTTTAAGGTGAGGGAGACAGAGGGGCTCAGGGAGGCTCCCTAGCCTTCCTGTTCTCATATCGGGAATCTGGCAAAGCTAGGAACTAGATTTTAGGTGCCTGGATTCTGCTCCTCGGCGCCCCCCCCCCCCCCCCGTTTTTCCTAGCCTCGTGTGGAAGCTGCAGAGTGTGCAATTACCTGCAGTCCGAGCTGTGATATGTGTCAGAGCTCATTACTGGGGTGAGGCTGGTGGGGTTACTCTCCAGAGCCTACACGCGGTTGTAGTTCAGTGACCCTAATTAACTCCAATAGCGAAGGCAGCTGAGCCAAGCAGGCCTCACCTATGGGCCACTTTGGAGACTGCACCCCAATTCCCCAGTGTCCCTCAGCCTTGCTGTTCCTCACCTTAGACTGATTTGCTTCTTTTTCTTTTCTCCTAGGCTCCATTGTGCTGACCATAAAGCTTAAGGTCCTTCTCAGTTATAAGCCACAAGGTCTTATTTTGCTCAGCACCGAACCAGATTCCAGTTGGATATAAACCCCAGCACTCCCTAGTTGCCAATGTAATGTGGGAGAGAACCTGCCAGAATCAAGATTAAATCCCTCCCCCAATCTAGGCCCTGATTGTTTTCTTTTTTTGGTCTTGAGACTTGAACTCAAGGTCTGCGCTCTTTCCCTGAGCCTTTTTTTGGGGGTCATGACTAGTGCTCCCCAGCTCCACTTCTTGTCTTTTTGTAGTTCATTAGAGATAAGTCTCATGGATTTTCCTGCCCAGGCCTGCTTCAATTCCAGATCTTCAGACCTCACTCTCCTAAGTAGCTGGGATTACAGGGTTGAGCTATGAGCACCCAATCCTGTTCTTATTCTTTATGGGTTAAAACCAGGAAAGGAAAAATAAAGCTGGTGATCTGGTCTGGATGAAAAATAAATAAAGGAGGATGTATTCAGAACTCTAGATTGGATGTAGCGTTGAGATCTCAATAGCAATACAAGCAATTTGAAGACATGCTCTGTTACACCTGTAGGCAAAGATAGGGTAGAAGTGACATCTGAGATACTGGTGGCAGGTCTATTAAGTTCCTTAGCATGGAACTGCCACATGACTGAGCAGTTCTACTCCTGGACATTTGCCCCCAAGAACTGGAGACCCATGTTCACACAAAACCCTGTCCAAGAACTTTATTCATGGCTGGAAATGCATGCATGAAGCCCTGGGTTTGATTCCCCAGTACCACATAAACAAAAAAACCGAAGTGGTGCTATGGCTCAAGTGGTAGAGTGCTAGCCTTGAGCAAAAGGAGCTCTGGGTCAGTGCCCAGGCCCTGAGTTCAAACCTCAGGACTGGCAAAAAAAAATATTATATATATATATATATATATATATATGAATGAATGAATGAATGAAGAACTTTATAGTAGGTGAAATGTGGACAACTCCAAATAGCTTATCAGTTTTGGATGAATATGAAACATAGTGTATCTCTACCATGGAGTATTATTCATCTGTAGAATAATTAGGCAGATCTCACATGTGGCACAGCCACTGACACAGTTGCACTAGGGAATGTTTAGAACAACCAACCAAACCCATAGAGGCAGCAGGTGCCTGGAAGGGACCACAGTGAGGCCTTTCCTAGAGAGATCACTCATTTCACAGCTCATACCCACCAAGGAATATAGTCAGAAGCATCTGCAAAAGCCATTGAGCCAACTACTTTTTTTACAGTGTGCATGCTGGTTAGTTTTTATACCAGTCAGTCCTAATGGTTGAATTCAAGGCCTAGGTGTTGTTCATTATTGGTACTGCTGTAATAAAAATGTCATAGACCAAGTTACTTATAAGCAGATGTTTATTTCTCGTATATCTGGAGGCTAGACAGTTCAAGATCAAGGAACCAGGAGATTGATATGATGATGAGGGCTGCTTCCTAGTTTACAGACTGTATCTTCTTTCTGTGTCCGTCCATGATGAGGTAGGAAGGGATCTCTTGGAAGTCTTTTTTGTGGGGATGCAATTTAAATCATTTCCCCAAATCCCTTCTAATACCACTCCCTTAGGGTTAAGATTTCATCGTGAAGCTGGGTGCTAGTGGCTCACGCCTGTAATCCTAGCTACTTAGGTGGTTGAGATCTGAGGATCATGGTTCAAAGCCAGCTTGGTTAGGAAAGCCTGTGAGATTATGATCTCCAATTTTTGAAAGTGGAGGGCTAAAAAAGCCTAGGGACTACACCCAGGCCCTGAGTTTACGCCCAGAACTCAGACAGACAGAGATGCACGCTGCATGCGCATGCGCGCGCACGCGCGCGCGCACACACACACACACACACACACACACACACACTCTCCCACACCCACCTAGATCACAGAACTGACAAAGGTGTAAAGGCAATCTTTAAGGGACAATAAAAAAGGATCTTGAATTAGATGTTATAGACAGTGGTGATGTGGTATTTGCACAACTTTATAAGAACAATAAAAGCCACCAAATTGTATACTTTAGAAGTTCTTTTTTGTTGTGTGAATTGTGTGTTCATTAAGGAAAAAATGGAGAAAGCAAACATGGTAAAATATTAACTGATAAATCTAGGTAAAGGGGGCATCCTCGTGTGTGTGTGTGTGTGTGTGTGTGTGTGTGTGTGTGTGTGTGTGTGTGTGTGTGTGTGTGTGTGTGTGTGTGTGTGTGTGTGTGTGTGTGTGTGTGTGTGTGTGTATCCTGGAACTTGAACTTAGCCTGGCTCTATCCTGAGCTTTATTTGCTCTAGGCTAGTATTCTATCACTTGAGTCACAGCTCCACTTTCAGCTTTTTGGTGGTTAATTGGAGATAAGAGGCTCATAGACTTTCCTGTCTGTGCTGGTTTCAAACCAGAATCCTCAGATGTTAGCCTCTTAACACAAGGTTTACAAGTGTGAGTCATGGGGTACCCAGCTAGCACACGCTTGCTCTCTCTCTCTCTCTCTTTCTCTCTTTTTCTCTCTCTCACCCCCCCTCACTCTCACTCTTTCCCTCCCCCCTAACTATTCTTACAACCTTTCCGTTGAAATTGTTCAAAATAGTAGGCTGACAGCAGTTTTACCAGGCAATGAAGTAGAGTTTTTAGAATGCCATGGACAGAGACAAGTCAAAGGGCTTTGGGTGGCTCATTCCACTCCAGTCTCTGACCAAGGCAAGGATAAATGAACATTTGTCTCAGCCTTCTTCTGATGAAATTAGTTCTATTTCTGAGCAAACAGATCCCCGGACAGCTATTCTTTGAAAGTGTCCACAGACCAGCACTGTGGGCCCCTCATGCTGGATGTTTTTGAAGGGACTTTGTTCTGACCTCAGTGGGCAAGAAATGACTGCCACTGGGACCAAGAGCCACAGCTTCCTTCCTGACCTCATTCCAGGATCATGACAGGTAGACTTTCTTTCCTGTCCTCCTGAGAAAAACACTAATATACCCAACCAGCATGATTCTAAAGAGTAAGATTTTTTTCATTTTTTTTAAGTTCCTATATTTTCTCCTTTGTAGTGTTTTCATTCGATATATACTATAGTGCCCTTTTGGAACTTACAAGTCTCTACTTTCCGGTTTTTAGGTCCCACATGTGGGGGAAGAAGGAAATCAGCAAGATCCTAGGGTGTCATCAGAAAATTTGGCCAGATCTCTTGTGGGAAACCTAATAATCAAAAATTCAGGCCTGGAAGGGGCTTCAGAGTGAAGCTTTTCCTAGAGAGATGCACTAATTTCACAGCTCATATTCACCCAGGAATATAGTCAGAAGCATCTGCAGAAACCATTGAGCCAACCACTGCTTTTACAGTTTGCAGGCTGGTCTATTTGTTTTTAGTTTTTATACCACTCCTAGTGTTTGACTTCAGGGCCTGAGTACTATTTCCGAGCTTTTGGGCTCAAGGCTAGAGTTCTTTCACTTGAGCCACAGCTCCTGTTTCAGGTTTTTCTTTTGGTGGTTAATTGGAGATAACAGTCTCATGGACTTTCCTACCCAGATCCTCAGACTGAGATCCTCAGATCTCAGTCTCCTGAGTGTTAGGATTATAGGCATGAGCCACCAGCACCCAGCTTGTGCTGGTCCTTCAATATACAGATTTGCTATGAATTTGTAGACTGTTTTGTGCTATGAATTTGTAGAATGTTTTGATTCTAAATTCACAATGTGTATCTTTAATGACTCTTAAGTTTGGGTAATTTTGTGCTGTTTATCTCCTAGCAGCACTGCTTTATGCATATTTCCTACATTATTACTCTCCCAAGAGAAAAATATGTGGCTTCTTCTAGAAAAAGATAATCCCATATATGGTGATTTCCTACATGTGTCTACCAGGATCATTTTGCATTGAGGGCTCAAGTGTGCTAACAGTTCCATGAAGCAACCTAGCCCAGGTTGCCAGTAGAGGTTTTTCTGGGGTTCTAGGCCCTCTTACCCAGCTCCCTTGTGGCCTTGCATTTGAAAAAAATCACTGAAGTGACAAATTGTGGCTACTTGGAGCGTTTTTAATGGAGACATTCATCAGTTCTTGTGTACAAGAAAAACAAATATGTTACTTACCTCTTCACTCCCATCAGGAAAGAAATTTATTGTCATGGATGAGAACATTTAAGAAAAGGGGAGTTGTCGGGAGAAATGGGGGGGAGAATGATGGAAGGGATGACACTGATAAGATGTATTGTACTCATAAACTCACATGTGGAATTGAAAACTCAAACTCACATGTGGAATTGAAAACCCTTTGTACAATTACATAAGGATAACTGGGGGAAAATTTGGGGGACTCAGTTTTTTTCCCTCATAGTCCAGCTTGAGGAGATAATCAGAAATGTAGCATATATGGGATATTTATTGAAACTTAAAAGTATTTTGGTAAAATAAAAATTATGATCATTTTAGTAGTTGAAAACTAGAAGCAAATATTTAGCACTATTGGTAAGATATACCCATGTTTTGGAATATAATTTATTTTGGAGGTAGTTTTAAGAAATGTGTGTGTGTGTATACATGTGTGCCACATGTATGTGCACCAAAACTGAGGATCTGACTCAGTGCTTCTCTCTGTTACTTGGCTTTTTTGCTCAAAGCTTGGCTCTCTACCACTTGAACTATGCCTGCACTTCTTGCTTTATGCTGGTTTAATTGGAAATAAAGAGTCTCACAGTCTCAAAGCCCAGTTGGCTTTGAACTGCCAGTCATCAGCTCTCAGCCTCCTCAGTAGTTGGGTTACAGGTGTGAGCCAGCAGTAAGGAACTTTGTAATAACAGGAAATTTCTCCTGAGACTTGGCAGGAAAAGAAAGCTGGTCTCAAGGCCTAAGTAGGTATTCAGAGTCAGATAATGTGCACTGAAACAAGACAAAAACAAAAACCATGAAATTATTCATGGGGGAATGTAATGCTTTTTGAGTTAACTCTAGATTTCACATGTTATTGTAAGAATTACAGAGACACACCTTTCTCCCAGTTTGCTATAGAGAATCTTTTCCTTTTCCTTTCCTTTTTTCCAAATGATCTGTAGCCATGGAAACCAAAGTTAAGGTCTCTCTCTCTCTCTCTCTCTCTCTCTCTCTCTCTCTCTCTCTCTCTCTCTCTCTCTTCTCTCAACTGATACAACTTATCCTTCTTTCTAGGCAGTCTGGCTCCAAAGTGTAATTGCTCTCTTTTTCCCATGTGCCCAGGCTGACTGCTTAGATTTTTGGTGTACTGTAGATCTAAGTGCTTTCTGGTAATGTTGGGGTACATTAAATCCATGCCTGCGTTCATTGTGAATTTGTGTTAGCTAGACAAGGTATATCCTCTGAAAGTATTGATTTCCTGAAGCTATTTGGAGATGTAACAAACCAGTGATTTCTATATTATAACTTCCCAGTTACGGAGTGGAAAGTAAGATGTGACATAATGATTTGTGTGTCTAAAGCAAAACAACATGGCTTCATTATAAGCCTCACACATATTCCTGCTCTGAGCATGTCTTCTCTGTAGATAGTTGGGGGATAGGGTGGCAGAAAGTTCGAAAAGCATAGCTAGACCTCTGAACTGTTTTGGGTCTTAGGTGGCCTGCTTGCTTGTTCCTGTCCTATAGAGAAAATGTCAGAGAATATATGGCCCTGTAGGAAATCAGTGAAGAAAGGAATGGCTGGAGCTCCCCTCCCCTCCCCTCCCCTCCCCTCCCTTCCCCTCCCCTCCTCTCTTCTTCTCTCCCCTCCCTCCTCCCCTCTCATCCCCCTTCCCCTTTCCCTCTTTCTTTCGTTCTTTTCTTTTTCTTTCTTTTTTGGTGCCAATTCTGGGGCTTGAACTCAGGGCCAAGGATGCAAGTCACACTTTACTGATTTGCCTATTTCACTGCCTCCTTGGGAAACATTGATGTCACTACCTCTCTTTTGCCCTTTAAAAGAAAATTATTACGTGCTGGTGGGAATGTAAAGGAGTACAGCCACCATGGAAGGCAGTTAGGATTCTTCAAAAGAACTAAGCACAGAACTACCTTATGATCCAGTGATACAACTTGTGGGTCTCTATCTGGAATATTATAGGTCAGGACACAGTAAAGACAGTGCACATCTATGTTCATTGCTGCACTATTCACCATAGCCATGTTATGGAAACAGCCCAGAAGTCCTACAATGGATGAATTGATCAAGAAAATGTGATAGGTAGCCAGTTAGATGGATGGATAGATGTAATATATGCATATATGATATATACCTATATCATAGCATAACATATAATATATGCATAGATTATGTTATATATAATGGAATCTTACTTATCCATAAGTAAGAATATGTCACTTGCAAGAAAATGCATGGACCTGGAAACAGTTAGGTTAAGTGAAGTAAGTCAGGCTCAGCGAGATAAAGGGTGCATGTTTTCTCTCATATGTGGAAGTTATATCTAAATTATAAACATATGCAGATAAATACAGAGTCATATGTATATATAAACAAATATTGTTTATGGTGTTCACAGGGGCAGACTGCAATGGTGTAACTCCTTTGAACAACTCACAGTTTACAAAATGAATACCAGGAAGCTGGAACATGTGTTGTCAGGAGCAGGGAGATCAAGGGGAGGGAGAAGGAGATGAATGGAGAGAGAAAGGGGTGGGCAAATGTAGCAATAGTATTCAATGCACGTATGTGAAAATGGAACCAAGTAACTGGGGGGGGGGGGGAAATGGGTGAGAACAATGGAGAGGTGACACTGATTAACTAGCATTATATTCTTGTACAGCTTCTTAAAAATAAATAAGTGGAGCTGTGATGTAGAATGCTATCCTCAAGCAAACAAGCTCAGGAACAGCACCCAGACCCTGAGTTCAATCACAGGCAGGCATAAAACAATTAATAATACTAAAACTTTTTAAAAAAGAGATAAAAATTGAACATTACCAAAACCCTGGACAGGACATTCCTTTGGGTTTTTTTTTTTTTTTTTCTCCTGAAGATTATCTTGGGAGTGTCAAAAGTGATTTTTTAATAGGCAGGCAGGTCTTTTACAAGCGAGGTGTTTACAAAGCATGAAATTAACATTTTGTACAAAGCCAAGTAATTGCTGATGACATGAAGACTTTAGTAGCAGTTTTGAAGCTTGAGCAGTGATTAGCAAGGTCAGATGTTATAGTCAGTAATACAATTAGCAGACTACATTACCAAAACAGTTAACCCAGCACCGTGAGGGCGGGCCCTTCCTCTTCTCCTCAGTTGCTCACCAAGACAGCAGCAATCCCAATATTGGGAGGATTACAGTCCATTGACACTGTGGTTCACCGACCATCACAGTGTTAGACATATCCCACTCATAGAGCTTCAGACTCCTACAAGGTTGGCTAAGGAGATTCACTGACCCCTTTATTGGCTACAGGAGTCTTTACTTTGAGGCCTTCTCCTAAACTAAACATCATTAAGGAATAGCGGCTGACAGCATCAATGTGGAGAGACAATAGCACAAGCAAGTTTAGGCATTGAGTTGCACATTTGAGTAGCAATTTCAGATCCAGCATTCATTAAGGTAGCAAGAGAGGGCTGGGTGCTGATTGCTCACACCTGTAATCCTGGCTATGCAGGAGACTTGAAACCTGAGAATTGCAGTTCAAAGCCAGCCTGAGCAGGAAAGTCCATGAGAATCGAATCTTCAATTAATCACCAGAAAATTGGTAGTGGCTGTGGCTCAAAGTTGTAGAATGTTAGCCTTGAGCAAAAAAGTTTAGGAACAGTACCCTGTCCCTGAGTTCAAGCCCCATGACTGGCAAAAAAAAAAAAAAAAAAAAAAAAAGTAGCCAGATAATATTAAATTGCATTCAGCAATGTCTTTCAAGGAAACATGTTGGTGTGTGATTTTTCAACTCAAATTCTAGGCCCAAGTGGTAGAATGTCAGCCTTCAGTGGAAAAAGCAAAAGGATGGTGCCTAGGCCCTGAGTTCAAGTTCTAATGCCAGTGGGCATGTACACGTGTGTGCACGCACATACACACAAAAATTGCTGGAAACCAGTGACTCAAACCTCTAATCTAAGCTACTCAGGACACTGAGTAGCTTAGTACTCAAGATTCAAAGCCAGCCCCAACAGGAAAGTCCTTCAGATTCTTATCTCCAATTAATCTCCCAAAAGCCAGAAGGAGAGGTTTGGCTCAAGTAGTAGAGCTCCAGCTTTGAGAGAAAAAGCTGAGGGACAGTACCCAGACTCTGAGTTGAAGCCCCAGAACTGTCACACACACACACCCAACAAATTATCTCTCTTTCTTAAAGTCCTCACAGCTATTATAAATATAAAGCATAACATCAAAGAAAGAAAAGGTTCTTGTATGCAATGTTAAGTGAACTAACAAACATTATATAGAGTTCAAATGATTCTGTAGTTTAGGTGAGGTATCGAAAGCACCCAGAAGGGAAGGTATAACGAGGAGGAGATAGAATTCTTAAGAGGTTCCCAGGGAACTTACGGAGGTTCATTCTGCAATGAATGAGATTCATACTTACAAGATGATCTGAGATGCCTTCTGTGGCTTAGATCCAGGTAGAAAACCTTCCTTTTTTTCTTATGCCTCTGGAAGAATTTGTACTCAAGCAGAGGGAATAAGTTAATATTTGAATTGTCCTCTGTTGCCAGCTTGAGCATTGAAACTTGTTAGTTAGGCAAAACTTTTATTCAAATCCTGGCTTTTCTGCTTACTATATATGTTAGGAAGATTATTTTAACACTTGTAAAAATCTTAGCTCCTGTCTATAATCTTGGCAATAAGAAATATACCAACTTCTTGGCTTTTTTTTTCTTTTTTCTTTTTGTATATGTGTGCCAGTCCTGGGCTTGAACTTTGCCTAGTTGCTGTCCCTAAGCCTTTATTTTTTTTTGGGGGGGGGTACAATCGTGGGGCCTGAACTCTGGGCCTGGGTGCTGTCCCTCAGCTCTTCAACTCAAGGCTAGCGCTCTACCACTTGAGCCACAGCACCACTTCCTAAGATCTCAGCCTCCTGAGTAGTTAGGGTAACAGATGTGAGCCACCAACATCTGGCCTGGGCGTTTTAAGGATAAGATGAGATAATGCATTGAGAAAGATATGCACCCATTCATCCAACTCATCATTATTTGGTCTGCATTTATTGAGCCCTTACAGGTATCTAATATGATACAGATTATTAGTAAATAGGCAAGTGTTTCTTTGAACCAGAACAGACAACTTTCCCTTTGGTGCACATAGACTAAGTCCAGTTCCATCCTTTATTCACTGCAAAGGAGAATCCCCTTCTTTTAATTTTTTTATTATCTTTTAAGTAGTTGTATAAAGGAGGTGCCATTTAACAAAGCAGTTTATGAATACAATATATCTTGATCAATGTCACATTTGCATGAACTGATGAACTGAGAACTGAATTTGCATTGAAATAGAGTGTGACACTGGTTTGAGGTAGAAAACAAGAGGCATCTGTAGAGTTAGGAAAGACACTGGAACTCTGAGACCAAGTGAAGCATGGTGCAATAAGGGCTTTCTTTAGGAGCTGAGTTTTGAGCTGGGTGCCAAAGGCTCATGCCTGCAATCCTAGCTACTCAAGAGGCTGAGAGCTGAGGATCACAGTTCAAAGTCAGCCCAGGAAGAAATGTTTGTGAGAGGGCTGGGAAGGTGGCTCAGTGGTAGAGCGCTTGCCTTGCATGCCTGAGGCCCTGGGTTCGATTCCTCAGCACCACATAAGCAAAAAGAAAAAAAAAGCTGGAAGTGGCTGAGGGACAGTGCTCAGGCCCAGAGTTCAGGCCCCACGACCAGATCCCCCCCAAAAAAGAAATGTTTGTGAGACACTTATCTCTAGTAAATTATTAATAACAACAACAAAGAGCCAGAAGTGGAGTCGTGGCTCAAGTGACAGAGTGCTAATTTTGAACAAAAAAGGTCAGTAATAGTGCCAAGGTCTTGAATTCAAGACCCAGGACTGGCATCAAAAAAAAAATTAACTTGTGTTTGATCATAAGAGCAATAAGAATCCACTATAGGGTTTTAAAAGTGCTTAAAGCCCTGTACCAGTAGATGGTGACTATAATCCTAGCTACACAGAAGGCTGAGATCTGAGGATCATGGTTCAACACCAGCCTAGGCAAAGAAAGTCTATGAGATTCTTTTTTCCAATTAAATACCAAAAAGTCAGAAGTGGGGGTGTGACTTAAGTTGTGGAAGGCTAGCCTTGAACAAAAAAGTTTAGGGACAGTGCTTGGGCCCTGAATTCAAGCCCCAGTACCAGCCACTAAATAAATTAAATAAATAGGCTTAAAATTCATTAAGCACAATCAATACTAGCTATTATTGTTCCTTCTCAGGAGCCTTTCTTTTTCTTTCTTTTTTTCTTTTTTTCTTTCTTTCTTTCTTGCTTGCTTGCTTGCTTGCTTGCTTGCTTGCTTGCTTGCTTCCTTCCTTCCTTCCTTCCTTCTTCCTTCCTTCCTTCCTTCCTTTCTTTCTTTCCTTCTTTCCTTCTTTCTTTCGTTGGTTGTGGGGCTTGAACTCAGGGCCTAGTCGCTGTCCCTCAGCTCTTCAGATCAAGGCAAGCGCTCTACCACTTGAGCTGCAGCTCTACTTCTCAGGAACTTTTATATTGTACCCCAACATTATTGTTTCATTATTGAATTTTGTGACTATATTATTTTAACACACACACACACCACCAGCACCAGCAATTTCTGTTGTGATCATTTGGTGTTCTGAAGACAAACCTACTTGGTCTGTTGTGCAGTAATTAATCCCATGTGTTATCAAAAGCAGCTTGGGTTCAGCATAGAAAGTTGAGACTGGAGCAAAGCTTGGCCAGACATGCTGGACACCAGCAAAGCCTGCTGCATCTAACCTGCTTGCTTCTATCACCCTCGAGAAGCTGCCCCCAAGCCTCTGGTGGTGGGCTGGTGGGCAGAAGAACCCTGGCAGGGAACTTGGGGCTTGTCTGGCAGTAGGCAGGAAGAACTGGCTCAGAGCCAGAAAACCAATGGGGGAAGCTATGGTGAAACCCAGAATTAAGCTATAGCCTGAAGGAAGAAGTAAAAAATCTGAAGCCTTAGATTTCTTGTAGGATACCCACAGAGTGTGATAATGATAATGCTGAGCCTACAGCATGTCTACAGCATGGCAAAGGCCAGGTGATCCCAAAGTCCAAGGGCGGGACCAAGGGGTCCTAACTTTTAGATGGTATTTTATTTGCCCTAGTGTGACCACTTAGGTAATCCATGTGAATTCTCTGGCTAAGGCAAGTACTCGTAGAAACTCTGCTGTCTGACAGCTTGCATTTCACGCAATTCAGCTTCTTCCCACATGCTGTCTGTTTCCTATGGTAAATCTGGGACAGTACCGTCTTATTTCCTCTTATATACCAACTCTCCCCCTACTATTGATCTAGCCTCTTTAGAGTTTATTGTTGTTGTTGTCGGTGGTGGTGGTGGTGGTGGTGGTGGTGATTGTGGTTGTAGGGCTTGAACTCTGGGCCTGGGCACTGTCCCCTGAGTTCTTCAATTTAAGGCAAGCACTCTACCACTTGAGCCACACTACCACTTTCGGTTTTCTGGTGGTAATTGGAGGTAAGAGTCTCACAGACTTTCCTGCTCAGGCTGGCTACACCATGCTCCTTAGATCTCAGCCTCCTGAGTAGCTAGGATTACAGGTGTGAGCCACCAGCGCCCAGCTGGTACTAGAGTTTTGAACAGTGGACCCTGAACTTGCTAGGCAGTAGTTACTCTACCATTTGAATCATGTCTTCAAGCCCTTTCTTTTTATATTTTTTAGTTTGTGCTTTGTTTTACAGATGGTCTCTCTCTCTTGCTAATTTTTTTGTCTGAGCTGTCCTTTTAACCATGATCCTCCTATCTCTTCCTCCCCAGTGGCTGGAATTACAGGCTTAAGGCACTGTGCATAGCCCTATCTAGCTCTTTTTAGTCATGTGGTCGAAGATCCAAGTATGAAGTTAACCAGATTAGCATCATTCTGCTTAAGAACCAGGGCAGGGCTAGACTGTAGATAGGTGGACATGTCTTTTATCGAACAAGATGGTGAGTCCTTCATCTTCAGCTGATGTGAGTTCCAAACCTTGGGTTTCATGGGTGAACTGATTCAGAGGATGGTGATCTCTGCCTTGTGCATGGCACTTCATAGTCACAAAATGCTGTCCCCTCCCATCCGTGGGATGGGGAGCTGTTAGCCTCCCTCTTCATAAGAAGAAATCTAGATTGGGTCATTAAGTGACGCAACAGAAGAAACAAATATTCAAGCTTTTGCAAGTAAGCGCAGAACTAAATGGAGAGCAGATAGTGGTGTTAATGTAAGGGTCTGAGGATAGGGTCTTAACCTTCTGGTAGATGACTGAACTGCATTCAAACTCCCATATCCAGGGGGTTTATGGGATAGGTCTGTCATGTCATAGGTTCATTTGTATCTCATTGGAGAGTGGACATTAATATACATATTCATACATTTTGCATATTTCAGACAATGACCAGTTTGAATCCAGAGAAGGCCAGATCTACGGCCTTCTCTGGATTCAGCCAGAGCCATGGATCTGGTTTAAATCTGCAGTACTTTAGGAAATGAAATTACCCATCAGGAGAGAAATGAATCGGAAGCTAGAAATGCAGGTTGAATACGGGCTGAAGTCCAGATTGGCCTGCAGCGCGTGTTTCTTAGAAAACGAGCCCTCGGCTGTGTGAAAGGAGGCATCCGCCTCTTCTGCCTCCTTCCTGAGTAATTTTGCAAATGTGTGAAAAATAAAATAGGGCTCTTCACATGTGAGACAGCTATTTTCTCAGGTCTCACTCCTTCTTTTGAATCTTCCAAATAATACAGCTTATAATTATACTTTGCCAGTATGCGTGCGTGCGTGCGTGTGTGCGTGTGTGTCTGTGTGTGTGTGTGTGTGTGTGTGTGTGTGTGTGTGTGTGTGTTGCCTTCTGAGTAATAGTTTGAGATTCCTTGGCAAGTGAACTCCATTGAAAATGAGCTTCTTCTCTCCTCTCACTCTCCCGCCAGGCGGGGGGAGCGAGGGGGGACCAGGTGACTACTCTGTGGTCCTTTTCTGCACACACAGATCTCCAGGACTGGCTCTCTGTAGCACTGAAGTACACCCAGAAGTGCTCTTCAACTTCCTCACTTACCCCAGTGATACAAAGAGGGCTGAGTCCTGTGGCTGTAGGTACTCAGGAGTCTCAGATCTGAGGTTTGAGGTTCAAGGCCAGCCTAGCCTGGAGCAATAAGACTCCTACCTCCAGTTAACCACCAAAAAGCATGCTAGCCTTAAGACAAATCTCAAGGCTAGGCCCTGAGTGCTAGCCTCAGGACTGGGACCAACAAACAAACAAACAAACAAATGCAGATGTGGTGTTAATGGTCATGAGCTCAAAGGCAGCCACTTGGTTGGGGTACGTGAGCCTTCAGTTAGCCAGCTGGTATTTCTTTTCCCTTTTTTTTGTTTGACAATGGGAGATTTATTGATTTAATTGCCAACAGATCACATACAGAGGGCTAATGAACAAGATGTAATCATAATGAAGATTTTTCCCCCCTTTTCAAAAAATTTTTATTTTAGTGTAAGGATGCTGTACAGAGGGGTTACAGTTACATGAGTAAGGTACATTTCTTGTCCAGCATTGTTAACCCCTCCTTTGTTTTTCCCCTACTATCCCTTCCCCCCACCTCCCCCACTCCGGCCCCCAGAAGTTGTAAAGTTCGTTACCAACATAGTGTCTTGTGAGTATCATTGTTGCAATGGGTCATCCTGTGTCCTTGTTTCATTATTTTGTTATTCCCCTTCCCCTTCCCAAATTAGATGAATGTATATAGAAGATGTAGGTTACATCTTCTATATACAGTGACAACAGGGGATATATCATGGAAGAAAATATAAAAGAAACAACAAAAAAATCACAAAGTACATTAAAACAAAATACATTAAAAACAGCAACAAAGAAAACCTCTTGTGTCCATATCTTGGGGTTCATTTCATTTAGCACCATCTTATATGGTCATATGTACTTAGCTTTTGAGCTTTTCTGCTCATCTGATAAGATTATGCTAGGCATATACTAATTATTGCAGACAAGGAAACCATAGGACCTATATTTCTTGGGTCTGGCTTACTTCACTTAATATGATTTTTTTCCAAGTCTCAGTTTCCTAACAAGTGGGGTGATGTCATTCTTTCTGATGAAGGATAGAATTTCATTATACACACACACACACACACACACACACACACACACACACACACACACACACACACACACACACACACACACACACACACACACACACACACACACACACACACACACACACACACACACACACACACACACACACACACACACACACACACACACACACACACACACACCACACTGTCTTGATCCATTCATCTACTGAGGGGCATCTAGGTTGGTTCCATATCTTAGCTATAGTGAATAATGCTGCAGTAAACATAGTTGTGCTAGTAGCTTTAGTATGGCCTTGTTTGTGATTATTTGGGTAAATGCCCAGAAGTGTGATTGCTGGGTCATAGGGGAGCTCTATGTGGAGTCTTTTGAGGAGCCTCCATACTACTTTCTAGAGTGGTTGAACAAGTTTATACTCCCGCCAACAGTACAGTAGTGTTCTCTTTTGGCCACATCCCCTCCAGCATCTGTTGTTCTTTAGATTTCTTGATTACAACCAGAGAAGTTAAACATTTCTTCATGTATCTATTGACATTCTTATTTTCTCTTCAAAGAAGTCTCTCTTTAAGTCTTTAGCCCACTTATTTATGGGGCAGTTATTTCTTTGAGGATTTGTTGTTGGGGGAATTAATTTTTTGAGTTCTAAGTATATTTTAGATATGAGACCCTTGTCCATTCTGTGGCTAGTGAAGATCTTCTCCCAATCCGGGCTTTCTATTGATCTTGCATGCTATGTCCTTTGCCATGCAGAAGATCTACTACTTCATGCAATCCCATTTGCCCAACCTTTCTTTTTCTTTTTTTCTTTTTTTGCTTATGTGGTGCTGAGGAATCGAACCCAGGGCCTCATGCATGCAAGGCAAGCGCTCTACCACTGAGCCACCTTCCCAGCCCCTGCCCAACCTTTCTTTGATTTGTTGTGTTTCTGGGTCTTTATTAAGAAAATCTTGGCCTGTACCAAGGAGCCCTAGAGTTTCTCCTATCCCTTCCTGTAATGTTTTTAGGATGTCTGCTTTGACTTTGAGGTCTTTGATGCATTTGGAGTTGATTCTGGTGCAGGGTGATAGATAAGGATCTAGTTTTAGTTTTCTACAGGAGCTTAACCACTTTTGCCAGCACCATTTACTGAAGAGGCTGTCTTTCTTCCATTCTATTTTTTAGCTCCCTTATTGAAGACTAGGTGGCTTTAGGTCTGTGGGTTCATTTCTGGCTCTTCAGTTCTATTCCATTGATCCTCAAGTCTGTTCTTGTGCCAGTACCAAGCTGTTTTGATTACTGTGGCTTTGTAATATAGTTTGAATTTTGGTATTGATATTCCTTTAGCACTGTTCTTTCTGCTAAGGATTGTTTTTGCTATTCGGGGTCTTTTATTGTTCCATATGAATTTTTGGGTTGCTTCTTCTATTTCATTGAAGAATGAGGTTGGGATATTGATAGGTATCACATTGAATTTGTAGATAGCCTTTGGCAGTATTGCCATTTTCACGATGTTAATCCTCCCAATCCAGGAGCATGGGAGGTTTTTCCACTTCCTTAGTTCTGTTTTAACTTCCTTTTTCAGATTTTTAAAGTTTTCATCATAGAGGTCCTTCACTTCTTTAGTTAATTCCTAGGTATTTTATTTTGCGGGGAGGGGCCGGAGGGGCCGGAGGGGGGGAGGGCTATTACAAAAGAGGTTGCTTTCCTGATTTCAGCCACGCTCTTCTCATTGTTGGCATACAGAAAAGCCATTGATTTTTGAGAGTTAATTTTATATCCTGCTATTTGCTAGCATTTTGGATCAGCTCAATTAACTTGGGAGTGGAGTCTGTGGGGTTCTTGTGTTTTGTTTTGTTTTGTTTTTTTTTTGCCAGTCATGGTGCCTGAACTCTGGGCCTGGGCATTGTCCCTCAGCTCTTCAGTTCAAGGCTAGTGCTCTACCACTTGAGCCACAGCACCACTTCCAGCTTTTCTGCTTATGTGGTGCTGAGGAATTGAACTCCTGCATGCAAGGCAAGCACTCTACCACTGAGCCACCTTCCCAGCCCCTGTGGGGGTTCTTTAAATACAAGATCATATCATCTGCAGAGAGGGAGAGTTTTACTTCATCTTTCCTTATTTAGATCCCCTTTATATTTGCATCTTATATTATTGCTCTAGCTAGGCATTCTAATACTAAATTGAAGAGGAGTAGAGAGAGTGAACATCCTTGTCTTGTTCCTGAGTTTAATGGCTTTAGCTTTTCACCATTAAGTATAATGCTGGCTATAGCTTTGTCATACATACCTTTTATTATATTGAGGAATGTTCATGGATTCCTAGTTTCTCCAGAGCTTTCATCATAAAGGGGTGTTGAATCTTGTCAGATGCTTTTTCTGCATCTATTGAGATAATCATGTGGTTCTTATCCTTGTTCTTGTTGATGTGATTAATTACATTAATTGACTTGTTACCAGCTGGTATTTCTATCCTAGAAACAACTTCCAGTTCATTGTCCTCATCTGTATCAGCGGAGTAATAACAAAAACAAACACACACAAAAATAAAAATAAAAAAAACTGCTACCTTTTAGACACGTGATGAGGCTAAGGACTAGAGAGAGCCTAGCTCAGAGCTGGCACATAGAGACCAGTAAACAGTCTCTCCAGAAGAAAATTGGCTTTGGTGCTCTGTCTTTTTTTTTTTTTTTTTTCCTTCTTCTTCTTTGGTGCCAACCCTAGGTGGGCCCTGTCCCTGTGCTTTTTTTTGCTAGAGGCTAGCACTCTACCATGTGAACCACAGCCTCACTTCTGGCTTTTTCTGTGATTAATTGGAGATAATAGTGTCACAGACTTTCCTGCCCAGGCTGGTTTTGAATCATGTTCATCAGATCTCAGACTTCTAGTAGCTAGAATTACAGGTGTGAGTCACCAGTGCCAAGCTTGCTTTGTCTTCTGAGATACTCTGCTACCAGGTGGGATACAGGCTTGGTCTAGAGATGAATGTAGAGTCACCAGTGAGTAGGATAGGAGGCTGCAACTAGGGAATTCCAGAATGAATGAGTAGGAAGGCAGGCATGGATAGGGTCCCAGTGTGTGGAGAGTGGTAGAAAGCCTGGCACTGCCCTGGAGAAGAGGCAGATCTCCTGAGGCATAGAATGTGGAGGTGTCACCCCTTGCATGAAGTAGGTTCAAGCCTGGGTTTCTATGGATGCCTGGACTGCTCTTTAAGTGTATATTTGCAGCTTCCTGCTCTGGGCCTGAAAGCTGCGATCCTGAGGCTATGATTTTCATGTAATCTCTACCATGGGAACCTGCAATAAAGACATGGTACACAGGGAAAACACATGCAGTTATGTTCAGTGAGCAGGGGCTAACAGATACATAATTGTCTGCATTATGCAGACATTGCCCATGCATTTCCCATCTTCCTTCTTCAGATGGGTGGGGGAGACAGGGAGCAGTATGCAAAAAGATCTTTGCAAGTTACAAAGGAAGGGAGAAAGAAACACTGGGAACATAATTATGTCCAGTAAGAAGCTTCGATTTGGGCAAACATTCTGGAAGGGAAACAAGGCACCAAGTGGCTCCCATCTGTAATCCTAGCTACTCAGGAGACTGAGCTACAAGAATTGCAGTTGAAAGCCAGCTGGAGCAGGAAAGGCTGTGAGACTCATGTCTCCAATTAACCACCAGAGAAAGCCAGATGTGAAAGCTGTGGCTCAAGTGGTAGAGTGCCAGCCTTGAGCAGATTTTTTTTTTTAAAGCTAAGGGACAGCACCCAAGCCCTGAGTCCAAGCCCAGGTATCTATACTAAGTAAATAAATAACTCTGAAAGGAAAGCACAAGAATTGTTAATATTGGTCATTTTAGGGCACAAGACTAGGACTTGGACAGGAGAATGACTTTATTTTTTTTGATGGAAATTGAATATTTTATTATCATTATAAAGATGATGTACTGAGAGATTATAGTTACATACGTCAGGTAAAGAGTATATTTCTTTTTTATTTAAAATTTTTTATTGTGAAAATACTGTACAGAGGGGTTACAATTACATGGGCAAGGTAATGAGTACATTTCTTATCAAGCATTGTAGCCTCCTCCTTTGTTTCCCCTTCCCATCCCTTCCCATCCTCTCCCCACCCCCCCACCCAATCTCCCCCTCCCCCCCGCCCCTCTCCCCCCCTCCCCCCCACCAGAGTTGTAAAGTTCGTTTTCAGCATAAGATTTTATTTTATTGTGTACTTTTTTTTTAACCTATTTGACTCTTGCCATTTATCTTTATTATTTTTGAAATTTCAAGTCAGATTGTAGGGCTTGCTTTTCAAAAACTGCAATGAATAGGGTTGAATTAAATCGTTGGTTTTCAGCTTAGGCTTTAAAGGCAGTGGAGCATTTTTCACATTCTCTTAACTTGAAAGCCTAATTAATGTGTAAGAAAGAAGAAATCAGAACCCATCATGCTGTGCTCACCCTCCCACTCCTCATTGTTGGATTTCTGTGGAATCCATGGATTATAGTTGGAAAGTCAGTTGAGATGATTGCCTTCTCTGCTTCCCTTCTATTTACCAAAGGAAGCCAGGGGTATTTCAGTCCTGGGACACTGGCATGCAGGAGCTGTAGCCCCACCGTAGCTTTTTGGGGAGTCAGTATTTAAACTAAGGGTGATTTGGAATCTGAATAACAGGAAATAGGTCGTCCTTGAATTGTTTCTTCTGGGTTGAAATGATGGACACATGTTTAAAAGTCCAATCTTTGGTCGTATGATCCATTCAGGGGAGAAGGCAAATGATGTAATTCCTTAGAAAGGCTAACTCACAATCCAACAAAATAAACACCAGGAAACAGGCACTCTGAAGAGGAGAGTGTAGAGATGAATGAAGAGAAGAAAGAGGGGGATGAATGCAGTCATAAAATAAATGTTGGGTGCTGGTGCCTCATGCCTGTAATCCTAGCTATTCAAGAGTCAGAGATCCTGATTTGAAGCCAGCCCTGGGGAAAGTCCATGACACTCCTATCTCCAGTTAAGCACCAAAAAAGCCGGAAGTGGAGCTGTGGCTTAAGTAGTGGAATACTATCCTTGAGTAAAAGAAGCTTAAGGTTTAGAGCCTAAGCCCTGAGTTCCAGCCCCAGGACCAGCACAAAAGGAAGGGAAGAGGAAGGAGATTGGATGAGAATGTTGAAAGGGGTGACATGGATCAAGACACAGTGTATTCATAAACTGCTTTGTTAAGTGGACACCATTGTACAACTACTTAGAGATTATATATACACGTATTATATATATTAAAGACCACCAGGTACTGATGGCTCATGCCCAAAATCCTAGCTACTCAGGAGGCTGAGATTTGAGGATCGTGGTTCAAAGCCAGCCTGGGCAGGAAAGTCTGTGAAACTCTTATCTCTAATTAACCACTCAAAAACTAGAAGTGGAGTTGTGATTCAAAAGTGGTAGAATACTAGCCTTTAGCAGAAAAGCTCAGGGACAGTTCCCAGGCCCTGAGTTCAAGCCCCACAACTGACCCCCCCCCCCAAAAAAAAAGAAAGAAAAAGAAAAAGAAAGACCATTCCAGGCAAACTGAACCTTTGGTAGATAGGAGGCTAAATAGGGATAATGAGATGGTGAGATGTCAACAAACCACTTGCCTTGGAGAAATGTGCCTGTGGACACAGAGTCACTGTTTACGAAAAGCTAAGTTAACTTAGCTTTTCTTCTTGGCATCTGTTAATAGGGGAAATACTAGTGTCTAGTTCCTAGGACTCTTGAGAAAAAAAAACTCTAGGGGCTGGAAATGTGGCTGACTGGTAGAGTGCCTAGCATGCATGAAGCCCTGGGTTTGATTCCTTAGTACCACATAACCAGAAAAAGCCAGAAGTGGCACTATGCTCAAGTGGTAGAGTGCTAGAAGCTCAGGGACAGTGCCCAGGCCCTGAATTCCAGCCCCAAGACTGACAAAAAATTTAAAAAAGACTAGGTCTAAGGGCCTTTAGGGTCTCCCTTGCTTATAGTAGGAGTTTAATAAATTCTGGAATCATGGACATCGTTGTCAAATTCCACTCTGCTTTGGCACCTCTTCCTCCGTTATCTCGGTGAAGAGTGTAACTCATAAGTTAGAGATGTTCTCCCAGCTCAGGCAAATTGGTGGCCTACTGTACAATCTAACTTGAAGACATGTTTGCTTATCCAGTATATATTAAGAACCAAGAAATAGCCCGAGAAACTTGAATATTTTAGGCTGCCTTCCCTCATTTTTGGTGCCAGTACTGATATTGAGCTTTTGTGCTAAAGGCTGGTGGTATTCTACCACTTGAGCCACATCTCCACTTCTGGTCTTTTTTTTTTTTTTTTGTCTCACAGACTTTCCTGCCCAGGCTGGCTTTGTACCACAATCCTCAGATCTTAGTCTCCAGTGTATTTAGGTTTGTAGGTGTGGGGCACTGGCTTTAAAATATGAGCATCTACTTCTATTGGCTCTCTCTTGGTCACGGTCTACTGGATTTTGGATGGTGGTCCCCAAACAGATATGAATTCTCTTGCTTTCCGTGTGTGTGTGTGTGTGTGTGTGTGTGTGTGTGTGTGTGTGTGTGTGTGTGTGTGTGTGTGTGTGTGTGTGTGTGTGCGCGCGTGTGCGTGTGTGCGTGTGTGTGTGTGTGCATGCATGTGCATGCATGTGCTTGTATTGGGGCTCGAACTGAAGGCCTCAGGTACTTGCGTGGCTTTTTTGCTGTAGTACTCAGATCTTAGCTCCTGAGTAGCTTCAATTGCAGGTGTGAGCCATTGGTGCCTGGCTCCTTGCGTACTTATTTTCTTAGACCTGGCTTTACCCCCTTTCACATGTAGGCAGTTGGGTTTGCAAAGCCTGGATTAGAAGATTTTAGGACTTCTGTGCCTACTAGCTTTTCCCAGGATCCTGGTTATCTCTGTTTTCTAGACCATCATCTAAATATATAGAAAATAAATGGCTTTAGTTTCTGGCTTCAACTTTCTTTGGTTCTTCTATTCAATCTGAACGAATTTACCAAGTTCTTCCAACTTCCAGGAATTCTAGTAGGCATTTGGGAGGAGGCAAAAATTAATAAAAGCCACACTGGTCCAGAGTTGCTTCATACTTTTTTGCAATGCCTCTCAATGCATATCTGCACACTGTGGCTCCCATCCACAATGAGACCGTGCAGGATTTAATGAAGTTCAGAAACTTCTGTGGCAGTTTGATAGGGGTATGATAGCCAAGTGCATGTGCAGTCAACTCCTGTTGAATAGACAGATCTATTCATATGCGGTTAAGCTCAAATGGTGAATTGCATGTGATTCAAGCTTCATACTTGGCCCAGTTCTTTATTCGTGCTCAGCAAACTTCCTTAAAACAGTGGCTTAAAACAAACATGCTTTTATTTGCTTGGGCCTTCCTCCCTCCCTCTCCCTCTCCTTCTCCCTCTCCCTTTTCCTCTCCCTGTCTCTCTTTCTCTCTCTCCCCCTCTCTCTCTTCCCCTTCCTCTCCCTCTTTTTCTCTCTCCCTCTGCTCTCTCACCCCCCCCCCTTCCTTAAGCCTGAATTTAGGGCCTAGGAGCTATGCCTAAGCTTTTTTTTCATAAAGCTAGCACCCTACCACTTGAGCCACAGCTCTACTTCTGGCTACTTGGTAGTTTATTGGAAATAAGAGTCTCACGGATTTTCCTGCACGGGCTGACTTCGAATAGTGATTCTCAGATCTCAGCTTCCTGCATAGCTAGGACCACGGGCATGAGCCATTGCCACCTGGCTGGAATATGCCATTTTAAGCAGGGCTTCCCAGAACAGTTTTTCTCTGCCAGAGGAGGTGAGCAGAGGCTTGAAGACCAATACTTCCTGGCTCATTTCTCATGACTGGTTTAAGTTAGAGAATCTCAGTTTCTTTAAATATTGGCCTCCATGGGGTACCTTCTTTTTAGCATGGTGGCTGAGTTCTAAGCATGAGTATTCTAAGAACACCAGAAGTACATGGCAATTTTATGGCCTAGTCTCAGAAATCATACTGCAACTCTCCTGCCCATCTCCACTGATTGAAGCATTCATAATGATTTACCCATGTTCAAAGGGTTAAGATCAGAGTCTACCTCTTGCTGAGCATCTGGAAAGGTCTGGAAGAATACATATGGCAGAAGATTTTTCTGATCCTCCCTCCTATTGAGGGGTGTATTTGTTTCCTGTTGCTGTGTAACAAGTTAGCCGTGAAGTTTGTGACTTAAAACATTACACACTTGTGGGCTCAGAGTTTTTTAGGTCATGAGTCCAAGAGGACTTGACTGGGTTTCCTGCTTAACTCACTTCTGACAAGGTCAGCATCAGGTGTCAGCTAGATGAGCCTCTTATCTGGCGACTAGGGAAGAGTCTTATTTCCAGACTTTCTGGCTGTTGGAAACATTCTGTTCTTTTGATTGGCTGGAGGATTGAGGTCCCTGTGCCCTTACTGGCTGTTAGCCAGGTTTTTCTCTGCTCCTTGGGAGCACTCATTCTCGGCCCCTTTGCACTCAAAGCCAGCAGCACTTCATCCAAACTTTCCCCCTATTTTTTCAACCACTTTGACTTCTTCCTTTTTTTCCAAAACGGGATTTGACAGGCCCTTCAAGCTTGTTAAGAAGGTGCTCTGCCACTGAGCCATACCTCTAACTAGTTTTTACATGGATTACTTTGAGATAGGATCTCATTTTATATCTGAGCCCATGTACCTGGGCCTAGTCCTTCCTGTTTTTCATATCCTGCCATAGCTAGTGTGATGGACTCAGCTTCTTCTGTTGAAATGGACTCTCATGAACCCTAGAACCATATCCTCCAGAGTCCATGTAGCTAAGGTGATTGGCACAAGCCACAGTACCCAGTTGTTGCTTGAGAAAGGGGTATGTATATCCAGGCTAGCCTCAAACCCCAGTCCTCCAGATTTCAGCCTCCAAAGTAGGTAGGATTATTGGCAGTAAGCAGTGGTACCTGAATAGTTTTCTCTTCTGTTTGAGACATGATCTCAGTATTTAACCCATGCCAGCTTGGAACTCCTGATCCTTCTGCTTCATCTCCAAATGCTGGAATTATAGGAGTATATCCGTGTTCCTGGCTGACTTCCTCCCATACTGCCAGATGGAGAAAGTATTTAGTGATTTTTTAAAAATGTGATTAAATTAAGTTAATCTTCTTTTGCCATATAACATACAATCCTCACAGGAGTGACATCCCATCATATTCTGAAAAGGGAGGAGGAGTTCACCCAAGGATAAAGGTATTGAAGGTCATCCTTCATATTTTGCCTACCATTGGTGGTTTAGTACTCAGTGAATAAGAAAGTAAAGCACAGTGATTATTTATCAGAGATAGTTTAAAAAACACTGGTTTTGAATCCAATGGGAGGGAATGACGCATATACCTAAAGCTGTCATTTAAGACCTTTTGTGCTCACTTCAAAGACAGAAGAATAGAGAGGGCGTGGGGCAGGTCAGTGGGAGGAAAGGTTAGTTTTTTAAGTGCAGGTCCTAGAATGAAGCTTCATTATGGCTGTGGAATTTGAATGAGCTTTGGAAAGAAAGCATGATTTGGATCTTTAAATGGTGCTGGCAGATTTACATGATGAATATATATATATTTTAATTTTTTTATTTTTTGCCAGTCCTGGGGCTTGATCTCAGGGCCTGGGCACAGTCCCCAAGCCTGTCTGTGTTCAAGGATAGCGCTGTACCACTTGAGCCACAGTGCCACTCCTGGCCTTTTATGTTTATGTGCTACTGAGGAATCGAACCCAGGGCTTCATGCATGCTAGGCAAGCACTCTACCACTAAGCTACCTTCCCAGCCCACATAAAGGAATTTTACTCAGTGTTCAGGAGAATGAAGTTACGCTGTTTGCTGGAAAATCACAACTGGAGGTTGTTGTGTTAAATGAAATTTGCCACTTACACAAAGACAGCTACCATTTCATAAGTCACATAATGAGTACACTTCTTTTTGGACAGTGTCACCCCTTCCTTTGCTTTCCCCCTCCTGTCCCTGCCCACAAGTTGTATACTTCATATTCCACACAATGTTTAGTGAGTACTACTGTTTCATTTCTTTACCCTTTGTCACTCCATTTTTGTACCCTACTTATCTCCCAAAGGCAGACAAACAAGATGAAAAGAAGAAGAAAAATAACAACTCCTTTTTCCATTTCCAAGTGGCCATATATTCTTGCTCATAGGTCTGCAGCATGGTGGGCTTTTTTTTTTTTTAGGTCTGGGTTCTGTTCATTCATTCATTATATGGACCTGGAAGCTCTGCTTCATATCTTTGGGGATTGTATGTCCGTGTACTGGTCTAGCAGCCTTGATTCTCTACATGTCTCATGCCGCTAGCTTGCCAGTTGGGGTTTGCTTATCTGAGAGCAAGCCCAAGGTTTAGGCTTTCACTTTGCTTGCGCCTCATTGTTTTGGCCAATGCAAACAGTGAAGCCAGCTCAGCCTGTAAAAGTAGGACTGCATTTTCCCCTTGCAGAAGACATAGATGCAGAGACAGGGGGAGGGTTGAAGCTACTTTCACCTAATCTGTGCTGAGGAATGTATTCAAACTCTCTAGAATAACTTTAGGTAACTTTACCTATAAACCCCTGCTGTCTGGGAGGTAGAGATTGGGAAGATCATGGCTCAAGATTAATAACCTGTGCAGAAAGTTAGCAAGACCCTCATTTCAACAAAGAAGCTGGATATGGTGGTGCATGACTGACATCCCAGCTACATAGGAGACACAGATTGGAAAGATTGTAGTCAAAGGCCCACATTAAAAAAAAAAATGAGATTATGTCTGAAAAATAACTACAGCCAAGAAGGACAGGGGGCATGGTTCATGTGGTAGAGAATCTGCCACATGAACCACAAAGGTCTGAGTTTAAACCCCAGTACCATCCACCAAAAAATAAAAAAGAAGAATGAAAGGAAAAGAAAAGGAATTTCAGTGCACTATTTTTCAAGCTAAACCAAGGTTTGTGGGAGACATTAGTAAAACCATTTGGTGATGCGATCCATTAACCAGAGTCCTAGGTCAGGCTTAAAGAACAGTATGCAGTCTTCTTTATAAGTCAAGAATGAGAAAAGAGTATTTCATTATCTTTGGGTGTACCTTCCTTACCCCATTAATAAGGAAGGTACTCAGTCCCACTGCACGCCACTGCTTCCTGCAAATGGTTCCCACAGCCATTTTTCTGTAAACATAGGGGTGGGGAAAGGAGAGGGAGAGAGAAGAGGGGAGGGAGGGAGAGAGGGTTTTTCTTTATACAACAGATCAGAGATCATTTCATTTCAAAAATTGCTAGTAGGGACTGCTCTAACGTCTTGCTCTTCATAAATTCAGAACCAGGAATCAGGCCAGTGTATTTTCAATCCTCTTCACATCAATCTGCTTCTCAACCCTAGAGGTGCAGTTTGTATCCACTTAGATCTGAAAGGACACAACAAGATACAAGTTACTTTTTCTTCCATTGAAGAGCTTGGAGATTTGGAGCCAGAGTAGTTCTAAAACCCAGATTTCTTCCTGTGAATGACTTTGTCATCTATAGGACATGGGCCTCTACCTCTCCATCTGTGTGGTGACATTTCCATGTTGGACAGCACATGGGAGAGGATTAGAGCAAAGGTGCATGATAGTGAGTTCTTAAGGTAGTTCCATGCAGTAAACCCTCAACACCACTACTCACATCTTTTCAATCAGAACCCAGTGAGGCCATGTGGGCTGGCAGAGTGCCAGAGAATTTGTATCTTACTGCGGGGCAGCCAAGTTTTCTTGTGGCTGGAAGGAAAGGGGACCCATAACACTTTCTGCCACAGACCTTGAGTTTAACAATCCAGAAGGGGAAGAGAGCAGACAAATGGAGAGAGGAAGGGCTGGAGAATGTGGTCATTTTAGTTAGTGGACACCTGTGAAACTGGAACTAGGTAAATTGAGGGGTTAGGGGTGAGTTGGGAGAGGTAGGGGAGAACAATGGAAGGGGTCACATGGAGATGCATGGTATTCATAAACTGACTTGTTGAATTGAAAGCCCTGTGTACAGCGACTTACAGATAAAAAATTTAATTAAAAAGATAACCCAAAATAATATTTGGCTAATCTAGAAATATAACAATGTAATAAAAAAAAAAGTTAGAAAATGAGAGAAGCAGATGATGCAAGAGTTAGCCTATTACTTCTTCTGGAAGTAATTTCAGGACCAGGTGATCGAACTGTCTTTGGACTGTTACATTGATGTAGAGCCATTTAATCAAAGGATAAAGTTAATCCTCAGAGCCCCTTTCTAGTATTAAATCCTTGTGACTGTATTAGGTATGTTTAATCCCTTGCTGACCTTGCCATCACCTAGAAAAGATAAAATATCATTCATTCATTCATTCATTCAGCAGAAAATGGCATCTACGTTCATGGAGCTCACAATTTGGGGGAGATACAAGCCATAATCAGATGGTTACCCAAAATGAATGGAAAGTCATCTAAGAACAGTAAGGGTGCATAAGAACATTTGTCAGAGGTGGGGCTCCAGATGTGGGAGGAAGAGAAAGAAGCAGGAAAGCTTGCCTGAGGGGTTGGGTCCATTCTTACAAGAGTATGTGTAGGGCTGGGAATGTGGTTTAGTGGTTGAGGGCTTGCCTAGCATGCATGAAACCCTGGGTTCGATTCCTTAGTATCACATAAATAGAAAAAGCCAGAAGTGGCTCTGTGGCTCAAGTGGTAGAGTGCTAGCCTTGAGCAAAAAAAAAAAAAAAGAACCTCAGAGACAGTGCCCAGACCTTGAATTCAAGCCCCAGGACTGGCAAAAAAAAAAAAAAGAAAAGAAAAGAAAAAAGAAAAAAAAAAAAAGGATATATGTGTTCACAGCAGTGTGGGATGTTTTGGAAAAACTATCCTGTGTGTTTTGTGATAGTTGTACCTATCTCATAACCCCCCTGGGCCATTGCTTAGCTAAGAGGTGTGACCTAAGATGAAGAACATACTAGATGCCAGGGTCTCAGGCCCGAAATCCTAGGCACTCAGGAAGCTGAGATCTGAGAATCCTGGTTCAGAGCCAGCTCAACCAGAAAAGTTGCTGAAACTGCAATTAAACAGCGAAAAAGCTGTAAATGGAGCTATGGCTCAAGTGGTAGAGTGCTAGCCTTGAGCACACAGGCCCTAAGTTCCAGCTGCAGGACTGGCACAAAAAATAGAAAGAACACCACAGAGAGAATGAGGTGGGTGAAGTGATAAAGGTAGTGAGTGGTCCTGCTGGAGATTTAGATTTCTTTGTGGCCTCCAACCAAGAGATCAAGAGGAGGAAGAGGAGCACCTAGGTTGAGGATGGCAGATGAAGTAAGTCAGGATCTACCTCCAGCCAGAGGCTTTTCTCCTGGGTCCTGAGGAGACCAAGGAGGACCCAGTGGAGCATCAACATAAATGGCATCTTGGTTGCTAGCTTCTTAGGCCCTCTGAGGCCTGGCAGGGGTAAATGCTCTAGCATTTATAGGCAAGAGGAGAACAGCAGCAAAGTCCATTAGTCACATTCTGCTCCCCTTCCTCCTCCACTTTCATGGGGGACCTTTGCCATCAGTGAGCAGCTTGGAGATCAAAGGTCATGGTATCCAGCAGAGTCTCACTTGCCTACTGGGTATCCTTAATAAATAATTCACTGTCCCAGCTTATCGCACCTGGGTAACACAAGGGGACTGCTGGTGACCAGCTGGGGCACAGGGTTAAGAGAGATTTCCAGAATCTGGGATCCAGAATAGGTTAGCTGAGTGCTGGTGATTCATGCCTGTATTCCTAGCTGTATTCCTCAGCCGAGAGCTGAGGATCATGGTTTGAAGCCTGCCCAGGCAGGAAAGTTTTGAGTCCTTATCTCCAAATAACCACCAGAAAGCTAGAAGAAGAGCTGTACCTGAATTAGTAGAGAGCCAGGCTTAAGTAAAAAACGAAGGGACAGGGGCTGGGAAGGTGGCTCAGTGGTAGAGCGCTTGCCTTGCATGCCTGAGGCCCTGGGTTCAATTCTTCAGCACCACATAAGAAAAAAGCCGGAAGTGGCGCTGTGGCTCAAGTGGTAGAGCGCTAGCCTTGAGCTGAAGAGCTGAGGGACAGCGTCCAGGCCCAGAGTTCAGGCCCCATGACCGGACCCTCCAAAAAAAAACGAAGGGACAGCACCCAGGTGCTTAGTTCAAGTTCTCGTATGATGCATGCACGTGCGTGCACACACACACACACACACACACACACAGGAATATATGAGACTATGTTGGTGATCTTTTCCTTCATCCTAGAGTAATTGTAATGAACTGAGAAAGCTATACAAAAATGCTTTGTGCCAGACATGGTAGTACCCACCTATAATCTCAGCATTCAGGAGGCAGAGGCAGAAGGACTGAAGGTTTAAGGCCAGTCTTACATAGCAAGACACTGTCTTTAAAAAGAAAATAAAGCTTTGAGTCAGGAGCCTACCTGCTCAGGAGGTTGAGATCTGTGGATTGTCGTTCAAAGCCAGCACAAAAAGAAAGTCCATGAGATTCTTAACTTCAAGTAACTAACCAAGAAGCCAGGAGTAGAGCTGTGGCTCAAGGAGTAGAGTGCTAGACATGATGGGGGTGGGGGGGAGAGGGAGAAAGAGAGGGAGAGAGAGAGAGACCTCAGGAGAACCACCCAGACCCCAGACCCTGAGCTCTACTCCTAGGACCAGCATCAGTAAAAACAAAAATCCTTGTAAACTGTGTAAGGTAGCATTGAACTTACAACTAATTAATAATGGTAGTTATAAAGTATAATGCTGCTTAAATACGGAACACTGCTGAGAGTTACACTTCCTGCATCTTACTTAATTCTTTATTCTAGATCCTATTTTTCCCCTCCACTCTGTAGATTTGAAACCAAGGCTTGGGAAAAGTACTGCAAATTTCCCAGGATCCTAGAGCTAATAAGCAGTAGAACTGTGACCCAGTTTAGCTTAGTAACTCTTAAGCGAGTTCTCTAACACAGTCTGTTGTGGTGTCTTCAGGATATGGAGGAATTTGGGTTTCAAGTTTAAATGCTCGCCACTGCTCTTGTGTTAAAGGCTGGGATACCAGCCTGTGCGATTATGGGAGGTAGTGTAGAAATTTTGAAAGGTGGGGCCTAGTAGAAAGAAATTAGGTCATTGGGTGTGTCCTAGAAGGGGATATTGTGATCCTAGAGCTCCTTTTCTCCACCTCCTCCCTCTTTCTCCTCCATTTTTCTCCTCTTCTGTCTTCTCTTCCTCTGTGCATCCTGACCACTATGAGATGAACAGACTACCTCTTCATAGGTGCTACCATAGGTCCAAAGCAACAAGGCTCACAGTGACTATGGATGGAAACTTTAAAACTATGAATCAGAATAAACCTTTCCTCCTCATAAACTGACCACCAAAGACAACTCGTTCTAGTGATGGAAGGCTAACAAGAAGATTATAAATGGTAATAGTAATAGTAGTAGGGTACTGACACTTGATGTCTCACCTCTATTAGTTTCCCACCTCTTAGAGATGCCTCTCTGGGGTTGGAAAGTGCCTTTTATCAAGATTTGCTTTTTCATCAAGTTTTGCTTGCTTTTTCTCCATTGCCCACCTGCAGCTGCTGGTCCAAGCAATGTAACTGCTCAGTTTTGCTCACCACATCAAGTCTCTGAAACTAGCGTTTCCTGCTGATGATCACATGCCAGCTAGACTCAGCTTCTGACTTTTTATGAGCTGCCCTCTTGGGCTGCAGAAGCATAATTGGCCCCTGGGATGTGGGATGCAGGAGGCAGATATGTGGGGTCTGGATGAGCAGCTGTGATGATGGATGGCTCACGTGGCAGCAGGCAGTGGGCAAAATGCTTTCATACTGATTTTTCTTGAAGCCTCAGTTTTGTCATGTACAGAAGATATGTAATGAAAATAATGCTAAAATCTAGTCTCATCTCCCTCGTACACATACAAACAAAAAGGTAAGCAATAATCAACAAATCAGATCATCCCTGACAATCACCCACGGAATATAAAGACACACCACCGCTCAAATGGCCAGTGTAGGCAGTTTTCCTCCAGCATGAAAACCAATTCCTGCTTCTATGATTGAAGTGATCACTTGATCACTATGCCTTCTACTATAATGAAAATTGTTCTTTCAAGATTAGGCTCACTCAATCCCAGCAGACCCCCTAGTGCTGATTAGGAATCCTGCAGCCTCCCCAGTTTTGTGTGTGTGTGTGTGTGTGTGTGTGTGTGTGTGTGTGTGTGTGTGTGTGTGTGTGTGTGTGTGTGTGTGTGTGTGTGTGTGTGTGTGTGTGTGTGTGTGTGTGTGTGTGTGTGTGTGTGCGTGCGTGTGTGTGTGTGTGTGTGTGTTTGTGTGTGTGTGATGTGTGTGTGTGATGTGTGTGTGTTTGTGTGTGTGTGATTTTTGGCTTATCCTGGTGCTTGAACTCAGGGCTTGCTCTAGCTTTTTCACTCAAGGCTGGCACACTACCACTTGAGCCACAGCTCCACTTCTGGCTTGTTAGTGGTTAATTGGAGGTAGGATGTCTCATAGACTTCCTAGCCATGGTTTACTTTGAACTTTGATCCTCATATCTCAGCCTCCTGAATAGATAGGATTATAGGCATGAGACACTGGTCCCCTGCTGTTGTCATCACCCCCGACCCCCACCCCCACCCCGTCAGCCTTGGGGCTTGAACTCAGGGCCTGAGTGCTGTCCTTGAGCTTCTTTTGCTCAAGGCTAGTGCTCTACCACTTCAGCCACAGCTCTACTTCCAGCTTTTTCTCAGTAGATTATTGAAGATGAGTGTCTCACAGACTTACCTACCCGAGCTGGCTTCCAACTGTGATCCTTAGATCTCAGCCTCCTGAGTAGCTAGGGTTACAGGTAAACCATTGGTGCCCAGCTTGTGTTCCTTTTTTTGACAGATTGTTACTAAATTTCAGAAGCTGATATAGACATGTAATCCAGTCTCATCAGATCTGATTTCTTAACTTGCTGTCTCCTCTCCTCCTTCTGTTTTTATTTTATTTTATTTTAAAGGTTCTGTAATCTGAATGCAAGTTTTCGTGCTTGCTAGGCAGGTAGGTGCTCTACAGCTTTAGCCATGCATCCATCTCTGTTGGTTTTGGCTACTTTTGAGATCAGGTTCTTTTCACTCAGACACACCTGGACCATAATCCTCCTTTTTTTTTTTTTTTTTTTTTTTTTGGTCATGGGCTTGAATTCTGGGCCTGGGCGCTTTCCCTGTGCTCTTCAGCTAGGCAAGTGCCTGTACCGCTTGAGCCACAGCACCACTTCCGGTTTTCTAATGATTTATTGGAGATAAGAGTCTCATGGAGTTTCCTGCCCGGACTGGCTTTGAACCATGATCCTCAGATCTCAGTCTCCTGAGTAGCTAGGATTACAGGTATGAGCCACTGGTGCCCAGCAATCCTATTTTTGCACTCAGGATGATACATGTACAGCATTGTACCCAGCTATTGGTTGAGATAGATTCTTGTGAACTTAAGTCTGAGATGCCTTTGAACCAGTTTTTCCTATCATTACCTTCTGGGCAGTCTGACTTGCTTTCTATGGACAGTACTGAAACTTTGTAATCATGGGTTGAGGCAGATACCATTCTAGTTAAGGAGAACTAGACTTGGTTTCTGGGTATAACCCACATCTCAGGGACCATGGTCATCTGACTTTACAGACCAGCTTCTCAACTAGAGTGTCCCACTGCTCAGGCTGTACATTTTGACCCAGACCCACGAAGTGCATATAATTATTTAAAATAAAAATCTGAATGAATGGAAGGAAGAAGAGGAGCAAATAACCCTTGTCATATTCAATGTACAATGTATAATGAAGGTAGGGCTGGGCTGGGGAAAGATTGTGGAAAGCAATGAAAGGGGTTACATTGATCAAGATTCATTGTACTCACAATCTGACATATGGAATTGAAACCTATTTGTACAACTACTTGAAACAAACAAACAAAAATCAGTGTGTTCCAATACCTACTTCAGCCTTTCTGGCCAAGCTAGTATTACCTGTACCTGGGCCACTGTGGCAGGCTCCAAGTGTTCACTAGTCCTTGCCTGCTGTACTGCCAGAGAGCAGGAGAACGTGCTTTTAAAAAAACCTGATCTTGCCTCCTCTTATTTAAGTTGCATTTTCAAATGGGAAAGACAAAAATCCTTATGTCTGCCTGCCTCTCATTCCATCCAGACTCTTTTCTCCTAGCACATTTCCACTATTCTCTCCAGCTCTCCTGTGTTTCCTCTTCATCCTGTCATGGGGTCTTGGGAAGCCCTTGCTTCTTCCAGCTCTTTCTAGAATGCTCTGTTCTTTCTATTGCATTAACTCCTTATACAGATTCCCTGTAGAAGCCTTGCCAACTGGATCAAATCTTGAACCTGTGGATCTGGTCTGAAATGAAATTCTTTGAGCCTCTCTTTTATGCACCTGCCACCATGGCTGTTTTAATTTATGATGATTTCTGGATTAATGTCTGTTTCCGCCTGCCACACACTCTTCTGTAAGTTCTCTCAGGGGTGCATTGTATACATCCTGGCCTGTGTTGTACTCATGTATTTAAGTGGGCTCAGAGAATAGTTGGATAGGGGAGAGGTACAAATCAACGTCATGAAATTATCAGTGGTGGAGGGTTTCCTCTCCCCAGCCCATGATGCAACATTTGGGTTCTTACTCTGAAGAAATTGTTGCCCTGTGTGGTGGTTCACACAAGTAATTCCAGCATTCAGGAAGCTAAGACAGAATGATTACAAGTTCAAGGGCAGCCTTGACTATACTGTGAGATCCTCCTATTATGGATTTAAGAAGAAAATAGTAACATTTTATCCTAGAGCTCTGGGAATCAAGAAGGAAAATAAAAAGAAATGTTGCAATTGCTCCTTTGTGGAAGGAAAGGAAAGAGTCCATTTGCCCTTTAAATGGCAAACATTCCCAGATATCTTGGCTTATTTTTTTTTCTCCTTGCTGTTTAAAAAGTCTTTTAATGAGCTTTCACACCTTACATAGCATATGACCTTTTCTAGAGCCATCTATACAAAACAAAGGAACAAGTGTGGTATGGCTCTGCCCTTGAAACTCAGACTGACCCTTTTGACCTTCCCCTTGAAGGGAATGGGCTCTATGCATTTGTGAGACCCAGACATCAGGGTGTGGAGACAGCAGAGTTACTGGAGCACAGCAAACTGACTCAATGGATTGCTGACTGCAGCAGCAGGACTTGGCTGCTGTGGGCCCAGCAGGTGGAATCATGGTTGCTAGGTCAAGATCTTTTCTCCAACTCATGCATAATACCTGGAAGGTTTGTTTTCGCCTAACACTTGGTTCTGGTTGAATTCAAAGAAGAGTAGGTTGGGAGTGACTGGGGGCACATCATACTCCTTTAAGTCTGACTTAGTGCTGCAATGGGAAGTGGTTCTCTGCTTTGAAGGGGAAGGGGATCATTCTCTCTGAATAAGACCGATTGTCTTTCTCCCTGTATTTCTTATAGGAAGAGGAGGATCCAGGAGCCATCCCAGAGTAGATGGATGGGAACTTTTATTCCTAGAGCTCTATTCCAGACCATTCTTCACTCAGAGACCTTTTGTAGCTCCCACCTGACTGTTTCATATTTAAGGCCTTCCAGTTCTGGTCTAGACTTCTCCCTGGTCTTTTAAATCTTTATTTATTTATTTTATTTATTTTTATTTTTGCCATTCACTGAGCACTGTCCCTGAGCTTCTTTTTGCTCAAGACTAGCACTCCACCACTTAAGCCACAGCACCACTTCTGGCTTTTTCTGTTTATGTGGTACTGAGGAATCAAACCCAGAGCTTCATGCATGCTAGGCAAGCACTCTACCACTAAGCCACAATCCTAGCCCTTTTTTGAACCCTATTTATTCCAATCAAGCTACTTGCCAGTAAGTAAATATGTCCCAGACCTTCTAGCCTACTTTGTTAAGGGAGAAGGTTCCATTCTTGGAGCTTGGACTCAGGGCCTGACCACTGTCCCTGAGTTTTTGTCCCTGAAGGCTGGTGCTCTACTACTTGAGCCACAGCTCTACTCCTGGAATTTTGGTAGTTCATTGGAGGTAAGAGTCTCACAGACTTTCCTACTTGGGCTGGCTTTGAACTGTGTTCCTCATATCTTACCCTCCTGAGTCACTGGAGTTATAAGTAATTGGCAAGTGTGTCTTCTTTTTTTTTTTTTGGTCTGTCGTGGGGCTTGAGCTCTAGGCTTGAGTGCTGTCCCTGCATTCTTCAGCTCAAGATGAGTGCTCTACCATTTAAGCCACAGTGCCACTTCCAGTTTTCTAGTGGTTTATTCTAGTGGTTATGATCCTCAGATCTCAGCCTCCTGAATAGCTAGGATTACAGGCATGAACCCAGCTTAGTGTCTTCTTTTTATATATACTTCTCCCAAGCAGATTCTGCATCTATACTTGATGCTGATAGTCAGAACCCTGTCTGTTTTTGTGTCTCCTCTCTAAGACTTCTTGTCCCTTGGAAATCCTTATACAATTTATCCACACAAGTTTTACTGTACTGTGTTTCAGTCGTGTGTGTGTGTGTGTGTGTGTGTGTGTGTGTGTTTGTGTGTGTGTGTGGTGTTAACTTTTTTTTATGTGTTTTATATCCATTTTTTGAGGCCATATGATGTCTTCATTTCTCCCAGAGTTCTTTGGATGTACCTCAGTTGCCAATTATAATTTGTGAAATGAATAAAGAAGAGTACCCAGCTATGTCCTCAAAACTCATGAAGAAGGCTCGTGTATGCAGTTATCCTTTGAAATAACTTTGCAGAGGAAGCTGGGTTTTGTGTGTGCACATGCATGCATATGTGTCATCAGTAATGCACCTAGAACTCAGGGCTTCATAGTTTTTTCATTGGCTTTCTGCCACTTAAGCCACACCTCCACTTTCAGCTTTGTGCTTTTGTTCATTAAAGTCTGCCTGGTCCTCTTTGAAGTATAACTTATAAGCTCTGACCAATCAGCACAAAGAACAGTTATAGCATTAGAGATAAAGTCTGCGTGTTGTGCCCGCCCAGTGTGCTTGTGTAATTGGCTTCCTGTCAGTAGCACCCTTTTCTGGAGAGGTAAACTTTGCCTTCCTTGCCTAGTTCCTTTCAAGTTGGTATTTGTATTCCTACACAACACCCCAATATTGCAAGACATTTCCAACAGATGGATCAAGCAGGACTGTATCAGAAAAACAGTTGGTAACTTGCTCTCTGCCACTCTGGCCTTTTCTAGCACCTAGAAAAATAATTTTTATAATAGAATGTGGCTTAATCAGAAGTTTCCTTTTAGGGTGTTAGCTACCCTTAAAATGATACTGCTTGTGTGAAACAGCCACTTTTACAGAAAAGTTTCTAACTCTTATCATCCATCGGTCTAGTTGGTATTTATCTAGAGCCTAACAAGAACCAGATACTGGCCTAGAAATAGACATTTGATAAAGTCAGGATATTGAAGGAAGATGTGGGGACCGAGACTTCTGCTGATCCAGAAGGGAGGACAGGAAAAGGTATAGGGAGCAGAGAGGTAGGAAAGGCAAGAAAGAAGGCAGGTAGGCAACACATCATTCAGGCAGAAGCAGTGGAGGTGGTTGTGAAAATTGCAGGAATTTGGATTCTTTTTTGGGGGGGGGGTCCGGTTGTGGGGCCTGAACTCTGGGCCTGGGCACTGTCTCTCAGCTCTTCAGCTCAAGGCTAGCACTCTACCACTTGAGCCACAGTGCCATTTCCGGCTTTTTTCTTTTTGCTTATGTGGTGCTGAGGAATTGAATCCAGGGCCTCATGCATGCAAGGCAAGTGCTCCACCACTGAGCCACCTTCCCAGCCCCAGGAATTTGGATTCTTACATCTCCATTGTCAGTGGAGTATCACACTGCATTTTGAGAACAATCCTCAAAGAACTTATTCTGTGAGGTCATATCTGTGTTCCTCAGTCCCAGTAAGGATCAGAAGACTTTCACAAGTGTGTATTCTCCATGGAACTTGATACACTGGGGGTGTTCTTTAAAGGTAATCCCAGCTGAGTGCTGGTGGCTTATACTAGCAATTGTAGCAATTAAGAAAGCTGAGATTTGGGGACCGCAGTTCAAAGCCTTCCTGAGCAGGAAAGTCCAACAGACTTATCTCAAATTAACTGCTAAATAACCAGAAGTAGAGCAGAGGTTGGTGTGTGTGTGTGTGTGTGTGTGTGTGTGTGTGTGTGTGTGTGTGTGTGTGTGTGTGTGAGAGAGACAGAGACAGAGACAGAGACAGAGACAGAGACAGAGAAGGGGGAAGAGAGAAAAGAAAACATTACTACAAAATGCTTAAATAAGGATACAAGTTGACCCATGTAACAATGAGATATGCAAGACACTATGTTGAACACAAACTTTACAACTTCTGGGGTGGGGGAGGAGTGGGGAGGTGGAGATGGAAGGGATGGTAGGGGGAAAACAAAGGAGGAGATAACAATGCTCCATAGGAAATGTACTCATTACCTTACTCATGTCACTGTAACCCCTCTGTACAGTATCTTTACAATAAAAAAATATACAAAAAAGAAAACGTTATAGAATAATCTATTAATGGTTGAAATTACATAGAGTGATTTAAACCCAAAGCAAAAACCATACCAGTGCTTCTGTAGGATTAGTTGAAAGGAAGGGGAAAAGGACCATCCTCAAAGTTGGAGCCGACTCTGGTCTGTAATACACTCTCAGACCCCGGGGGCAGGCCACGGCCTGCTTAATTTTCTTTTCAGCCCTTCCATTGTTTTGAAGCCATTTGTAGACCAGCTTGGCCAGGGGTGCTAGTGCCCTTCTTTGCTGAGCTGCAGTCATCCGTGCCCAGTCCGCAGGCCAGTGGTGAGCGCATCTATTTCAGTGAAGCTGTCTTTTCCAGCAAAGTACCACTTGCCCGGCTTCTCCACTGTCCTTTCCTCTCTCTAAACAGTGCCAGGCACATTAAGTAATAAAGATTAAAATTCCATTTGTGGGTGTGTGAAGTGTGTCACTGTTTCCACACTGATCGATCCTTAGTAGAATGTTAAGTAAAAGCACCCAGAAACCACAGACAATTATTTAGGCCAGCAGGTCAAAATCTGCTTCCAATTGATCATTTTATGTGATTCCCACTTTAATTCTGCCAGCCTCATCCACAGATTATTTATCTTGCCAGGTTCCTATCCATCCTTTTTGCCTCCTGGAGCAAAAGGACATTCTGCAAATCAAGGGGAAGCAAAAGCTGGTTGTAAATCGTTCACAAGTGGCTCATGCATGTAATCTTTGCTATTCAGGTGACTGAGATCTGAGAATTGAGGTTCAAAGCCAGCTCAGACAGAAAAGTGTATGAGACTGTTATCTCCAGTTAATCAGCAAAAAGCCAGAAATAGCGTTATGGTTCCAATGGTAGAGTACTAGCCTTAAGCAAAGAAGCTCAGAGATAGCACCCAGACCCTAAGTTCAAGCCCCAAGATGGTTGTAAAAGAAGGCAACTAGTCACAACTTTCCATAGACAAATCTCCAAGTTGGCTGCAAGGGGAACTTAAAATTACCTCTAGATTAAAAAAGCCACACTTGCTGTTTTACATATTGTCACATTATTATTATTGCTTATCTTGTGAGAAGCATTGCCCTTGCCTTTCTGTTGTTAAAGATCTGGTGGCAGTTCGTTTCCATTCTAGAATGACACTATACTAATGTATTGTTGTTGTTGTTTTCTTTACTTGAAATAAGTTTCCACAGGGCCATGTGCCATCCTGTTACTAAGGAAACTAAATCCTGTTATCAACAAGAGCCAGTTGTACTGGGTGAGATGTTAAATAGGTTGTCTCTGCCAGAACCAGTTGTTAATTCAATTCTTATCCTTTCTCCCACTTCCCCAAACAGAGCAATCATCAATACCAATGTATGCCTCGTTTGCATAAACTTTCTCCAAAAACAATCTGTCAGCAGCTCTCCCTTCCTCAGAGGATTTAGCTTTCATTGACCCTGACCTAAGTGCTTTGTGTACATTACCTCATTTTTAATTGACTTCCTGGAATTCCATATGGTTAACTATTAGGGTTCCCCCTCCCCCCGGGTCATGGGGCTTGAACTCTGGGCCTGGGCGCTGTCCCACAGCTCTTCAGCTCAAGGCTGGTGCTCTACCACTTGAGCCACGGTGCCATTTCCGTTTTTCTTGTGGTTAATTGGAGATAAGAGTTTCATGGACTTTCCTGCCCAGGCTATCTTTGAACCTCAATCCTCAGATCTCAGCCTCCTGAGTAGCTAGGATTACAGGTGTGAGCCACCAGGGCCCCGCTGAACTATTAGTTTTATTTATGTATCAAAGAAACTACATTCTACCTAACTAGAGAATGAAACCTCAGTTTTTCCAAGTCTAGAACCAGAATGCTCTGAGTTGTTAAACTAGGATACCTGCCTCAATTATCTGTCCATCCATCCATCCATCCATCCATCCATCATCCATCCATCCATCCGTTGGAAATGTCTTTTGTGTATGAACAGCAACTTGAAAGGAACTAGGCAAGGAAGGCAAAATTTACCTCTCTAGAAAAGGGTGCTACTGACAGGAAACCAATTAAGCAAATGCACTGGACAGGCGCTCCACCTAGACTTTATCCCTTATACTATTGTAGCCCTTTGTGCTAATGAGTCAGAACTTAGAGTCACAATGTATTTGTGTGAATGGCTAAAAGTTTACCCATGCAGTCAACCAAAATGAGGACACCTGAGGAAAGCAGGACCTTAGCAGAAAAACATTTGGTGGCTTTGGCACTCTCCCACTGTGGCCTTGCTTCCAGCATCTTTTAGAAAAACAATTCTTTTTAATAGGATGTGGCTTAATTAGAATAGTTTTCTTTTAAGGTGATAGCCACCCTTAAAATGATAGTGCTTGTGTGAAACAGCCACTTTTACAGAAAAGATTCTAACTTCTATTGTCCAACAGACTAGCTGTCTAGGGTCTAACAAGAACCAGATACTGGCCTAGGAATGAACATTTGATAAAGCCAGGACATTGAAGGAAGATGTGGGGACCGAGACTTCTGCTGATCCAGGAGGGAGGACAGGAGGAGGTGTAGGGAGCAGAGAGTTAGGAAAAGCAAGAAAGAAGGCAGGTAAAAAGGAAGGCAGGTAGGCAACACATCATTCAGGCAGAAGCAGTGGAGGTTGTTGTGAAAATTGCAGGAATTTGGATTCTTACATCTCCACTGTCAGTAGAGTATCACATTGCATTTTGAGAACAATCCTCAAAGAACTTACTTCTGTGAGGTCACACCTGTTGTGTACCTCAGTCCCTCAGTAAGGATCAGAAGACTTTCACAAGTGTGTGTTCTCCATGGAACTTGATACACTGGGGGTGTTCTTTAAAGGTAATCCTAAACTGGGGGCTCATGGCTCATGCCTGTAATCCTAGCAGGAAGCTGAGATCTTAGGATCGCAGTTCAAAGCTAGCCTGAACAGGAAAGTCTGAGAGACTCTTATCTTCAATTAACCCCCAGATAACCAGAAGTAGAGCAGTGGCTCAAAGTGGCTGAGTGTTAGCCTTGAGCATAAGAGCTCAAGGATTGTGCCCAGGTCCTGAACTTAAGCCCCACAATTGACCAAAAAAAAAAAAAAAGTAAATCCTTTCTACTCGGTGTTATTTGCGAACCAGCAGTATCAGCAGCACCTTGCTGATGATCGCAGTTCAAAGCCAGCCCGGGCAGGAAAGTCCATGAGACTCATCTCCAATTAGCCACTCGAAAAGCTAGAAATGAAGATGTGGCTTAAACTATCCTTAAGCAAAAAGCTAAGGGAGAATAAAAAGCCCTGAGTTAATCTCCAGTACTGGCACACCCTCCCCCCACTATGCAGAATCTCAACCAGTTGTCCTTATGTACACCTGTAATCCCAACTATTAGACTAAAGCAGGAGGATCACAAGTTCAAAGCCAGCTCTGACTCTATAGTAAGTTTGAAACCAGCCATAGCAATACATTGAGACTGTCTGAAAAAAAAAAAAAAAAAAAGGAATGAAGGCTAGCTTCCTACCCCAAGCCTGTATTCATAATCTGCATCAACAAAATCTCATGGGATGGTACTGCAGTTTCAAAGTCGAAGAGCATCTTGAGGAACAATCAAACGTCCCATCCTGGCCTCCTGACATCTTCCAGGTGTTTCATCCAGACACTAATCCTACTTCTGATTTTCTTCTCTATCGTAGGCAGATCTCTGAATTCTCCCATGTCTTTTACTGTTGGCACTCATACTCACCTTTAGAACCTTGGAGAACCAGATAATCTCTGATGTGACCTTCCAAGGTGTCTTACCACCATGCAGTTTCTACTTTTCCCTATCTAGGATCCATTACAGCACCTGTGTGAGCATGTTGCAGTCACTTAGGCTGGTAACACAGATGGGACTTGAGATCCAAGGGAGGTGATAAGGAATTTTGAGGACTGTGCAAAGATAAACTCTTAGCCCAAGTAAGGGGCCAATCAATGCACAGACTGATACCTCTTTGGGTTTTTCCAAAGAAACCAAACATCTTGATAGAACCATATCACCTCCTATCTTTTCCAAGCTGGAATAGAAAACCAAATCAAAACAAATAAAAACTTTGAAATGCCACTAGGCTGTTAAGACATCAACCATGGAATCAGAATACTGCTTGAACAGGTCCTGACTTACCCCAAAGGTTGATTTCTTTGTCTGACACACAGGGATATCTGTTTGTTTCTTTGTATTTAGATGAGGAAAATTTCAAAGGAAATCCACAGCTTAGGAAGCGGTGACACTGGTGTTCTGATTTAGGTGAGCCAGTCTTGTTCCCCTTGCCCCCTTTCCACAGCAGCACTCCAGGTGGAATTGTGGAATTGCGGCTAACATGGTTGAGACCCCTGAACCATTGTATGGTTCTTTCAGGACTTCTCAGCTTACCTTCTGATCTCTAAGGGCCTGTAGGCACTTGGGCTTTGTTTTGTTTTGTTTTTCTTTATCTGATCAAGACATCTAGTTCTCCAACTTTCAGGATTATCTTGTTGCAGTTCAGAGAGGTCTATGGGAGTGAGAGGGTACAGAGGCCTGCTAAAAGGATCTTACAAAATCGGCTAATGCAAGGATCATGCAGAGACTTCAACAGACCTGGGTTGGTTTCTTGTCAGCACTGATCTCTAGCATACAGGTCTTTGTTGTTAATTTATGTAGGAAATAGGACTCTGTTCTTCTTCAGGCTGTGAGTTTTCATTTGGGCCAGGTGATCTAGAAAGATGGTCTCAGGTACCCACATATGGAAGATATGTAATAGCCACTCTTAGCAGTGTTATCTTGGCAACGCTCTATGCCTAGGGGAGGAGTCTTTACCTGTAATTTGTGTGTGTTTGTACATGTGTTTGTGTGTGTGTGGTCTTGAACTCAGGGACTGTGCACTATCCTCTAGCTTTTTCATTCAGGGCTAGCACACAGCTCTACTTCTGGCTTTTTAGTAGTTAATTGGAAATGAGCCTTTTATGGACTTTCCTTCCCTGGTTGACTTTGAACCTCAATCCTCAAATCTCAGCCTCCTGAGAAGCTAGGATTATAGCATTAGACACTGGGGACCCAGCTACACATGATTCTTGGCATGGGAAAACAGCAGGCTCATTCTGATGACCCTCCACAAAGGAATGCAGCCTCCTTTTAATTAGGGAAGACATTTCATAATGGGGCCCCCCCAGGGTGGGCTCACTTCCTCAGACATTTAATAAATGCCACCTGAGCAAGATCCAACTGCTACTTCTCCTCCCAGAGCTGCTTCTGTTCAGGCCATAAACAGCTCTGCTGTTCTTTCTTTTATCACCAAGTCTGTACCCAGGCTTTCTGCCTTTCCTGCTTCCAATTTCTCCTTGCTTGAGTACAGTCCAGTGCCTAAATGTGCACTCAAACCATAACACCTGTAGCAGCTTCTATAGACTGTTCTCCTAAGAAGTCACGTCCTCTGTCCAGGCCAGTAACCTAGCCACTAGCTACTTGCAGCTCCAGAACCCTGGAAATGACTCTGCCCTGAGACAAACATACCTGTAAAATACACAGTGGATTTTGAAACCTTGGTTCCCAAAAGATAACAGACCAAAAAAAAGGAATATAAAATATCTCCCTAATTTTTTATAGTGATTACCTGTTGAAATGAAAATGTTTTAGATGGACTATCCTGGGCTGAATTAAATAGGTTACTAACCTAACTGTGGCTGTTCCTTTGTGTTTGGTTGCTTTTTCGGTAGGGTCCCACTGTGTAGTTTAGTCTAGCCTTGACTCACAATCCTTCTGCCTAATAACCCTACATGCTGGGATTTGAGGCATGTGCTATACCTCCCATTATTTTCTCCTTTCCCTCCCCTTACCTCCCCTCTCCTTTTCATTGCTCTTCTCTTCCCTCCCTTCTCCTCTCCCCTCCCCTTCTTTAATGTGGAAAGTAAAACATTTCAGATTGCTTACCTGCCCATCCCTTAATTCTGTTGGGGAACACTACACTTAGCACTTTCTCCCCTGGGGAGAAAATAATGAGCCCATCTCTTATCTTCCTTGCTGGTTGGTGGATTTCTCAAAGGTAGACGCTGAGCTTCTGTCTTCTTTCTGGACCTCCAGATAACGTACAGAGGGAAAACCCTGATACTGAGACAGGTAAAGGCATGCTCAAGATGAGCAGTCCTGGCATCTACCCCACTTGGCTCAAGTCTACAACTTGCTGGCTTGTGTCAAACACGGAGGACGGGTGGGTGACGGACCTTCCATCCAAACCCAAAGCCCCCTCATGCAGTGTCCTTTCTGGGGCTGTGTCCCTGACCTCATTTCCCCTTTCTTTTTCACACTTTTTGTCTTTTTCCCCTCTTAAGGGCTTCCACAGTCGACCAAAGAAGCCACTTTTCCCGGGCGGTGGGCAGACGCTGAAGGACTGGCATGACAAGGAGGCCATCAGGAGGGATGCTCAGCGCGTAGGTACGAGGGCAGGACTGTCCACGGGTGCCCTGGAGGTGTGGGCACTGTGTGTGTGTGTGTGTGTGTGTGTGTGTGTGTGTGTGTGTGTGTGTGTGTCTCTGTGTGTCTGTGTGTCTGTGTGTCTGTGTGTGTGTGTGTGTATTAGCAGGGCGTCTAGCCCTCTTGGTAACTTCTTGTCTGCCACCATCTCTCTCCCTGGTTCCTGGTCCGCCCTCCCCATTAGCTCTTGCCACCCTGCTCCCATGCATATCATCAGGCCAGGCCTTTGTCCTGCCATCTTTACTGAGTGATGGCAAAAGTCTCCACCATGTAGAATCCTTACCACTAACAGACAGAGCAATATTAAAAGCTACCTGGGGTGAACAAGAGCCACGTCTGGTTCTGTGTGTACCCCTGGCTCAACCTGTAATAAGAGTTGATTAGCTTTTCAATAAGGGAGGGGGGACTGTAACTCAGAGAAGCACATTTATCATTTATCATCCTTCAGTCACACAGTCAGGACAAGGCCCACCTGAGACTCGATCCCAGGTCTGGAAAGTAGAATTGGTCTTTGCATAACACTAATGAATTTAATGAGAGTCAGCTGGAGTCTCTCTGGACTAATTATTTTTTAGAACCATTCCTATTAGGCTGGAGAATGTGGAAGGGCTGGGATAAGGTGGTACAAAACTATAGGCAGGTGAGGGACCAGGATGAGATCCGAGGATTGCAGTATACAGCCAGACAGGCAGGAAAATCAATGAGACTCTTATTTCTAACCACCAAAAAGCCAAAACTGGAGCTGTGGCTCAAATAGTAGTGCACCATTCTTGAGCCAAAAGGTTTAGGGACAGTACCCAGACCTTGAGTTCAAGCTCCAGTGCCATCACAAAAATAGCAACAAAAACTTACATAGAGAAGGGAAAGTGATAGGGAGGATGAGATTGCTTGGCGTATATTGTAAATGTGGAAATTTAATAATGCAGTTTCCCTCTGTATAACTAATGTAAGTTAATTAAAAAAATGCTTAAAAAAGTCTATATGAGACTCATCTGCGTAAGGCCGTGATAGAGTTAGATCAGCATTTAAGCTACTTACCAGCCATGTACCATCTGATGAGGCCATATTTCATGAGCCTCAGTTTCCCCATCTGTCAGTGGGGCTCATGCTTCTCTCCTGGGCAACCTTGGGATATTGTTATGGTAAAAGAAATGAAACTGAGGCTGGGAAGGTAGCTCAGCGGTAGAGTGCATGCCTTGCAAGCATGAGGCCCTGGGTTTGAGCCGGAAGTGGCGCTGTAGCTCCAGTGGTAGAGCGCTAGCCTTGAGCTGAAGAGCTGAGGGACAGCGCCCAGACCCAGAGTTCAGGCCCCATGACCGGCAAAAAAGAAAAGAAAAGAAAAGAAAAAGAAATGAAACGGTGGGTAGATGAAGCTTTGCTCTACTGGAAACTTCTGTAGAACCTGAAAGAATTGTTGTTTCATTCATATTGATGTCAGTTAAAGGAATCCTCACTACTGATTTTTTTTCTCTCTAAATTGTGTCATGACAAACTCAGCTTACTACAGGATCTGAGGGAGCTGTATAGTAATTTAAATGATGATCCAGGAAGTCTAAAGACATGCTATGCATTTTTCTGTAAGCCAGTAATTTGATATGAAGTACGGTGGGAGGAGTGGGTATTGGGGAAGGCACAAGATGCATAAGAAAAAGACATTTTTCAAAGAGCTGGTTTGCCAGACAGTTGTACTAGAATTATTAGAATGCTAGGCTAACTGGCCGAACAGCAATGGAGACATTAAAAGAACAAACAGGTTGGAATGGCATGTGCCTATAATCCACACTCAGGAGGCTGAGGTAGGAAGATAGTGAATTTGATTAAGTTTAACCTATATAGAGAGTTCCAAGCCAACCATGGCGACATAGTGAGACCCTGACTCACTCAAAATAATAATGATGATGATGATGATATAATGTTTGTTGAGTGCTAAGTGCATGCCAGGTATCTTGCATTAAATGACCTTCTAAATCATTGCAGTGAAGGTTCCTATTCTAATTGACATACAAAGGGCAAAATCCTGAGACTGACAAATGTGAAGACATGTTCCAATGTGCCCAGCTTCAGGGCTTGAACTCTGAATCCCCCCTACACGGTCCTTCAGCAGCCTGCTTCTGAGTACACACTGAGGTCTTCTCTTCCTGCTTGTTGCTCTGATGCTCCTGGGGGAATCTTTCCCACGCACTTGTCATTGTGTCTTTCAGGGCAGCAGTACAAGTGATGGAGAGTAAGGTCTTTCTCATGGCAGGCTGAACTGGAGTACTCATTGCCATAGCTCGCCTCTCTGTTTGAACCTTCCCAGCCAGCAGAGGCATTCACAGTCAGCTGACCTTATTTGTGGATTTATTACAAGTGGTTTTGACCGAGCGTGGTCAAAAATAAAGAAATCAATAAAAAAAAATTCAGAAACGAAAGTGTTTACCCAGTTTGGTTGAGGGAAATTAGGTCTTAAAGCCCTCAATCCTGTGGGTTTTTTTTTTTGTTTGTTTGTTTTGTTTTGTTTTGTTTGGGTCCAGTTGTGGGGCCTGAACTCTGGGTCTGGGCGCTGTCCCTTAGCCCTTCAGCTCAAGGCTAGCGCTCTACCACTTGAGCCACAGTGCCACTTTGGCTTTTTTTCTTTTTGCTTATGTGGTTCTGGGGAATCAAACACTGGGCCTCATGCATGCAAGGCAAGCACTCTACCAGTGATCCATCTTCCCATCCTTGTGTAATCTGCTGTGTTCTTGCCCTTTATTCTGTAAAAATCTCCCACACACACAAAAAGCAAATGGTAACCCAAAGTGAAGTATAAGTCAGTGTGCTTAATTTAAAGCAGAAAGTTAAAACTTGAGATTTGGGTTGACCCATCGTAGCAATGAGATGTACAAGACACTGTTGAAAACAAACTTTACAACTTGGTGTGGGGGAGGGAGGAGTTGTGGAGGTGGGGAGAGGAAGGGATAGTAGGGGAAAAACAAAGGAGGGGGTAACAATGCTCGATAGGAAATGTACTCATTACCTTACTCATGTAACTCTAGCCCTTCTGTACTGTATCTTTACAATAAAAAATATATTTAATTAAAAAAAAAACTTGAGATTTGTTGAAAGGTGGCATGCCAATAGCAGAAACTGGGCAGTGGTAGGGGAAAAAGGAATGCATCTGCAAGATGACACTGAACTTTCTGCATCCTGAGCATGCATGATTTTTCCTTAGCATCTGTCCACTTCCCTCAACATCTGTGCATGCTCCAACCTCAACTATGTCCCTGTAGATTCGAAGGCCCTCTTCAAAGTCACCAAGCTTTTGTTGGGATTATCATCCCAACAAAGCAGAATGATTTTAAGCAGCTGTTGTGTTACCACCTGTGTGGATTCTTGGGCCAACTTTGCAGAATTCATGATACAAATCCCAGTCACCACAAGGTTTTTGGAAACCCAGAGACAATTTTTTCTGAAACATCATGGATTCTTTCCCCCATAGAGCAGAAAGTGGAAAGCTAGTGTTTTTTGTTGGTGGTGGTAGTGGTTAGAGCGCTTGAACCTCAGGGCCTTGGTGTTATCCCTGAGCTCTTTTGCTCAAGGCTAGTGCTCTACCCTTTTGAGCCACAGCTCTACTTCCCATTTCCTGGTTAATTGGAGTTAAAAGTCCCACAGTCTTCCCTGCCTAGGCTGGCTTTGGACCATGACCCTCAGATCTTAGCCTCCTGAATAGCTAGGATTACAAACATGAACAACTGCTAGTACTTTTTATCCACTCAAATCTGACTCAAAGCAACACTTTCCATGTAATTTTGGCTTAGGGGAGATAGACAGCTCTTCATATGTTGACTTTAACAAAGTCAAAGCATTTTGGGGAGGGGGGGGAGGTCCGGTCGTGGGGCCTGAACTCTGGGCCTGGGCGCTGTCCCTCAGCTCTTCAGCTCAAGGCTAGCACTCTACCACTTGAGCTACAGCGCCACTTCCAGCTTTTTTCTTATGTGGTGCTGAGGAATCGAACCCAGGACCTTGAGCAAGGCAAGTGCTCTTACCACTGAGCCACCTTCCCAGCCCAGTCAAAGCAGTTTTATATAGCATTTGTGGCAATTTGGATTTACATATAGAGTAGTCATCGTAGTCTTTGTATTTCTTTAGAATGATTTATCATTCACACAAAAGCATTTACCTGTCTTAACCTCTCATTTGACTCAAACACACTGTGGGTTTCAAAGGGTGACACTGTGTACCTCAGAGAGCCAGTGTGATTTTCTGGAGGTCAGTCAGCTCAGAGGTGGACCTGGCCTCCTCTCCAGGTGATCAGACTTGAGGGACAGGTGTTTGGGCTCGAGAGAGATTGGAGGAGGAGGCCTGGGCTTTGACACACACCACTGCTTCTATAATCTGAGTCTTAGTCTACTCATATGTGGAATACAACCTCTCTCATGTCTACCGTACAGGGATTCCATGGAGATTACAGGACAGCAAGATCTGTAAAGTACAAGACAGGACCATGGTTAGTTATATAAATGCTAGTTTCCTTCTCCATCTCTCAGTCCCTCCAGCAAGACCTGGAGCTATGCTGTAATGAAGTATAGGCCTTCCTTTTTGTGGAAAACACAGTCACATTTTCATGTTTCCTTCCCTTTCCATTCACAGTGCCCTCACACATGCCAGGTAACACTGACTTTGCTCTGTGCCTCTAGGAAACGGAGAACAAGGGAGACCTTTTCCCATGACCGATGCTGAGAGAGGGGACCAGGCATACCGAGAAAATGGATTTAACATCTACGTCAGTGACAAGATCTCCCTGAATCGCTCTCTGCCTGATATTCGGCACCCAAAGTGAGTAGAACAGCTCCTTTTTTGGTATCTAAAGAGTTTGCCCATGGCTCTGGTTTGAGAATTAATGAATGAAGTGGGTACATGAAGTACTGCTGGAGAGACTCCCTCACCGCCCACCCCATATCACAGAGACGGGTGTGATCAGATTCTCCTAGAATTTGGAGTTGATATAACAAACAGAAGGCGTTTATTCCAGAAGAGCCCCTCTCCTTCATATTATCAGAGAACGACGTGATCTCTGCATTTCACCTTTTCCTTTGGCCCCCAGAGAAGTTCAGAGCTCAATTTAAAGAACAGTTGTAGATACCCTTGCAACACTCATGCTGTTTTTTTTCTTTTTTGCCACTTCCAGTTTTCTAGTGGTTTATTGGAGATAAGAGTCTCATGGACTTTCCTGCTTGGGCTGGCTTTGAACCACAATCCTCAGATCTCAACCTCCTGAGTAGCTAGGATTGTGCAAGCCACCGGCGCCCAGCTTCATGCTGTTTTTTCTATGCATGATGTCTTTTTGTTGTTGTTGTTGTTGTTGTAGGTCGTGGGAGCTCAACTCTGGGCCTGGGCACTGTACCTCAGCTCTTCAGCTCAAGGCTAGCGCTCTACCACTTGAGCCACAGCACCACTTCCAGCTTTTTCTGCTTATGTGGTGCTGAGGAATCGAACCCAGAGCCTCATGCATGCTAGGCAAGCGCTCTACCACTGAGCCAACTTCCCAGCTCTGATGTCTTTACTTAAATCTATTACTTTAAAATTTTTTTTATTTAAGTAGTTGTACAAAGGAGTTGCCATTTAACAAAGCAGTTTATGAATATCTTGATCAATGTCACCCCTTTCAACATTCTTCATCCATTCCTCTCCTACCCACTCCTTTCCTCATTATTCTTCACTTTATAGGATATATATTGGATTCTTGTCTTCGTTTTCCCTCTCTGCATTCGTCTAACCCTTTCCCCTCAACCCTACCCTATCTCTTTCCAGTACCTGCTTCCTGGTGTTTTACTTTGCTGGATCTTGATTTTTTTTTTTTCCTTTTTAAGGAATTATACTATTTTGAGGTCTCCCTTGAATCTGCTGGATTTCAGTTAATACATTTGTGTACACTTGAATACTGCCCAATGTCCTTACTTACGAGTTTGTAAGCTAAATTTAGCTTACACATATAAGGAAAACATGTTTCCTTTGACTCTCTAGGCCTGTACTGCTTTTGTTATCTCAGATTATACTGATAGAGGAGAAACAGAAGAATTAGGAAGATGATAAGGGCAGCTGACATTCTTTGAACAGATAGTATGTGCCAGGCAATTTTTATGTGTCGACTAGGTTTCAATAAGGAAATTTCTAAAATGTCGATCATTTTACAGATGAAGAAATTGAGGCTTAACACAGTGTCCTAACACCCCAGGTGAGAATAGAGGTCATTAAGAAAACAAATGACAATAAATGTGAAGATGCAATGGGAAAAGGAACTCTGATTTACTGGTGGTAGGAATATAAATTAGTGCAGTCACTATGGAAGCAAGTATGGAGGTTCCTCAAAAAGACTAAAAATAGGAGCTTCCACTTCTGGATATATACCTCAACAGAATTAAAGTCATCTTTGCTATAGATATCCTTCGGTGCTTGTGTTTATGACTATTCAGAGTCATGAAATTATGAAATCAGCCTAGGGTCGCATTGATGAATGAACTGATGAAGGGAATGTGGCATTTATACACAGTGGAGTATTTTTCTGCTATTAAGAAGAATGGAATTATGTCACTTGCTGGCTGGAAAATAGATAGAGAACTGAGGATTGTCATGTCAAGTGAAATTAGTCAGTCTCAAAAAGCATTTTATGCATCTTTTCTTCCATTTGTGCAAGCTAGGGAGAAGTAAAGTAAAACAGCCAGGGTCAGGACTACTTGAGAGATAGAAAGGGAAGGAAAAGTGGGGAAAAGAAGAGGGGTTTAAGAAAGACATGGCAGGGGTGGATATGAGAAAAATACATTACATGCATGTATGGAAATACCATGATGAAATCTTTTGTTATGTACAGTTTAATGTATATCAATTAAAAAATATAAGCGTCAGCTGGGTGCTGGTAGCTCACGCCTATAATCCTAGCTACTCAGGAGGCTGAGATCTCTGAGGATCACGGTTCAAAGCCAACTTGGGCAGGAAACTCTGTGAGACTCATCTCCAATAAACTACCAGAAAACCAGAAGTGGCACTGTGGCTCAAGTGGTAGAGCACTCGCCTTGACCTGAAATGCTCAGGGACAGAGAGCCCAGGCCCAGAGTTCAAGCCCTATGACCAACCAAAAAAAAGTCATAACTCAGTTAAGACAAGCTGACTGAGAAACTGAGCCAGACCTTAAATCCATTTTAGCCAGAATTGCACCCTAGACCTCCCTGTGTGTTTTCCATGACGTGCTCTGTGGTGCTGACAGACATTCTAGAACAGTTCTCAAACTTGGTGCACACTTCAAATTGCCTGAAGATTGCTGGAATCCTGGGCACTGAGCCTCACCCACAAAGTTAGTTCGTTTGGGAGGTTGTTGTAGGGGCCTAAGAACTTGAACTTAAAGCCAGCTTCCACAATATGCTGGTGCTGCTGGTTTAGAAGCCACTGGCTCCTACCATGGCCAGCAGATTTCAAAACTGGTTCTCCATGTAGGTGGTACTGAGAAGGATTGGAAATGTCTTGTGATGTTGGAGTATTGAGTCAGAATAAGGACACTAACTTGAGAACTCAACAAGGCAAAATTTCCTTCTGCAGAAGGCATACTACTGACAAGAAGCTGAGTAAGCTAGGGCTCTGGGTAGGCATTTTGCCCAAATTTATTCTAAGTGTATTATATAGCCCATTGTTCTGATTTGTCAGAATTTAGGTTCACAATCTTTTGCAGTTTGCCAATTTGAAAGGGGCTAAAAGTTTATCCAAGCAATCAACCAAAACCAGGACATTTAGGCCAAAGCAGGAACTTGTCAGAAAAACAAATCTTACTCAGCTGAGTTATGCCTCTCGCTCCTAGAAAAATATTTTTTTTTGTCAGTTGTGAGGCTTGAACTCTGGGCTTGGGTGCTGGCCCTCAGCTCTTCAGCTTAAGGCTAACACTCTACCACTTGAGCCACAGTGCCACTTCTGGTTTTCTGGTGGTTAATTGGAGATAAGAGTCAATGCCTGGGCTGGCTTTGAACCTCAATCCTCAGATCTCAGCCTCCTGAGTAGGTAGCATTACAGGCGTGAGTCACTGGCTTCCGGTGAAAAATAATTCTTGTAACAGTTTAATTAAAATAGATTCATAGAAGATGACAGCACTTGTGTTAAACAAGCACTCTAAAATCTGTGTTCTTAGTCACTTGTTGATAGAAGTCTATACCTGTCTGAGCTCAGTCAACACAATGCAGGAGTATAGACTTTCTCTTTGGTGATTTACAAAATGCTTTGTCTCATTGCCTCTTTATTTTCTGCAGTGATACATTGAGGTTGATGTAATTCATTTCATCTCCACATTGGAGAAGAGGAAAACACATAGTGCGAGACGCTTACCTCAAAGGCAGCAGTCACCTAGGCTTGGGACCTCAGATCTCTTGCCCAGTGGCGACAGGACCAAGAACTTGGAGAAAAGATTTGTTTCATCATTTTCACTATTAAGCCCTCATTTTTTTCCATCTAAGTCTGAGAGTGTAGTTCAGCTATCACTGAGGTTTCTGCATTCAGATAGTCACTCTGTATTTTAATAGCACCCCTTGGGGTTCAAAAATTCAGCACTAATTCCAACTTTCTGGATCTAGGAAAAGTTCATCTGAGAACTTGGTGCACTAACCTCAGCTGCTTTTCTTTTCTTTTTTTTTTTTTTGGGGGGGGGGTCCGGTTGTGGGGCCTGAACTCTGGGCCTGGGTGCTGTCCCTCAGCTCTTCAGCTCAAGGCTAGTGCTCTACCACTTGAGCCACAGCACCACTTCCGGCTTTTTTCTTTTTGCTTATGTGGTGCTGAGGAATGGAACCCAGGGCCTCAGGCATGCAAGGCAAACGCTCTACCACTAAGCCACCTTCCCAGCCCTCAGCTGCTTTTCTTAGGATACTGTAGTTCTCAAATTTAGTTGTGCTTAGATTGTGTGTGTATGTATGTGCGTGCATGCATGCATGACCTTGCTGAGTCCTGAGGCATGAACTCAGGGTCTAGAGGCTTTTCATGAGCTTTAGTGTTCAACGCTAGCACTCTACCACTTGAGCCACAGCTTCATTTCTGGCATTTTTGGTGGTTAATTGCAGATGAATCCCATGGATTTTTCCTGTCCAGCTGGCTTTGAACCTGGATCCTCAGATCTCAGCCTCCTGAGTAGCTAGGATTATAGGTGTGAGCACTGGTACCCAGCTTCCTTCAGTTTTAATATGCGCAGCAGAGTACCTGTGACATTGTAACTCATAGAAACATCACTTTTAAGACATTTCAAAATGGCATTTGTACTTGTCATCACTTGGAATGAGGCTTTTAAAACTATCACTAGATTTTTATTAATCACACGTTAACAGATGTACATGTTTATTACTATTTTCCTCCTTTTTATTCTGTCAAATATATAGCTGTTTATCAACTTACAATGGTGCTAAGTTGGCTTAGTGCCTGGTGACTAGCTACTCAGGAGGCTGAGATATGAGGATTATGGTTCAAAACCAGCCAGGGTAGGAAAGCCTGTGAGACTCTTGTTTCCAGTTAACCAGCAAAAAGCTAGAAGGGGAGCTGTGGCTCAAGTGGTAGAGCACCAATCTTGAAAACAAAAGCTAAGGGGTAACTTCCAAGTCCTGAGTTCAAGCCTTAGTACCAGCACCAGTTTAAAAAGATAAAAGAAACCAATGGTGTTATGTCTCGACAAATTCAACATAAATTGAAAATACTGTAAGTAAAATTTATTCCAAATATCATAGCTAAGCCTAGACTAGCTTACATATGTTCAGTTGGGCAATATTATCGTATTTTAATGGTTGAGTATCTTAAGTCATTTGTTAAATACTGACAATGAAAGACAAAATGTTTTTAGATCATTGGGCAGAAAAGCAATCCTGTGGAACTATTGTAGTCAAGAATGAAGCTATCTGGGTTCTAGTCTGATTAGTATCCTTTATAACTTCGTGTATTTTATTTTCTATGTTGTAGACATTACACTGCATATGTCTGTAGGCTCCATCAGCCTGGCAGAGGAATTCTTAGCAATGATAAGCTTGAGGAGCCCCTGTGGTAGATGGGAATTCAGCAAAGGAGGCCCCAAGTGCCTCTGTTATAACCAGCCTGTCCACCCACCCAGCAGCATCCAATGGTGCCCTGCTTTTTTTTTTTTAAAGAATCACCAAATGTGGAAGCTGACTTTTCAGAAATGAGTTGAAGCCGTGTGCCTGTGGCTCACGCCTGTCATCCTAGCTACTTGGGAGGCTGAGATCTGAGGATCACGGTTCAAAGCCAACCTGGGCAGGAAAGTCCGTGAGACTCTTATCTCCAGTAAACCACCAGAAAACCAGAAGTGGTGCTATGACTCAAGTGGTAGAGCACTTGCCTTGAGATGAAGAGCTAAGGGACAGCACCCAGGCCCAGAGATCAAGCCCCATGACTGAAACAAAAAAGAAAAAGAGTTGACAGATGCCTTAAAGAGCTTTCCTTGGGCTGGGAAGGTGGTTCAGTGGTAGAATGTTTGCTTTGCATGCATGAGGCCCTGGGTTCGATTCCTTAGCACCACATAAGCAGAAGAAAAAAAGCTGGAAGTGGCGCTGGGGTTCAAGTGGTAGAGTCCTAGCTTTGAGCTGAAGAGCTGAGGGACAGCACCCAGGCTCAGAGTTCAGGCCCCATGACTGACCCCCCCCCCCAAAAAAAAAGAGCTTTCCTTTCTTCCAGGAGGGGATTTTTTTTTCTGTAGTTTGACCACAGGAATGTGTGATGAAATTAAGAACAGATGAGCTAATCACTCCCTTTGGTTTCCTTGAGCTTAAACGTCCTCTCCAGCAGGAGCTGAGGTTTGTTTGTATTTTATGCCTTTGAAATGAATTTTGGCGTCAGCACATCAAGAACAGGATGGAGGGGCTCTTTGTCTGTGCCAGCTTGCAGCAGAAGCTGCACTGGGGACCACGTCGCCTTGGAGAACAGAAACAAGGCAGTTTGGCCCCTGCTTGCTGGACTGGCATGTGAGAGCTGTCCAGCTGGCTCAGAGCAGGCCTTGCCCTCTGTGCTTCCCACCAAGTGAGTGTGCACAGACTTGCTGGTGGGCTGGCCCACTTTCCTACTCTCTAGAGAGCCCTGCTGGGCTGCTTGGCAACCAAATGTGGAGCCTTCTCCAGAGACTAGGGCTGATGACATAAGGAAACCCCATCTGCAAAGTGGCTGCAGCCTTCAGGGTTCTCTGCAAACCCCACTCATGGGTGATCAGCTTCTCCTGGGTAAAGATTATCCACAGTGGTAATGAAATGAATCTGCCATCCTCACCTGTTTTCCTCATTCTGTGGGAGTAGCTTCAGTAATAATGACTGAATCTGAATGGATCTTTGTCTACCAGATTCCTGCTTACATGCTCTTTTTTGCTTTTTTCTTATGGATGAATGAACATGGTTTTATGGTATGTGCTGAATTTCCTCCAAAGGACTTACATGACACATTATTGTGAAAAAACAGACTGTCTTGAGCACCTTTCTAACCTGTGTAAGTTACAGCTTAAATAACAATGCAGGCAGTTAGAATCTGTTAGCTCTGCCAAATGTGTATTAAACACAAATTCTTTAAAAAAAAAAGAAAGAAAAAAGGAATTTGCCAGCATAAGAAATTTAAATCAGCTACATTTATTGTTGTGTAATTAGTAAAAGTGCCCCAATAGACGTGTACACATAGATATAAAATATGAGTCAGGATAGAAGGACAGGGACCATCCTCTTGCCTGGAATAGCCCAAAACAAAACAGAAAAAATACATGAAGCCGGGTGCCGGTGGCTCACACCTGTAACCTAGCTATTCAAGAGACTGAGATCTGAGGATCATGGTTCAAAGCCAGCTCGGGCAGCAAAGTCTGTGAAACTCTTATCTCCAATAAACCATTCAGAAAACTGGAAGTGGTGCTGTGGCTTAAAGACTAGAGTACTTGCCTTGAGCTAAAGAGCTGAAGGACAGTGCCCAGGCCCAGAGTACAAGCTGCACCACCAACCAAAAAACAAACAACAACAACAACAACAACAAAAAGAAAATCATGAAATGATGCTGTCTGAAGCACTGTACATGAGGCAAGGAATAGTCTTTAAAAGATGGCAAACATGAGGTAAGCCCCACAGTTGCCCCAGGATCATTGCTTTGAGAGTTTTTATAGGATATGGGACAGAGGAGGAACTGAGGTGAAGGCCAGAGAACATCCTCAGTTTATGATGGAACTAAGAGTCTGAGGAGACTGAGACAGGACTTCAGAGGAGAAAGTATTGGAGAGGATATTGCTAAGGGGGAATGCTGCGAAGGTCTACAGAAGATCCCCTCACCAATCACAAGATTATTCAGTACATATCTCAAAGGAAGTCATCTGAAGCTTGGACAAGTATCACCCATCAGGACTAGAAGACAGTGTCTAGAATTCGTCAGGAGGAAAATAGTGCCTTTTCCTACCACCCTGAATTCATATCTCATGGGAGAACTGGTAGAATGATTAAAAGCATTTTAGTTACCATGGACTAATTAGCCCTCAACCTAACCTACTGCTCTGGGCCAGCCTTAAAACATGTCATAAATTATGACCCCAAAAGATCAAACTGTTTCCAAATACCTTAATGCATTCTAGAACAAAGCCTGAAGATATTCTATTAATAAAAAATATTTGGAACTGAACAGTGAGAAGTTACTAAGTATGCAAAAGAAGCAGGGAAAGATAACCCAGTAATGATAACTTGGTCAAAACCAACCCAGAGCTGATAATTAACAGAGATAATTAACAGCATAAAAACTGTTGTAATTATGTTCCATGTTTGTAGGAAAGTTGAGATGTGGAAGATATAAAAAGATCCAAATCAAACTCTAGAAATAAAGCTAATATGAAAAAATACATTGTATGAATTAATGGTGATTAATTATTGTAGGAAATATATAGGTGAACTTCAAGACCTAGCAGGAAAAACAATTCAAAATGTAAGAGAGAGAAAAAAAGTGAAAAGAGCATCAGGAAACTATGAGACAACTTTAAATGATAATTTTCATGACATCTGTGGAGTCTGTGAAAGAGAATATAGTAATTGCCAAGACTTCTCCAACCTGCCTCATGATGTAGGAGGTCAGGGATACTCAAGAGCAAAACAGAGAATGAAGAAAATGGTATCAAGGTATATCATAATCTAATTGCCAAAAAACCCCAGCAAAATAGGGCTGGGAAGGTGGCTCAGTGGTAGAGTGCTTGTCTTGCATGCATGAGGCCCTGGGTTCGATTCCCCAGCACCACATAAGCAAAAAGAAAAAAAGCCGGAAGTGGCGCTGTGGCTCAAGCAGTAGAGTGTAGCCTTGAACTGAAGAGCTGAGGATAGCACCCAAGCCCAGAGTTCAGGCCCCACGACTGGACCCCCCACCAAAAAATTAATTAAATAATTTTTTTAAAAAACCAGCAAAGTGAAAAAAATTTAAGGCAGCCAGAGAAAATAAAACATGTTCAGAGGAACAAAGACAAGATAAGAAATCTTACTGGAAATAATGCAAGCAAATTGTGGTATAGAAACATATTTAAACTACACAAGAGGAAATGGCACTGTGGCTCAAAGTGGTAGAGAGCTAGCCTTGAGCAAAAGAGTTCAGGGACAGTGCCCAGATGTTGTTCAAGCTCTACCACTGTCAGGAAAAAAAAAGTACACAAGAAAAATAATTCCATCAACCTAAAATTACAGATGAGTGAAAATATCTTTAAAGTAGATGGAAAGTGCTGTTTAATCCCAAACAAAGGAAATCACTTAAATATAAACTATATGGATAATGTATTCTTTTTTCCCCTCTTGTTTAAATCTTTTAAAGGATATTTGGCTTTGTAAATAAAAATAGTATATGTTAGAGATATGTTATTATATGCCGGTCTAGAGGTGTAGCTCAAATGGTAGAGCACCTACACAGCAAGCACAAGGATCTAAGAGCAAACCCCAATAGTACCTCCAAAGGATATGTTACTTTGTGTTTAAAGATAGTTATTATACAATGTATGCCTACATAAATGTTGGAAAAGAGAAACAGTAACATAGGGTTCTTATATATAAAGTGGTATAATATCATTTGAAGGTAGAGTGTTACTGTGGCTTAAGCCTGTAATCCTTACTATTCAGGAGGCAGAGATCTGAGGATTTCAGTTTGAACCCAGCAGGGGTTTGTGATACTTTTATCTTCACTAAACTACCAAAAAAGCCAGAAATGGAGCTTTTACTAGGCTTGAGTGAAAACAAGCTCAGGGACAGTGCCAAGGTACTGGTTCCAAGCTCCAAGACTGGCATACACACACACCCACATACATGAATGTGTTTAAAAAAAAAAAAAAACTCCAAAGCAAGCACTAGAATAACTAAGATTAATGAGCTAATAAAGGAGATCAGTTCAGCCTTGCTTGTAATCCTAACTACTCAAGAGGCTGAGATTTGAGGATTGTGGTTCAAAGCCAGCCTGGGCAGGAAAGTCTGTGAGACTCTTATCTCCAATTAACCACCAGAAAAACAGAAGTGGCACTGTGGCTCAAGTGGTAGAGTGCTTGCCTTGAGCTAAAGAGCTGAGGGACAGCACCCAAGCCCAGAGTTCAAGCCCCATGACTGACCAAAGAAAAGAAAGAAAAATACTCAGTTCAGAGGAAGACAAAGAAGGAAAGAGGAACAAAGATATAAAAAGCAAATACTCAAAAATAATGACTTAAACTTAACTATATCAAAAAACACACTAAATGTAAATGCTCTAATCATTTCAGTTGATAGTCTAAATTGACTGAATAAGAAAGCCTGCAAGACATAAATTACCAATATTGTAAGTGACTTTGGTTATCAAACTACAAATTCTGTAACTATTGAGAGAACAAAGGAGTAACCTGAAAAATTTTGTGCCTATCATTTTCTAACTCTCTCTCTCTCTCTCTCTCTCTCTCTCTCTCTCTCCTCTCTCTCTCTCTCTCTCTCTCTCTCTCTCTCTCTCTCTTTCTCCTCTCTCCTCTCTCTCTTTCTTCTCTCTCTTTTTTTTGGTTGGGCGTTTTTGCTCAAGGCTAGCACTCTACCATTTGAGCCACAGCTCCATTTCCTGTTTTCTCGTTGTTAATTGGAGATAAGAATCTCATGGACCTTCCTGCCCAGGCTGGCTTTGAATGTGATTCTCAGATCTCAGCCTCCAGAGTAGTTAGGATTATGGGCATGAGCCACCAGTGCCCAGCTATGCCTATCATTTTCTTTTTTCTTTTTCTTAATATGTATTTTTATTGAAAAGATACTGTAGAGAGGGGTTACAGTTACATGAGCAAGGTAATGAGTCCATTTCCTATTGAACATCATTACACCCTCCTTTATTTTTCCCCTACCATTCCTTTCCTCCCCAATTTCTCCTCCTACCCTGCGAAGTTATAAAGTTTACAACATACTGTCTTGTACATCTCATTGTTAGAATGGGTCATCCTGTTATTTCCCTTCCCCTCCCCAAATTAGAAAAAAATATATACAAGATTCAGAGCTGGGTACTGGTGGCTCACGCCTGTAATCCTAGCTACTCAGGAGGCTGAGATCTGAGGATCTCGGTTCAAAGCCAGCCCGGGCAGGAGAGACCTTGAGACTCCTATCTCCAATAAACCACCAGAAAACCAGTAGCTGTAGCTAAGATGGTAGAGCACTCGCCTTGAGCTGATAGAGCTGAGGGACAGCACCCAGGCCCAGAGTTCAAGCCCCATGACCGACCAAAAAAAAAAAAAAGAGAGATTCAGGACACCAGAATCAAATACAGTGAAAACAGGGATTATACCATGGGGGATGAACATACAAAGAAACAAACAAACAAAAAATCACATAGTACATCATAAGTACATTAAAAAGAACAGCAACAAAGATAAAACCTCTTGTACCTATCATTTTCGTGTGTGTGTGTGTGTGTGTGTGTGTGTGTGTGTTGTGTGTGTGCGCGCGTGTGCGTATGTGCTCGTGTGCTGGTCCTGGTCCTTGAACTCAGGGCCTGGTACTATCTCAGCGTTTTGGGCCCAAAGCGAGCACACTACTACTTGAGCCACATCTCTACTTCCAGCTTTTTCTGCTGGCTAATTGCAAAGAAAAGTCTCATGGCCTCTTTTGTCTGGGCTGTCTTTGAACCGCAGTCCTCAGATCTCAGCCTCATGAGTAGTTAGGAATACAGGCGTGCACCACTAACATCTGGCTGTGCCTATATATGTCAAACAGCTTCAGTAAAATAACAGTTTCCTGAAGAATGTAAACTCAAACTCACTCATGAAGAAATGAGAAACCTGAATCACCATGTATCTATTAAAAAAAAAATGTCATTATCACTAAGAAACTTCCCATGAAGAGAACTTCAGGCTCAAATGGGTTGACTGATGGAGCAATTTAAAAGATAATACCACTTCTAAACAAAATCTTCCTAAAAAAGATAAAACTCATTGTGAAATCAGCCTTCCCAAACAAAAGATATTACCAGAAAAGAACCCGAGAGACCAGTGTCTCTGGTGAACATTATCTTTGTTATCATCATCAGTGTTTGCTTCATTCAGTTAGAAGAAACCAAAGGAGACATAGTGATATCTCAAAGTCACACAGATATGCCCTGAATAGAACCCGAATTAGAGCATTCGTTATTATTATGTGATGACTATGGTGGCATTCCAGAACAACTTGAATAATGGCTGGAGCATCAAGAGGTGGGACTGTGAGGAAAAAAAGTCAGTGTGGCCCAGCACAGAAGGATGGGGCCTTGGTGATGCCGAGTTTGGCTTGAGAACCAGAAAAGCCTCATGTGTTAATAAATATTCTTGATCAGAAGAGTCTTTTCAACTCTCCTGGTTGATGGAGACCTGAGCAAAAACTGGCAGAGATGGAACATATATTCCCAAAAAGGATTTATTCAAGCCTTTTATACTTGTGAAATTGTCCCTGCAAATCACTCACTCATCTATCCAGCAAATATTTATTGATTCACCTATGTGTACTTACTGTGTGGTCTAGGCCCTGGGTAAGTAAGCAACAGTTTAAAAAAAAAAAAAAAAAGCAAATTTCCATTCCTCCTGAAGCTTAGGTTCATTGAGGAGGAAAGAATCATTAAAACAGATGCATTACTTTTATCTAATGATTCTAAGTGATCTAGGTGGGGGTAAAAGATGGGACTTGAACTCAGGGTATTGGCACTGTCTCTGAGCTTTTTTTTTTTTTTTTGTCGGTCGTGGGGCTTGAACTCTGGGCCTGGGCGCTGTCCCTCAGCTCTTCAGCTCAAGGCAAGTGCTCTACCACTTGAGCTACAGCGCCACTTCCGGTTTTCTGGTGGTTTATTGGAGATAGGAGTCTCAAGGTCTCTCCTGCCCGGGCTGGCTTTGAACCGCGATCCTCAGGTCTCAGCCTCCTGAGTAGCTAGGATTACAGGCGTGAGCCACCAGCGCCGGCTGTCTCTGAGCTTTTATGCTTATGGCTAGAACTCTACCACTTGAGCCACAGGTCTACTTCTAGCTTTGTTTTAATAGTTTATTGTATATAAGAGTCTCATGAACTGTCCTACTTGGGCTGGCTTTGAACTGTAATTTTCAGATCTCAGCCTTCTGAGTAGCTAGGATTACAGGCATGAACACCAGAGCCCAGTTCAAAGGTCAGTGTATTAACAGGCAGTTGAACACATGCCATTTGTATTGTGAAAAATTGGAATGACAGTGATTCTTTTCTGAGTTGCTTTTTTTCCCCCCTGTGTGCATAGGTGTGTGGGTGTGTGATTTTCTCAAAGTAGGTACTTTCCAAGTCTTGTAAAAATTGATGCTGTGTTCGCCATTAATAATACTAGCTCCCATTTTTAAGGACTTCCATTTGTCAGGTTTTGTGCTGGGCACTATCTTACTGGTTTTCAATTTGTGTTTTTGTGAGATGAGAATTTTGTTTCCTTTGTGCTCAACATTGTCTCTCTCTCTCTCTCTCTCTCTCTCTCTCTCTCTCCCTCTCTATTTATGTATTTATTTATTTTTGGTGCCAGCCTGGGGCTTAAATTTGGGGACTGAGCTCTGTCCTTGAGCATTTTCTTTTTCCCCTTAAGGCTAACACTTTACCACTTGTGCCACAGCTCCACCTCTGGCTTCTTTTGAAGATAAACTAACTCATGGACTTTGCTGCCTGGGCTGGCTTCAACCATCTACAGATCTCAGCCTATGGAGTAGCTAAGATGATAGGTGGGCGTGAGCCACTGGTCCCAGGTCCCTGGCTCTATATTACAGACACATATACTGAACCTTGGGGAGGTTCAGTTCCTGGCTCCAGCTGGCACAGCAAGAAGACCAAAGATTTTAACGTAAAATCAGACTCTCTGATGTATCCTGTCCAGAGTCTTAGAGACAAGAAAAGAGAAGGAGACATTTGTAATTCTGATCGTCTGTTCATGAAGGAATTGTGAGTAGAATTTGCTAGGCAATTCTAGCAAACACCTGCAGTAGGCTTCTCCACTTACATTGCACTCAGCTTACTGAAAGTAATAGACACTTACCCAGGAGCGTTTGGTAAAATTGATTATAGAGATGAGTTTGATTGTAAGTGGCATTGATCTTAAAAGGGTTGGAGGAAAAAGAAAAGGATGACTGAGCCGAGATATGAATTCTCTTTCTTTATTAATATGACATTGGGCAGTATGGTGGGAAGACAACCACAACAGCTTAGTTTAGGAGCCCTGATGCATGGAATCCAACATAACACCCTCCTGATTCCTGATTGTACATCTTCTCAACAGGTTTTTTCATTTTGATAAATGTTACATGATCAGAGGCCTTATACCTTGTGCCTTTGGGTTCCTCCCATAAATCCACACCTTTTCAGGAGAAAGAAATGGATAGTCCCTCTCTCTTCTGACTCCCCAAACACTTGGTTCCTGACTGCTCAGTTAGTGAGTGGTAACAAGTTAGCCTGTTTGGTGGGTTTTTTTTTTTTAATTTCCTTTGCTTATGAGCCATATGTACATAAAGAAGTAGGGTTTAAGACCTTGTTTTACAAAAGTGTGCTTGAACTGTATGCATTTTATTCTTCAAGTATCTTCTCTCAAGAGATGATGATCGTCTTTTAAGACATTTTTGACAGCTGTGTGATATTTCCTCTGCAGTCGGGCATCCACAGGGTTTCTGGTTCTTGGCTCTGGAATCAGTGTGGCAAAGAAAGCATCCTGGAAAATATTTTATCACAGCTTATCTCACATTGTCCCTTTAAGTATTGTTAAAGACCATTTCCTCATCAGGAATGTTTGCCTGGCACTTGTTGTCTACCTGGGACCTGAGATGTGGTTCTTAAGTTGTTAGTTCAGTCCTGTATGGTGTTATTAACCAGAATTCCACCTTCCAGCTGTCCACCTTTGTATGACATGTGCATTGGTAGAAAGCATTACTTGTTATATCTTTAGGAGAAACAAGCATTTTATCTCCAGGGAGAATGAGGAGAAGAAACTGGTTGGACTTTTTTTTTTTTTTTTTTTTTTGTCAGTCCTTGGGCTTGAACTCAGGGCAGCGGTGCTATCCTTGTTTTTGCTTAAAACTTGTAATCAACCATTTGAGCCATGGCTCCGGTTCTGGTGTTTTGGTGGTTTATCGGAGGTGTAAGAGTCTCACGACCTTCCTATCCAGGCTGGCTTCAAACCGTGATCCTTAGACCTCACCCTCCTAAATAGCTAAGATTACAACCATGAGCCACTGGAGCCCAGCCAGACTTTTTTCTGTTAAACTATGGGTGGGGAAAGGTGAAGCATGGCTCAAGTGGTAGATTCCCAACCTAATAGCAGAGAAACAGCGAAAGCATGAGGCCCTGAGTTCAAGCCCCAATATCAACATACAAAACACACAAACATTAGTGGTGGTTGTTTTTAAGAACTGCCTTAAAATGGGATATAGCCTCATCAAAGAGCTTCCTAAAACTTAAGTTCACACAGGTAGTAAAAGACAGGACAATCCAAGATCTTTTCACTACTGTTTGCATCTGATTGTCTGGTGCCACCATTGAGATCCATAATTAATAACAGTACTGATAATGACTTTTTGTGTGTCTCTGCCTGTCTGTTGACAGTAGGAAAGAGCAGGCCCCTTTGACTCTCAACAAAGCTTTCCTTGCAAGGGAAGAGGCCTTCATAAAGATGTCAGCCTCATTCATCTTTCAGCTCCTCTGATTCCAGCCAATTGTGGTTTTGTGGGGTTTTTGTTGTTGTTGTTTTAATTTTGTTCATTTATGAGGGGAGAAGGTTGAGCATATTGTTGTTTTCTTGTTGGCCAGCGGGTGAGGGATGGTTGGTTTGAGTTGGTCTTTTTTTTGAGACAGGGTCTTGCTATGTAGCCCAGGCTGACTTCAAGACTGATTCTTGTCCTAAGTGCTTGGATTACAGGCATGTGCCACCACACCTGATCTTCTAAGCAATTATGTTGAAGAGTAAGTCCTGTAAGTGTGTCATTTCCAGAGAGAATAGAAAAGGACTGAGAGGCTGAATTCCTGCTAAGGAAGGAGGCTGAAAATGTTGGCTGATGTGTCAGAAGTGCCATAAGTTTGAGTTGGTAGGGGGAAGGGGAAGATAGGTTGAGGGTTTGGGTTTTATTTTTTTCCCACTTTTCCTATGAAATTCAGCTCTTTTTGTTCTAGATCCTGGAGCTTTTTATAACTTCTTGCTTAAAATATAATTTTACTTTTTCTATTAAGGTGTTGTACAGAGGGATTACCATTTCATAAGGCAAGTTATGAGTACATTTCTTTGTGGACAGTGTTAGCCCTTCCTTTGCTTTATAACTTCTTTTTTATTACAGGCCTAGGGCTTGAACTCAGGGCCTGGGCATGGTCCTTGAACTTCTTTTGCTCAAGGCTAGCACTCTACCACTTGAGCCACAGCACCACTTCTGCCTTTTTCTGTTTATGTGGTACTGAGGACTCAAACCCAGCGTTTCATGCATGCTAGGCAAGAACTCTGCCACTAAGCCACATTCCCAGCCCTGCTTTACAACTTCTTAATAAGCATCTTGGTGGCTTAGTGGTCATTGGATATAGTCTTTGTGGGAATGTTATTTTATACATAAAGGGAGAATTCTGAATCTTGAACTAAAAATCATTTGCTAGAAAACCATGTAGATATGGACACTGATATTTCTTTTTTTATTATTGTGAAAATACCGTATAGAAGGGTTACAATTACATGGGCAAGGTAATGAGTACATTTCTTATCAAGCATTGTTGCCTCCTTCTTTGTTTCCCCTTTCCATCCCTTCCCATCTCCCCCCCCCTACACCTTCCTTCGCCCCTCCCCCCCACCAAAGTTGTAAAGTTTGTTTTTCAACATAACAACTTGTACATCCCTATTTAAATGATTTGTTTTTTCCCTTCCCCTCCACAAATTATACCAACATCAAATACAGTGAAAGCAGGGGTTATACCGTAGGGGAGGGACATACAAAGCAACAAAGAAATAATCTTATAAATGTGTTAGAAACAATGGCATGAAAGAAAAAAAAACATTTGAATACTTACCTTGGGGTTCATTTCGCCTAACATCAACTTATCTGACCTTTTCTGCTTGTCTCAGACATATACTAGTTATTGTAAATAAGGGAAACCATGAGACCTATGTTTCTTTGGGCCTGGCTCACTTCACTTAATATAATTTTTTCCAAGTCTTCCCATTTCCTAACAAATGGGGCAATGTCATTCTTTCTGATGGAGGCATAGAATTCCATTGTGTATATATACCACATTTTCTTGATCCATTCATCTACTGAGGGGCATCTGGGTTGGTTCAATATCTTAGCTATGGTAAATAATGCTACAATAAACATAGTTGTGCTGGTAGCTTTAGTATGGTCTTGGTTGTGAACATTTGCGTAAATGCCCAAAAATGGGATTGCTGGGTTATAGGGGAGCTCTATGTGGAGTCTTTTGAAGAACCTCCATACTGCTTTCCAAAGTGGTTGAACAAGTTTACACTTCCACCAACAATGCAGTAAGGTTCCCTTCTGTCCACATCCCCTCCAACATCTGTTGTTTAATTAGAGTTCTTGATTATAGCCATTCTCACTGGGGTAAGGTGGTATCTCAATGTTGTTTTGATTTGCATTTCTTTTATGGCTAGAGAGGTTGAGCATTTCTTTTTCTTTTTTCTTTTTTGGTCCGGTTGTGGGGCCTGAACTCTGGGCCTGGGCACTGTCCCTCAGCTCTTCAGCTCAAGGCTAGTGCTCTACCACTTGAGCCACAACGCCACTTCCGGCTTTTTACATTTTGCTTATGTAGTGCTGAGGAATCGAACCCAGAGCCTCAGGCATGCAAGGCAAGTGCTCTACCACCGAGCCATCTTCCCAGCCCAAGGTTGAGCATTTCTTCGTGTGTCTATTGGCCATTGTTATTTCCTCTTCAGAGAGGTTTCTCTAAGTCTTTAGCCTACTTATTTGCTGGGCAGTTGTTTCTTTGAAGATTTGTTGTTGGGGGATTTAATTTTTTGAGTTCTAGGTATATTTTAGATATGAAACCCTTGTTTGTTGTATGGCTAGTGAAGATCTTCTCCCAATCCGTGGTCTTTCTATTGATCTTGCTAACTATGTGCTTTGCCATGCAGAAGCTCTGCAATTTCATGCAATCCCATTTGGACACTGATATTTCTATGCTGAGTTCTAGCTCAGTTATATTCCCATGGAATTCTTTGATTCCTTGTCACAGCCTCAGTAGGAAGGACTTCAATCCCACTTTACCCAGATATAAATGAAGACTTGCTTTTTCACGTTTACCTGGGTGCTAAGTAGCAAGAATAGAATTTTCACCCAGATCTTCATGTCTCCAGCTGATGTCATGCTCTAGTTACTTTCATAGTTACTTTCATAGTTGCATCCTCAGTACTCCTCTGTGTGTGTGTGTGTGTGTGTGTGTGTGTGTGTGTGTGTGTGTGTGTGTGTGTGTGTGTGTGTGTGTGTGTGTGTGTGTGTGTGTGTGTGTGTGTGTGTGTGTGTGCGCGCGCGTTCATGCTGGTCCTAGAACATGAACTCAGGACCTGGGCACTGTTTCTGAGCTTCTCTGTTCAAGGCTAGAGCTCTACTATTCAAGCCACAGCTCCAGTTACAGATATTTTGGTTACTAATTGGACTTTACTACCCAAGCTGGCTTCAAACTGTGATCCTCAGATCTCAGCCTCCAGAGTAGTTAGGATTATAGGCCTGAGCCACTGGTTGGTGCCAGGTCTTGCTTTTTAATCCTGTATCAGGGGCTACCATTGTTTAGATATGGACATGTTTTCTTACTCTGGGACCCTGGGAAGATTCTACTTCCTTTCTGGGCCTCAGTTTCCTCAGGTATAAATCAAGGAGCACAAATAAGATGAGAATCAGGCTCTTGCAACCTTTGTATTATTCAGTGGCTGCCATTGGATTTTCGGGTTGAGCTGTGCCTATGGCCTGGAAATAGTAGCTGGCTTTCTGCCTTGTTTCTAAGCCCATAGAGATCCAGGCTTCTGTAATTCCCCATACAAACCAGTTCCCACCAGGTCCCATCTGGTGACTGGAAAAATTCAGAATTATTATCTGCTTGGCAAAGAAAGGTGTGTTAGATTTCATATCCATTAGAAGGTGCTAACGTAGTTTCTATTTAGGGAAGAGTTTATTGGGTGATAAAGCTTTGGGGTATTTTGAGATAACATTGATCAGAAAGAAAACCAAACAGAGCTCACTCTTGTGGTCATGGGAGTACACTTTGCGTTTGGGTGTGGAGCAAAGACATGACGAAGAGCTCTGTGTGCTGCCGGAAATGGATCATGATGTCTTGGTGGCCCCGCCACCCTCACACAGAAAGGGAAGAATTGTGTAGAACAATACCGCAAGTCAAGTCCACAAACTCCCCCTTAGTGATTATTCTGAAGCTGACAAGTCTTTCTGAGATTACCACTTTTTAACATCTGTACTGACAGATGGCATAAATACTCTATCCACATCTGTGTGGATACCAAGATCCCAGAGTCTTGAGTAGCTAGGATTACAGACATGAGCCACTGATGCCTGGCTAGAGTTTGGAATATTTTATTATTATTGGTTTTTATTCAGACAGGATTTGCTATGGAGTCCAGGCTGACCAGGAAGATGTTACTCCTGCCTCAGTCTGAGATTACAGGCCTGTACCTGGAGTTCAGAATCTCAATTACTAGGATGTATGTGAAAAACATTCTAACCCTCACATAAGCACTTCTGTTGTCTTTTGCTTTACAATGTCACAAGGTCATAACTCTAGCTGGGGCAGAATTTACTTAGAAGTACACAGAATGATGTTCACTGACACTTTTTTTTTCCAGTCCTGTGGTTGGAACTCAGTGTTTTGGACTTCTTAAGCAAGTGCTCTGTCACTTAAGCCATACCCTTAGCCCTTTTTTGGTAGGGTCCCAAGTTTCTGCCTAAGGCTAGCCATGAACTGAGATGAGATCCTCCTATTTATGCTTCCTGCATAGCTAGTATCAAAGCATGTACCACCACACCCAGCTATTTGTTGAGATGAGAGTCTCACTGAGATTTGGTGTGGCCTTAAACTGTGATCCTACCAATTTCTGTCTCCTGAGTAGCTGAGATTATAGTTACCATACTCAGTAGATGACCCAGTGAAGAACAGAAACAAAGTGAATGTCTATTAATAGGGGAAGACTAAATAAAGGTTGAAAAATTCATCTGCCAAATACTTAAGCAGGAAAATAACTCTACGCACACCTGATATGGCAATATCTTATCTTTCTAGATATCTTATCTTTCTAAAGTCATGTTGAGGAAGAGTACTCAGTGTGGGAAAGACCAAACAGGTTCAGATTTTTTTAATATAATTAGAATGTTGTATAATAGGCTGTTCTTAAGTGCAAGAAGTTTTCTGTGGCAAAGTAAATAGGATTCATTATTATTATCATCTTCATTATTGGCTGTACTTTCTAGGTTCCTAAAGCTACTGTATCAATATAGGTAAAACTGGATGACTTGACATGGAAAGTGATTGTGTGATGTGAAATGAAGGTGTTGCCAGTTATGTACTCTCTAAGGATTGATAGCTTTTCCTTTTCTTTCTTTCTCTCTCTCTCTCTTTCTTAATTTCTTTCTTTGCCAGTGGTAGGGCTTGAACACAGGGCGTGGGCACTGTCCCTGAGCTTTTTCACTCAAGGTAGAGTACTAACTCTACCACTTTGAGCCACAGTACCACTTCCAGTTTTCTGATGGTTAATTGGAGATAAGAGTCTCACAGACTTTCCTGCCCCATCTGGCTTTGATCCAGGATCCAAGCCTCCAGATCTTAGCCTCCAGAGCTAGAATTATGGGCATGTACCACCAGCACCTGGCCTGCTCTTCCTTTTCTAGCATCTGATATTGTTGACCATTCTTGGCTTATAAATGCATTGCATCAGGCCATTTTCCCCATCTCTTCACTTTTCTTCCATGGTGTGTGTGTGTGTGTGTGTGTGTGTGTGTGTGTGTGTGTGTGTGTGTGTGTGTGTGTGTGTGTGTGTGTGTGTGTGTGTGTGTGTGTGTGTGTGTGTGTGTGTGTGTGTGTGTGTGTGTGTGTGTGTGTGTGTGTGTGTGTCCGTCCGAATTTCCCATTTTTATGAGGATTTCATCCAATCATATTGTATTAGAAGCTAAATGCTGTCATTTTCCCATGCTTGTTTCTGTAAAGACCATTTCCAAATAAGGTAATCTCATTTAGTACAAGGGAATAGTTTCTTCAGCATACCTTTTGGAGAGCACAGTTCTACCCAGAGCATATATTATAGGTAATAAATGAGAATAGACTAATTCCTTCCCCCCCCCAAAAAAAGAATGTTCTATAGAGGGGTTACTACCTCAAATAACATTTCTGTTATGGGTAATATCAACCTTTCCTTCCCCACCTCACATCCCTGCCCACAAGTTACATAGTTTGGTTCAGAATTTTTTTTCTACCCTTGGGAAATGTTGAAATATTGAACTACAAATAGTACTGAGTGTTATAGTCCTAATCTCTATGAGCTTACATCTGAATTTCTGCTCTATGGCTGAATGGAGAGATTATACATACATACATACATATATATATATATATATATATATACACACACACACATGTATACACATGTAAATGAACACTAAATAAACAAATGACCAATTTGACTAGACAACAGCAAGCATGTTTCTCCTACTGGAAGTTCTTATTTGCTATAATTCACCAAGACCCCCCCCTCACACCTTCACTTTTCGAGGCTGTATGACCTGATCAATTCCAGTTCCTTTACCCTGTCTGACTGGGATTTGTTATTTCTCTCCAGGTTTTTTTCTGTTTGTGTTGTGAATAAATGTGGAGCCAGGTGCCCCGCCCAGTCTCACACAGCCAGGTGATATGGAACCACACCTCCTTACTTGGGAAACAAAAGGGTTGAAAACTCAGCCAGGCACTGGTGGCTCACACCTGTAATCCTAACTACTAAGGAGGCTGTGATCTGGGGATCACAGTTCAAAGCCAGCCCAGACTAGCTAGGTTGGGTTTTCTGTTGTTTTGATTTTTGTTTTGGGGGTTTCTTTGGTGGCAACTTGGTTTGAACTCAGGGTCTTATGCGTTCTTGGCTTATTTGCTTAGCTGTTGTTTTACTACTTGAACCATTCCTCCAGCCTTGTGTTTTCCTATTTATTTGGAGATGGATTCTCACAGACTTTTCTACTCTGCTTTCAACCCCTGATTCTCTAGACCTCAGCTTCCTGGGTAGCCATGATTACAGGCATGAGCCACAGGCAGCTGGCTTTGACCTTGTTCTTTTCTGGCTTAAGTATTTGGCAGATGAATTTTTCACCCTTTATTTAGTCTTCCTCTATTAATAGACATTCACTTTGTTTCTGTTCTTCACTGGATCATCTGCTGAGTATGGTAACTATAATCTCAGCTACTCAGGAGACAGAAATTGGTAGGATCACAGTTTAAGGCCAGACCAAGTCTCAGTGAGACTCCCATCTCAACAAAATGCTGGGTGTGGTGGTACATGCTTTAATACTAGCTATGCAGGAGGCATAACTAGGAGGATCTCATCTCAGTTCATGGCTAGCCTTAGGCAGAAACTTGGGATCCTACCAAAAAAGGGCTAAGAGTATGGCTTAAGTGACAGCACTTGCTTAAGAAGTCCAAAACACTGAGTTCCTACCACAGTACTGAAAAAAAAAAAAGTGTCAGTGAACATCATTCTGTGTACTTCTAAGTAAATTCTGCCCCAGCTAGAGTTATGACCTTGTCACATTGTAAAGCAAAGGACAACAGAAGTGCTTATGTGAGGGTTAGAATGTTTTTCACATACATCCTAGTTATTGAGATTCTGAACTCCAGCTGTGTGGTACAGGCCTGTAATCTCAGGCTGAGGCAGGAGTAACATCTTCCTGGTCAGCCTGGACTCCATAGCAAATCCTGTCTGAATAAAAACCAATAATAATAAAATATTCCAAACTCTAACCAGGCATCAGTGGCTCATGCCTCTAATCCTAGCTACTCAAGACTCTGGGATCTTGGTTCAAAGCCAGCCTGGGCACAAAAGTCTATGAGCCTCTATTCTCAAGGAAGCGTGCGCGCACACACACACACACACACACACACAGCCAGGAGCTGTAGCACGCACACACACACACACACACACACACACACAGCCAGGAGCTGTAGCTTAAGTGGTAGAATGCTAGCCGAATGCTAGCCTTGAACAAAAAAAGCTCAGGAACAGTGCCTAGGCCTTGTATGAGGGGGGACCTCATACAAAAAAATCCAAACTCCACTGAAGTGTCTTGTACAAATTCCACAATGGCAGACATGAGAGGAGAGGAGAAAAGGTGTTCTGTAATCCATCAGACATATGTGGGGTTTTGCCTGGCTTCCTTGCCGTGGTAGCCACACCAGCCTCTGTACAATAGAAGTGGGACCCTAGTCCTATATTCATACACCATATTCTTTGGAGTACTTCCCAAAGGTTTCTGGGAAAGGGATTTTTCTTGTTTATCACTCACAACAGCTCTACGAGCCAGGTGCCTAGTGGCGCACACCTGTGATCCTCACTACTTAAGTAGCTAAGTGAGATCTGAGGATTGTAGTTCAAAGCCAGCCCAGGCAGAAAAGTCTCCTGTGTGTGGGGCCAGGGTCTCTGGGGAATACTGGAGAGAATCATTTGAGTGTATGCTACGATTTTGTGTTTGAACAAAGGACCTCTACCAAGCTGGGACCAAACAGAAGAGTATTCATTGCTCATGGGGAAAAAAAAATCAAGGGGCAGCTTTGTGTTTGTTTAGTAAATAAGTGAATGAGTGAATACAGGAGGGTGAGACATAGGGAAGATGTGGGGATGGAGCCCAGAGAGGCAGAGACATATATATTCAAGGCTGTGATCCCAGCTGAGTCTTTTTGAGTTCAGAATAATCTTTAACTCCACAATTGAATTAAATCAGAAGTAAATTCAGTCTTGTCTACGTCCCTTAATGTAGGATGGTATTTATGTATCTCCTAGTAGCCTCCTAGCACCCAGGACCAGCTCTGGGGAAGTCTAGCTCTCTGCTGGGTAACAGCTGGACTTTAGGCAACTTATTACAGCACATACCTCCCAGCTGCTTCAATAAGAGCAAGCCTCCTGTGAAATTGGGTGGAAGGCAGGAACTTGTATAGGAAACTAGGTAGCACCTGTCATTCATGGCAAGAAAGGACTGAGTTAAAGGAGAGTGATTTTTTTTTTTTTTTAAGAAGAGATGCTTTCATTGATTTGTGAAAGTCAGCATAATGAACTGGAAGTTTTCCAGAGAGTACTAGCTGACATGATCAAAGGGCCTGGAGAGATGGAAAAGACAGCAAGGTGGAAGAACGAGAGGAGACATGAAGGAAAGCTGGAAGGCCCCAAAGGGAGAGACTTCTTGGCCATCCGGAGGAGGCTTCTAGGATTCAGAATCCAGTTCACAGACATGGAAAAGAGCTCACAGCCAGATGTCTGGTGCCATATCCTGCCTGAGAGACCTGAGGGTTGCGTGGTGGCGGTGAGGTACACTTGTCCTTTGCCACTTCCCTTGGTGCCTCCAGCAGAGGTAGAATTTGAAATTAAGCCTACAGAAACCAGCCAGTTCAATATTTCTTTCTGAAAATTCTCAGACAGAGAAATGGAAAGGACTATGAGGTAGGCACCATGTTCCCATGTCCGTTCTAGGTTATAGAACGAACACTCTCCTCCCTTGATCATACATCCACCCAACCCTCTCTCCAGGCCCACTGTGCTGTTGGGTGCATTTTAGAGGAAGTTACATGCCCCATTTGACACTTAGCAGTGGTCTGTATTGGCACACTATTGGTCCATGCATCATCCTAAAATGTCACACATTTCCTCTAGAAAGCTTACCACTCTTTGGAGTCTCTCATGGGTGGCAGCAGTTATTGGGGCGGGGGGGGGTGGGCAGTGTTTCAAATGGCATTTACTCCCACTGAGAGGCCCATCTACTCTCCCCTGTAGCTCATCACTGCCTCTGAAGGATCTGGGTGGCGTTGCCCATATTTTTAAGAAAATCTAGAGAGCCAGGTATGATGATACACATTTGTAATCCCAGCTACTCAGGAAGCAGAGATTAGGAGGATCATGAGTGGTAGGCCTATCTAGACAAAGGTAGTGAGACCATGTCTGAAAACAAGAAAAATGAGCAAAAGATCCAGAGGCATGGATTAAGTGATTGAGCATTTGCCTAGCATGTCCAAGGACTGGGGCTCAGTCTCCAATTGAAGAAAGAGAAGAAAGAAAGGGTAGGGAAGAAGACAGGGATGGAGGAAAGAAAGGAGGGAGAGGAGAGAGGAGACGGGGTGGGAGGACAGAAAGAAGAAAGGAAGAAGGGGATAGGAAGTAAGAAGGAAGGAGAGAGGAAATGAGACAGGGAGGGGGGAAAGAAAGAGAAAAACAGCCATGAGGGGGGTTGTGTATGATCTTCCACTATTTTGATATTTTGTAACTCAGTCACATACTGGACAGAATGGTATGGAGAATGACTCCTGGAGAGTAATGGTTTTCTATAGTACCATAAAATGTATCACACATGTAGAATCATAACACAATGTACAATTTTTTTTTTTTGGTCAGTCATGGGGCTTGAACTCTGGGCTTGGGTGCTATCCCTGTGCTCTTCAGCTCAAGGCCAGCGCTCTACCTCTTGAGCCACAGCGCCACTTGTGGTTTTCTAGTGGTTTATTGGAGATAAGAATCTCACGGGCTTTCCTGCCTGGGCTGGCTTTGAACCATGATCCTCAGATCTAAGTCTCCTGAGTAGCTAGGATTACAGGTATGAGCCAGTGGCACCCGGCTACACTTTATTTTTACCATTTTAAAGAACAGACTTATTTCTACACTTCTGTAGGTCACAAGGTTAACATGGCTCCCTGGGCTAAAAGTGAATGTAGTGGCAAGGCTACATACTTTCCCAAGGGCTCCAGGGGAAGCTTATTCATCTTGGTCGGTGGCAGTACTGAAGCTCCAGTACCCTTGCTGACTGGCCCAAGGACTGGTCCAGTCCTGCTACCATCCTTGATTGCCAGCCCTCTTCCTCCATCTACAGAGCCAGTGCTGGCAGGCTCAGCCACTCACACTCCAAATCTTGGTCACCAGACAGACAGGTCTGTACTTTAGAAACCCCTGTGTCTACACTGGAGCTTCCTGGATAATCAGGATCCTTAAACCCATCTCAGGGTCTTTGACCTCAATCTCATCAGTTAAACCCCTTTGCTTTGTGAGGAAATATTTTCATAGGTTCTAGGGATTAAAGCTTGGTGTCTTGAGAGGGGGAATCCTAACTTGCTTCCATCTGGAGACAAAGTAGACATGTGTTCTTTTTGAGCCTGCCTGATCCTAGGTCTCTTTTGGGCCCAAGGCAATCCCTTCTCCTACCATAGGTACCAGGTGTCCTGAGCCAGAGCTCATCATGTGGTGTGATATCAATGATGCTCCTCTTCGCTCCCACCAGCTCCCACAGGTAGGAACAAGATCATTTTCTGCAAGAGAAACCCAGAAACATCTACAAAGCAGGAGAGATATAAGAATGTAGAATGTGAGGTTAAAAAAAAAAAGGCTGACTGGAGATCACTCATCTATCTGTTCATTCAGCAAGTATTTTCTGGTTTAAAAGGAGAATGGAGGAACACAAAAATACTAAGAAAATATCAAATGAGCTTCACCCAGAAAAGCAACACAAAACAATGATGAATAATGGTGAAAAAAGAAAACAGACAACACTAGAGTTAACTTGGAAAAATTGGGCTTTTGGTTTTTTGTTTTTAAGAACCAGAACCACAGGAGAAAGAACATACCTCTCATTCATTACTCTAAATGTAAACAGGCTTAACTCTCCAATAAAAAGACACAAATTGATTGATTAAATTAAAAATCAGGATCTGATCATTTATTTTCTACTAGAAAGACACAAAAACCCTACACGGACTAAAAGTGAAAGGATGGAAGAAATATACCAAACAAGCAGAGGTCAAAAACAAGTAGGGCTAGCTGTACTCATCTGGGTCAAGGCCAATTTCAAGCAACAAGTAGTCAGAAGAAATAAAGAAGGATACTACATACTGAAGGGAAACAATCCATTAAGAAGCAAATAAAACAGTCAGTATATACATATATATGTATGTATATATGTATGTACATATATGTATGTGTATATATACATATATATGTACTCAATGCTGGTGCCCTATGTTCATAAAGGAAATATAACACATAGGGACAGATAAGTCAAGATATAGTAATAATATGTGACCTCAATACTCTCACCAGTAGATGGAACATCCAGACAGAACATTTGACCAAGGCATGTTAGATCTCAACAATACCATTGATGAACTTAATAGACATCTATAAATATTTCACCCTACAGCTGAAGACTATACATTTTCCTCAGCAGCCTATGGAACTCTTTCAAAAATAGAGCATATTTTAGGCTCATAACACATGTCTCGGGAAATAGAAAAAAGAAAAGTTTCCTGTATCCTGACAGGCATTATTGGACTAAAATGAGAAATCAATAGCAACAAAAACCATCTAACTCATGGAGATCGAACAACATATTTTTGAACGATCAGTGGATCACCAAAGAAATTTGAGGAAAGAAATAAATAAAAAATTCCTAGGTCAAATGAAGATGAAAGAACAACTTTTCGGGACATAGCAAAGACCATACTAACAGGAACATTTATAGCTGTGAGTGCCTTCATCAGATACGCGGAGAGAGCTCAAATAAGCAACTTAATGAAGTTGCTTGGCTCTGACAAAAATGTGAACAAGCCCACCCCAACACCAGAAGAATGACAAATAATAAAAATTAGAGCAGAAATTAATAAAATGGAGACTAAAATAACACATCAATGAGACAGAGTTGGTTCTTCAAAAAGATAAGCAAGGTAGACCAACCTTTAGCCAACCTAACCTAAAGTAGAAAGAAGACTGAAGCTAATCAGAGATGTAAAGGCAGATATTATACAGACACCAATAATATTCAGATTATTGGGATATGAAACTTTAAATCTAAAAAAAATGGGAAAAATCAAGAAGAAACAGATAAATTCTTTGACACATATGACACACCAATATAAAACAAGATGTGAACAGATTAAGCATGTCTATAATAATTAGCAAGTTTGAAATAGTAGTAAAGAATCTCTTGCTGGCCACTGGTGGCTCATGCCTATAATCCTAGCTACTTAGGAGGCTGAGATCCTGTGCCCAGGCCCAGAGTTCAAGACCCATGACTAACAAAAAAAGTCTCAACAAAAAGAAGCTGAGGATCAAGTGGATTCTTTGCTGAATTTTACCAGACCTTTTAAGGTGAACAAATACCAATTCTCCTAAAACTATCCCCCAAATACAATGGAAGGAATACTATCAAACTAATTTCCCAAAGCCAGTATTACCCTAATAGCAAAACTGCATAAAGTTGCAAAACAAGAAAAAGATAAAAATTTTATTGATGTGTACAGTCGCAAAATTTTTCAATAAAATCAAATTCATCAGCACCTTAACTAGATCCTATATTATAATCACATTGCTTTCATTCGAGGATGCAAGGATGGTTCAGCAGATGCAAATAATTACAAATACCACATGTTCATCTCAATAGAGGAAGGAAAAACCCTTTGACAAAATTAGAAGAAATTAGGAATAGAATGACTATATATCAACATAATAAAAGTCATACATGACAAGCCTATAGCTAAAATCATACTAAATGGTGAAAAACTGAAACCATTTTCTGTTTTCTTTTGGTCTGTGACCGGGACTAAAACTCGGTACCTGACACTTTCACTCATTGACTAAGACTACCACATAAGCCATGCCTCCAACCCAAAGAAACCATATTCTGTAAAGTCGGAAAGAAGACAAGGATATCCACTCTTTCTACTCCCGTTCAATATATGACTAGAATTCCGAGGCAGGGCAATAAAGCCAGAGAAAGAAATAAAGGAGATTCAAATAAGGAAGGAAGAAATCAAACTATCCCTATTTGCAGATAATATAAAAGATCCTTAAAACTCCACCAAAAACTTTTAGATAAACACTTAAAAACACTTGGAACAAAGTAGCAGTACACCAAACTGAATACACAAAAATCAACCATTTTTCTACGCGTCAACAATAAATCAACTGGGAAAGAATCAGGAAAATAATTATATTCATTATAGCCTCAAGAAAGTATTACTGGGCAATGGTGGATCAGGCCTATAATCCCAGCTACATGGGAGGGGAAGCAAAGATCAAGAGATCATAGTTTAAAGCTAGTGTGGGCATACAAATTTATGAGATTGTATCTGTCAATGACATCAATCATCCCCAATAGCATGAGAAAAACCCGGCCAGGCTTGACAAAAAATAAGTGAGACCTACCTGGTGCTACTCATTCCTATAATTCTAACAACTCATGAGGTTGCTCTCTGAGAATTGCAGTTCAGAGCCAGCTTGAGCAGGAAACTCCATGAGACTCTTATTGTCAACTAATCAGCAAAACATGGGAAGTAGACCAGTGGTTCAAGTGGTAGTAGAGTGCTAGTCTTGAGCACAAAAAAATCAAACACTGCCACAACCCTGGCAAAAAAACAAAAGAGAGCCTCTATATCGAAAATAACGAGAGAGGGGGGACCAAGATGGCGACGGGGCAGTAGGGAAACGCCACAGCTCTCTCCAACCAAAAAGAGAGTTCGAGTTCCAACGCTTAATCTCCCCAAGAGACCGACAACAACAAAAAGACGAACACTCAGAGAAAAACCAGAGGCGGAGAACAACAAAAAAAGAAAGAGAGGAAAAGAAGAATTTCAGAACAGAGAAAAGCGAAGACCCCTACCCCAACCTTTACTGGCTGCGCGGCAGTGCGACAAGCCGCCGGCCAGCCGGCCCGGCGGGGGCTGCAGGAGCCCCAGAGACACAGCAGAGACACAGGGGGCCGCTTTCAGATCACCAGGTACTGGTTTGCAGAACAGCGGATCACCAGGAACAGAGAAACCTACCAGCCGGGAGTCTCCACGAGGATCCCACCCCCACCCCTCACTCTCCACCCGAGCAGAGAGGCTCCATCCCGCCAAAGCCGCATGGCACCAGCAGCGCGACAAAGGGACCTGTCGGCAGACCACCCGCCCGCCCGATCGCGATCACAACGACCCGGCGGGGCGCTCTGGCCCCAGAGGTACCGCGAAGAAACTGCCTGAGCGTGGACACTTTTGACCCGACAGCTTCGACAGAGGCAGAGACAGAAAAGAATCACACAGAGCCACCACCGCCCAACCCAGCCCGGATTGCAACAACAACTGACGACCTACACCACACAGAAACAACCAGCTCCAGGGTGAGTACCCCACAGGGGAAGTGTATCCCTCAAGGGAGACCACAGCTGGAGGGAATCCCCAGACCCTGACCTAGACTCCCTACCCCAACACCCGGACCACAGGACCCACTAAAACTGGGAACTGTTTGAGAGCTCCACCAGCCCGTGGAGCACACTCAGCTGGCCAGGCTAGAGCAAGAGCACCCCTGGAAGGGAGCTTAAATGCCCAAGCCAGGAACAGCGCCCCTGGGTCAAGACTACCAACAGTAGAAGAAATTTGAACTGTGTCCCCCAGGCTGTATAACCTAGGTGGTATACACATCAGCACAGGCCTAACGAGTGCGCTCCAGGCTGCATAACCTAGGTGGTATACACATCAGCACAGGCCTAACAAGCGCGCTCCAGGCTGGGGCCGGAACCAGGCCCGGGGATCCGGCGCCTGAACAACACAACCAACTCCTCCCAATTGAAGTAAAAAGCTGAGCATACGCCTCAACAGAGGGGAGAAAACAAGGAAACAACACTCCCCAGGAAGCACGCCTGTGACAACAAAAGACCTGGAGGCCCAGGACAAGAGAAGCCCAAACCCCACCAAAACTCCACCCATATACCCTAGACTGGGAATTGGGCAACACAGGCTGCCAGCACCTGATAGTAAGCAGGAGCTCAGATTGTTAAGGCGGCTCAGCAATAGAGTGATAGTCTTGGATGTATGAGGCCCTGGATCTGATTCCTCAGCATCACAAAAGCAAAAAGGGTCAGAAGTGGTGCTGTGGCTCAAATGGTAGGGTGCCAGCCTTGAGCTGAAAAGCTGAGGGACAGCACCCAAACCTAGAGTTCAAGCCCACAACCAGCCCAAAACAAACAAACAAAAACACATCAGGAGCTCATAGCAGACTCCAATATTTGGGAGAGTGCATCCAGAGCATCTGTCCTTCACAAGAGCACCCGTAGGAGCAAACACAAGCAGTCTAGGCTGCTCAACCCTTCCAAAGGTGGGAACTGCCAGCAATCTACAGCAGAGAGCTGAGAATCCTAAGTAAGTCAGAATAGCAGCTGGAAATAGGCTCCCAACAGAACCCAGATCAGGCACAGACTCTCTCTACCAATACAGAATCAGCAACCAAGCAAAGACAGACACACCAAAACAAAATTGAAGAGCAGTCTCCTGAACCTCCATGCGAAAATCACAGAGAAAAATCACAAGGTTTACCACCACCCAGGACAGCAAGCTCACCTCAAAAGCTAGCAGCCACGCAGGGGAGAGCCCCAGTGGGAGCAAAGCAGGAATGGAAGACAAAAGCTACATCCAAGGGTTGCTGGAGGCAATGACTCAAGAAATAAAGCGAGAAATTGATCAGAAATTGAAAGAGCACAAGGATGAACTATCCAAAGAGATACAGGGTATCAAACAAGAGATGCATGCAAAAATAGAAGCTGCACAAACCTCAGTAAGAAGTGAGATAAACGCCAAATTAGAGGTAATGCATACCTCATTGAGAGGTGAGATCAGTACTCTGAGAACCAACATTGAATCCATAAAGGGATCCATTTCCTCCATGCAAACCACAATAGAAGCCACGATCAACAGAGTGAATGAAATGGAAGGTCGAGTGTCAGATACAGAAGACAGAATACACCAACTGGACCAAAAAGTGACAGATATGGAAAAATCACTCAAATTAAACCAAAGGGATATTCAAGAGCAAGCAGATAATGCTAAAAAATTTAAACTTCGCATAATTGGAGTGGATGAAGGTGAGGAATTCCAGAGCAAGGGAATGCAACACCTATTTAACAATATAATCAATGAAAATTTTCCCCCACCTCAAATACGACCATTTTAACTACATCACAAAAGCTTATCGAACACCCAACAAGCAAGACCCCAGGAGAAACACTTCTAGACACATTATAGTAAAAATGATAGATCTGAATAACAAGGAAACAATCCTGCATGCAGCAAAAATGAAGAAGGAGCTATACTACAACGGGAAAAAAATAAGAATCACTGCAGATCTCTCCACACAAACAATGAATGCAAGAAAAGCCTGGGAAAGCACCATATGAGCCCTGAGAGCCAATAACTGCCAACCCAGACTGATATATCCGGCAAAGCTAGCATTCACATTCGATGGAGAACTGAAAACTTTTAATAGCAAAGAAAAACTAAATGAATACATAAACATTAAGCCAGCATTACAAAGAATTCTAAAAGGGGGGACACAACCTGAAGAAAGCAACCAGGAACTGGGGCCTGCCCCAAACAGGCGTTACTCAAAGTCTAACTGAGCAAGCACAGGAGGAAAGGAAAGAAGAAAAACTTAGGCAAACGGAATGGCAGGGACAACAATGCATCTCTCTATACTTTCTCTAAATATAAATGGGCTGAATTCACCAATTAAAAGAAAACGAACTGAGGACTGGATCAGAAAACAAGACCCATCCATCTGTTGCCTTCAGGAGACCCACCTCTCAGCCAAACATACAAACAAACTCAGAGTGAAGGGGTGGAAAAGGATCTACCAATCAAACACCCCCAGTAAGAAAGCAGGTGTAGCTATCCTGATATCTGACAAAATAAACTTTTCATTAAAATCAGTACAGAAAGACAAGGACGGACACTACATATTAATAAAGGGAACAATCCAAGAGGAGGATATAACCATCATCAACTTATATGCCCCAAATATTGGTGCACCCAGATATGTCAAATAAATGCTCTCAAACTTACAGAATAAAATAGATCCCAATACGATAATACTAGGAGACTTTAACACACCACTCTCACCAAAGGACAGGTCTACCAACCAAAGGATTGGCAAAGAAGCTACCGAATTAAGAGAGGCCATACTGCAAGCGGAATTAACTGACATCTACCGAGTATTTCACCCTAAAACAACACAGTACACATTCTTCTCAGCAGCTCACGGAACTTTCTCCAAAATAGACCATATCATAGTTCATGCAAGGAACTTAAGCAAATACAAAGGGATCGACATAATCCCCTGTATCCTATCTGACCACAGTGGAATCAAGCTAGCTCTCAATAACAAAGCATACCGCAGAAATTTCTCTAATACATGGAAATTGAACAGCACACTCCTTAACAATGCCTGGATAACAGAAGAGATCAGAGAAGAAATAAAGCATTTCCTACAACTCAATGAAAATGAAAACACCTCACAAAGAAACTTGTGGGACACAGCAAAAGCAGTCCTGAGGGGCAAATTTATTGCCCTCAGTGCCCACATCAAGAGAATGGAGACAGACCAAGTAAATAATCTCATGTTGCAATTAAAACAGCTAGAAAAACAAGAAAAAATGGGACCTAAAGCTACTAGACGAAGCCAGATAACCAAATTAAAAGCAGAGATTAACCAATTAGAAAATCAGAAAACCATAACCAAAATAAATCAAACAAAAAGCTGGTTCTTTGAAAAAATAAACAAAATTGATGGCCCATTGGCTAGATTAATTAAAAAAAGAAGAGAGGAAACCCATATTAATAGGATTAGGGATGCCACGGGAAACATCACAACACGTACCCAAGATATCCAAACAATTCTAACAGACTACTTTCAAAAGCTATACTCTCTAAAGAAAGAAAATCTAGCAGAAATGGATGCATTTTTAGAGAAATACAAGTTGCCCAAACTGAGCAAAGAAGAAGTTAACCAATTAAATAAGCCAATATCCTATAATGAGATACAGGAAGCTATCAAAAGTCTTCCAACAAAAAAAAGCCCCGGACCAGATGGATTCACAGCAGAATTCTATAAGACCTTTAAACAAGAACTAATACCCATACTCCTCAAGCTCTTCAAAGAAACAGAGAAGGAGGGAGCTATCCCAAACTCATTCTACAAAGCCAATATCACACTCATCCCCAAACCAGGCAAAGACCCAACCAAAAAGGAGAATTACAGGCCAGTCTCCTTGATGAACACAGATGCAAAGATCCTTAACAAGATTCTAGCTAACAGAATCCAGAAACACATAAAAAAAATAATTCACTATGACCAAGTAGGCTTCATCCCAGAGACACAGGGATGGTTTAACATACGTAAGTCAATAAATGTAATCCAACATATCAACAGAGCCAAGGTCAAGAATCACATGATTATCGCTACAGATGCAGAAAAGGCCTTTGACAAAATTCAACATTCATTCATGCTAAAAGCTCTGGAGAAAATAGGAATAGAAGGAACATTTCTAAAAACAATAAAAGCCATTTATGACAGACCAGTAGCCAATATATACTTAATGGGGAAAAGCTACAACCAATTCTCCTAAAATCAGGAACAAGGCAAGGATACCCACTGTCTCCACTCCTCTTCAATATAGTCCTAGAACCCTTAGCCAGGGCAATAAGGCAAGAAAAAGACATTAAAGGGATCCACATAGGGAAAGAAGAAGTTAAGCTATCCCTTTTTGCAGACGACATGATACTATACCTCCACGATCCCAAAAACTCCATCCCCAAACTCTTAGAAATCATAAATCACTTCGGCAAAATAGCAGGATACAAAATAAACCCACAAAAATCAGTTGCCTTCCTATACACTGATAATGTACAGGAAGAGAGGGAAATAAAGGGAGCAACCCCATTCACAATAACCTCCCAAAAAATAAAATATTTAGGAATTAACCAAAGATGTAAAAGAACTATTTAATGAGAACTACAAAAAGTTAAAGAAAGAAATTGCAGAAGACACTAGGAAATGGAAAGACCTCCCATGCTCCTGGATAGGCCGACTTAATATAGTAAAGATGGTAATACTTCCAAAACTAATATACAAATTCAACGCAATTCCTATTAAAATCCCAATGACGTACATCACTGAAATACAGAAAACAGTCCAAAAATTCATATGGAACAACAAAAGACCTAGAATAGCGAAAACAATTCTAGGAGATAAAGACAATATGGGAGGGCTATCCATGCCGAACTTCAAACTCTACTACAGAGCTATAATAACAAAGACAGCATGGTACTGGCACAAAAACAGACCCGAAGACCAATGGAACAGAATAGAAGATCCAGAAATAAATCCACAGGCCTACAGCCAGCTGATATTCGACAAAGGAGCCAAAGACATACAATGGAAGAAACACAGCCTCTTCAACTGCTGGTGCTGGGAAAACTGGGCAGCCACATGCAGAAAACTAAAAGTGGACCCCAGCCTATCACCATGCACCAACATCAACTCAAAATGGATTAAAGACCTTAACATTAAACCTGAATCTCTGAAACTACTGCAGGACAGAGTAGGAGAGACACTTGAACTAATAGGCACAGGAAGGAACTTCCTGAACAGAGTCCCAGGGTCACAACAAGTTGGAGAGAGACTCGACAAATGGGACTACCTTAAAATAAAAAGCTTCTGCACAGATAAAGCTATCGCAACCAAGCTAGAAAGACAACCAACTAATTGGGAAAAAATATTTACCAGCAATATATCAGACAAGGGGTTAACATCCTGTATATACAGGGAACTCAAGAAACTAATCCCTCCCAAACCTAACAAACCAATTACTAAATGGGCAAGGGAACTAAAGAGGGACTTCTCAAATGAAGAAATAAAAATGGCAAAGGAACACATGAGGAAATGTTCATCATCCCTGGTGGTGAAGGAAATGCAAATAAAGACAGCCCTGAGATACCACCTTACCCCAGTCAGAATGTCCCACATCCACAAATCAGCCAACGACAAATGCTGGAGGGGATGTGGAGAACGAGGAACGCTATTACACTGCTGGTGGGAATGTACACTCATACAACCACTTTGGAAAGCAGTCTTGGAGGGTCCTTAGAAAGCTAAAGATTGACCTCCCTTACGACCCAGTCATACCACTTCTAGGCATCTACCCTGAACAACAGGAACCAATATACAAGGACACGTGCACCTCCATGTTTATTGCAGCACTGTTTGCAATAGCTAGGATATGGAAACAACCTAGATGCCCCACCACAGATGAATGGATCCAAAAATTGTGGTATCTATACACAATGGAATATTGTGCAGCCATTAGAAATGACAAAATAATGGCATTTGCAGGGAAATGGGTGGAGCTAGAAGGAATCATGTTGAGTGAGGTAAGCCAAGAACGAAGAGACAAACAGTACATGGTCTCCCTGATAAGTGGATGATAAATCCAAAATGTTAGGTGATATGACAAAACTAACAGGACTTAAGAAACAAAGAACTCCCACTCATCTGGTTGAACCACTACCAAATATCCCCATGCTGCTGCTCACATACATGGTATATAACATGTGAGCACCGTTATATATTACAGACTGTGATAGACAATTTGCTCCAGGAAAGTTAGAATGAACTTGTGACTTTAAATGAGCATCATTATTCCATAATACTGTGAATTTCCGGAAATTAAGTAATCACTTAATCACAATCAAAAAAAAAAAAAAGAACCTTGGGGAAGGGAGGGAGGGAGGGGATGGTAGGGGAAAAACAATGGAGGGGGTAACAATGTTCAAGAAGAAGTGTACTCATTACCTCACTCATGTAACTGTAACCCTCTGTATAGTATCTTTACAATAAAAAAAATTAAAAAAAAATAAAAAGAAGAAGACATTAAATGGTGTTTGCTGAAGGAGTGGTAATTCTAATGGAAGAAAGAAAATAAGGTTATAAAAATACAGTATTGGGGGGGAGCAGGAAGGATTGGGTCGGGGGGCAGGGGGAGGATGGGAAGGGGAAACAAAGGAGCAGGCTACAATGCTTGATAAGAAATGTACTCATTATCTTGCCCATGTAATTGTAACCCCTCTGTACAGTATTTTCACAATAAAAAGAAATTACTCATAAAAAAAAAAAGAAAATAACGAGATACAGGGTTTGGGGGCATGGGTCAAGTGATAAGAGTATCTGCTGAGCCAGCTCGAGGCCCTGAGTTAATTCTCAGTACCACCACAATAATCAAACATCTAGGAATAAATTTAAACCATATGGGAGATCTCTACCACAAAAGCTATCAAATCACTGAAGAATGGAATCAAAGGAGTCACCAGAAGATAGACCTTTCAGGCTCACAGATTGGCAGAACTAATTTTCTAAAAATGGCTGTACTACCATGGAAAAGACAAGCCAGAACCCTGCTTCTCATCATGTACTATCACCAATTCAAAGCAGTTCAAAGACCCTAGTGTAAGACCTGGAACTTCAGGAGATCATAAGGAAGATAGAAGGAGAGGCAATAACATCCTGAATAGAACTCCAAAATAGCTCTTACAGCTCAGCAACTAAGAGCAAGGATTGACAAATGGGATTGCATCAAACTAAAGCAACTTCTGAATAGTAAATGGTCACTAGGCCAAAGAGATAGAGGATAGAATACGAGAAAATCTTAGCCATCTATTCATCTGACAAAGGTTCACTAAACAGAATATACAGGGAGTTCAGAAAACTGTACCCAATGAATCCTTAGCCCAATTAATAAATGGACCAATAAGCCAGACAAGCACATCTCAAATGAAGAAATACATGAAGAAATGTTCAACATCCCTGACCAGAGAGAAAATACAACTAAAGTAAAATAAAATTGAGATTTCATCTCACCTTAGTTAGAATGATGGCCACAAATGCCAGGCAGGCTGTTAGACAAAAAGAAACATTATATAGTGTTGGTCAGAATGTAAACTTGTGCAACCATTGTGGAAGTCAATCTAAAGGTTCCTCAAAAATCTAACAATAAAACTACTGTATGATTCACTAGTACCACTGCTAAGCATTTATCTGTAGGAATGTAAGTCAGAACACAGTAGAGATGCTTGCATATCCATCTTTATTGTAGCACTATTCACAAACAGCCAAGTTATGAAACCAGCCTAGATGCCCTACAACTGGTTGATTTTTTTTTTAAGATGTGGTTTATACATAAAGTGGAGTATTATTCAGCCAGAAAGAAGAATGAAATTATGTCATTTGCAAAAAGTAAGCCAGCTTCCATAGGCCAAAACTTTGTGTTCCAGTAAGCTCCTGGTGGTGCTAAGGCCTCTAGTCCACTGGCAGAATCACTGCTTAGAAGCTAAATGGCCTCCCTCCTGCCATCCCCTTTCCCTCCTGAGGCAAAATAATAAAACTTAGAAAATAACTAAGCTTACATGCTATAAAATCTTACTTATTGTTCTTTCAGTTGAACATACCAAATTCTTTTTAAAAATAAAAATGGTAGACATCTTTTGGAATGCAAAAATAAGTTGTGAGATGAAAAAGAAATATGCTACCATGTATTTAGAGAAGATCAGGAAGCCATGCAAGTCAGGAAGACGTGTCACTCATGCCTATAATCAGATCTGAGACTCATGGTGCAAAGCCAGCCCTGGCAGGAAAGTCCATGAGAATTTTTATCTCCAACAAACACCTGGAACTGGAGCTGTGGCTAAAGTGGTAGAGTGCTAGCCTAGAGCAAAAAAGCTCAGAGACAGTGCCAAGCTTTGAGTTTAAGCCTCCAAACCAGCACAATAAAACAGAAAGAGAAGTTGGGGAGGAAAGGGAGAAAAGAAAATTCAGGGAGATAGCTTATAAATATGCAGTTGCTATGTTAAGGGAATAAAGCAATGCAAGGATTAACCACAAAATGGGTTACTAGAAGGAAAGAGAACACTAGATGCAACGATAGGAATAAAAATATTAATCTTTCAATTTTCTTTTCTTAGATTTTTTGACTTTGAAACTGTGTAAATCATTTTCATAATTAAAAAAATAATATTCCGGGGCTGGGAAGGTGGCTCAGTGCATGCATGAGGCCCTGGGTTCAATTCATCAGTACCACATAAACAGAAAAAGCCGGAAGTGGCGCTATAGCTCAAGCGGTAGAGTGCTTGCCTTGAGGTGAAGAGCTCAAGGACAGCACCCAGGCCCAGAGTTCAAGATCCATTACCAACAAATAATAATAACAACAACAACAATAATATTCCATCAAAATTAGAATGTAAAAAGCAATCCCGATAGATAAAATTCTAAAAGCTGTGGGGATGGTCCAGTGGTAGAGTGTCTCCCTAGCAAGGGCAAAGCTTTCAGTACAAATTCTAGTGCCACCAAAAGAAAACATTAAGCCAGCATTGGTGGCTCACACCTATAATCCTAGCTACTCAGGAGGCTCTGAAGACCACAGCCTGGACAGGAAAGTCCATGAGACTCTAACCTACAATTAATCTACCAAAGCACCGGAAATGGAGATGGAGCTCAAGTGGCAGAGCACTAGCCTTGCAACAAGATGCAGACTATAAGAGCCCCTGCAGGACAAATGGCCCAGTTTCTTCAACAAATGAATTACACGTATCACGGTGGTGGGGGGGGCGGAGGGAGGGACAATTTATAAAAAAGAAACTTGGGAAATACATTAGTCACATGCAGTATATGGACTTAGTTTTGACACTAATTTAAACAAACAAAGAAAAAACAAACAAACTTGAACGCCAGCTAGAGGTTTAATAGACCATAATACATTAATTCCTTTGTGTATTTTAGTGATTTTTCAATGCTCACATGGCTGGTAGAAAGCAGAGCTCAGGAAGGAAAAAGGAGGATCCAGTCTAATCTTCCAAAAACTACCAAAATAAATCAACCGTTTTCCCCATGGGAGAGGAACATGGCAGGGGGGGGCGGGGTGGTGGTGATATATGATGTAATAGGAAGGAATTGTCCATTACCAAATAGGTGGGCTTTTTAAAATCACCAACAATCAGTTCTGTCTGCAGTTGAGTGGTCTGTAATTTACTTCCCCCAGGTAGGGCCTCAGTCTTGCAGTTCTGCTCCCACCTTATGTAGCAGTTAACAGCTCAGGCCTCTAGTACCTCTAGTCAACCAGCTCTAAATTAGGGCTCATCTATTTGCTAGAGCTACTCACAGAACTCATGGAACCTTTTTCCAGTTTGTCATGAAGGATTATCACAAGGTGATGATCACAAAGATGATGAGCCAGGCAGAAGGCCCCACAGGACATGTTCTATGGGAAGGGACGTGGGATTTGGTTGGGGGTTCTTCCTAGATACCCACCTCCTCCTAGTACACTACTTCATGTATTTGCCAGCTCCAAACCTCTTGGTTTGGATTGTTTACAGTGACTTCATCACCAGGATTTGATGGATGATTAGCTCCATCTCCTGCTTCTCTCTCCTTTCTGGAATGTTGAAAGTTCCACTCTGCTAATCCTGGTGTGGTCTTCTAGTAACTAGGCTTCCTCATGGAATCTACTAAGAGACAACTCATTAGAATAAAAGATATTCCAGTTAAGTTTGGAACGGTGTCATGAAACAGAGTTAAGCACCAAATTTGTGCGTGTGCGTGCGTGTGCGTGTGCGTGTGCGTGTGCGTGTGCGTGTGTGTGTGTGTGTGTGTGTGTGTGTGTGTGTGTCCCTGAGCTTTTTTGTTCAAGGCTATCACTTTGAGCCACAGCTCCACTTGCAGCTTTTTAGTGGTTAATTGGGAGATAAGAGTTGTCTTGGCCTATGTTCCTGGCTTGGAACCATAAGTCCTCAGATCTCAGCCTCCTGAGTAGCTACGAGTATAGGCATGAGCTATTTGGCGCTTGGCTTCAAATATTGAAACTAAAGATTGCAATAGTACTTCTTTTGCTCAGGAAATAATAAAGGTTTTAGAAGAAGTTCCATGCCAGGAACACAGGCCAAGACATCCTTTCTTTACTCAAAATCACACAGTCACAGATGGAAAGAAGCTAAGTGTTGCTGGAGAACTGTTCTCCACATGGACATGTGGCTTTGTACAAGAGCAGGGAGCCTTTTCTGTAGATTCCAGTGTGGAGCCAGGATCCCAGAATGCCAAAGAGAAGAAATCTCGGTGGGGAGCAAGGTCTCTCTGACTTTCATTCCCTAATGGCTAGAAAGGGAATGGATTTGTAGTGTGTGACTTCTTCCTGGCAGGAAGGGAGCTTAAATAATGACACCTGGAGTGATCCAAACCTGTCCTCGATTTCTCCTCTCCACATGTCTCCCTACAGCTGCAACAACAAACGCTACCTGGAGACGCTCCCCAACACCAGCATCATTATCCCCTTCCACAACGAGGGCTGGTCCTCCATCCTGCGTACTGTCCACAGTGTGCTGAACCGCTCGCCCCCGGAGCTGGTCGCCGAGATTGTACTGGTCGATGACTTCAGTGATCGAGGTAGGACCTGCCCCACCCAGCTTCCTGCCTGGCTCCATCCAGTGGCTTTCTTCTTACTGGATGGGTCTGGATTGATTGAAAGTTTGCCACGTACCTGAGTATCAAGCATTGTGCCCACATTGTCTCATTTAGTCTTTACCACAGTCCTCCCTGTGGGTTTTTTTCCTTTTTATATCAGTTTAGAAATGCATAAAGAATAGATTTGATAATGTTAAGTTTAAACTAGTGATGGATACATTCATTCACTTTCTGTTTGTTCATTATGACATAATGAGATCTAAGCTTAGTACAACAAAATGTTCAAAACTTTTATAAAACCAACAAGCCAGTCAGGTGCAGAAAACTTTTGTCTTATAATCCTAGCTAGTCAGAAGGCTGAGATCTGAGGATCAAGATTCGAAACCAGCCTGGGAAGACAAATCCCAGAGTCTCTTATCCCCAGTTAACCAGCAAAAAGCTGAACCGGAGCTGTGATTCAAGTAGCAGCTGTGATTCTAGTAGCAGAGTGCCAGCTGTGAGCAAAAAAGCCATGAAGCCTTGAGTTCAAAGCCCCAGTACCATTTTTTTTAAAGGAAATTTTTTTTGTCCCTCTACTTCCATCCTCATGGTTATAAAATGGCTGCTGAACCTATGGAAAGTCTGCCTCAGTCTGGAAAAGAAGGAAGGGCAACATATACATGGCCATCACCTCCTCCTCCTCCTTCATTTCTGGAAGGTCTCCTTAGAGCATCGTTGCCAGAGCTCTGACATCTGCCCCATCTGCACTAGTGGCTGATACCATGAGTTTTCTTTTTTAGCCTCTGTAGTAGAGACAGGAAAAGGAGGAGGATAGGGGTATCCAGTAATCACTTTCAGTATTTTGTCACTATTGCACATGTGGGGAAAAAAAGAAAACAGCACTACTGACTCACCACTGTACTCCTAGCCACTCAGGAGGTTGAGATCTGAGGACTGCAGTTGAAAACCAGCCCAGGCAGGAAAATGCATGAGATTCTTATTTCCAATTAGTCACCCAAAAAAGCTGGAAATGGAACTGTGGTGATAGAGCCCTGGCCTTGAGCAGAAAAATCTCAGGGACAGGGGCTGGGAAGGTGGCTCAGTGGTAGAGTGCTTGCCTTGCATGCATGAGGCCCTGGGTTCAATTCCTCAGCACCACATAGCAGAAAAAGCTGGAAGTGGCGCTGTGGCTCAAGTGGTAGAGCACTAGCCTTGAGCTGAAGAGCTGAGGGACAGTGCCCAGGCCCTGAGTTCAGGCCCCACAACTGGCAAACAAAAAGAAAAATCTCAGGGACAGTGCCCAGGCCATGAGTTCAAGCCCCAGGACATACACACACACACACAAAAAAAAAGTTTGCTAGGAGGGACTGCCCCATGCTATAAAATTTGTAAAATCACAGATGTAAGTCAACCTACCCATTTTGCAAGCTGGACACCAAACCTAATGCAAGTCACCCATCAAGGAACACATGGCTGACTAGCGAAGTGGAAGGGCAAGAACCCAAGGTTTCTAGTGTCCCTCAGTCGCCAGTGATTCATTTGCAGAAGTGTAAACTCCATTCTGTTCCCAAGGGAACTTTTCAATATATGAACTTCCCATTGCACCAGACCTGGTGCAAAACCCACCTCCTTGTCCAAATCACTGTCCTAGACTCTGATGGTTTGGATCTCTAATATCCAGTGTCCTCAATCTTTTACTCAGTGCTAAATATATCACCACAGCCCTCCCTCCAAAAGAGTATATTGATCAAAGAAAAGGTCTGTGTAGTAAAAATTGCATCTCCAGAAGCCTTTGTTTCTCCAGAGAGCAAAAAAGGTGAATTCTCTGTGGCACCATCCTCACATCCTAATAAACTCTTCAAAGCCAAGTATGGTTGTACATGCCTGTAATCCCAGCTGTGTGGCAGTCAGAAGTAAGTAGGATCAGAATCTGAGGCTAGTTCTTTGCAAAAGCCTGAAACCTATCTGAAAAATAAAGTAAAGCTAAAAGAGTTGGGTAGAGCATAGCTTGAGTGGTTAGAGTGCTTACGTAGCAATGACAAGACCCTGAGTTCAAACCACAATGCTACCCCCTCCACAGATTAAATAAATAAATGCTTCCTATCTCACTTTGTGGATGGGAATAAAAACTAGGGTCCCTGTAAATCAAGCCCAATGCCCAAGGGAGAACTCTGTACCTTGCATCCTTTAATCCTGTATATAGCAGTCAGATTTTGTAATGTGCCTTTCTCAGAAAAGCAATCATCCTTATTCTTGTTCCAAGAAAGAATTCTCAAGGCAGTCCTGGAAGAAACTTAAACAGTAGTGATTGTTTTAAAAATGAGATTTGGGAGAAACAATTTCAGAACTAACAGAAAGGTCTGTCTAAAGTATAGCAGATGTGAACAATCATCAAAGACAGATTTCTCTGGGCCCTGTTAGCACAGGTGGTCAAAGGAGTTGAAATTCGTAGATGCTAACTACAAGCTAGCCAGGTTGTGACTAGCAGAAGGCATTTTCCTCTAAAATGAATTCCCTCCAAGTTCCCCAGGGCGACTAATTATAATTCAGCTAAGGGTCGAGACTTAGGCTAGGAGACAAAATGGAAGCAGATGAATTCTTGAAATTAGATCAAGAGTTTGGGGCAGGCAGTGTCAGGACTGGGGAAGAGGCAAACGCTGACCTCAAAAGAATCCTGGCAGTGCTTACAAACAAAATACAACATTCTCCAGGAGGTTCCAGAAAACTCTTCAAATGGGAGAGCTTTTCTCCAGGATTGGGGGGACATGGAGTTGCTTTAGCCCTTGTGGAAGGAAGGAGGGCATGAGCTTGGGGGCCTGCCTCCAACTGCCCTCCCTCCCTGATGGCATGTTTCTAATAGGAAAAGCAAAGGAGATCTTTCTTCTTTCTTTCTTTGTTCATGCATCTGTTCTGTTTCTCTTCTCCTTATTGCTTTTGGGGGATTATTAGTGTGTGTGTGTGTGTGTGTGTGTGTGTGTGTGTGTGTGTGTGTGTGTGTGTGTGTGTGTGTGTGCGCGCGCGCGCATGTACGTGTGTGCATGTACGTGTGAGTATGTGTGTACGTGCATGTGCACTGCACGCATGTACGCGCATGTGCGCGAACGCGCACACACATACACACACACACAAATGCTACAGTTTGCATTCAGTTCCTGGGCACTGTCCCTAAGCTTTTTTGCTGAAGGCTAACTAACACTCTACTACTGGAGCTATAGCTCTACTTCTGCCTTTTTCAGATGTTAATTAGAAATAAGTTTCATGGACTTTCCTGCCTGGGCTGGCTTCGATCTGCAATCCTCAGATCTCAACCTCCAGAGTTGCAAGGATTATAGGCGTGAATCACTGGCGCCTAGCTGTACCTCATTCTTATCATCTCTTCGGGGCCTTGGGTCTTAGTTTATTTTTGGTACCACCACTATTGTGTGGAGGGGTCATTCCCTACTTGTATTCTATTATTTGAGTTTCTTCACCTTTTGCCAGTTTTGTGCTGCTTATTTGGGTTTTCTCTACATTTGTCTTGTCTTCTCAAGGTTGATTTATATTCATGTATTCAACAGTATTTGTGAAATGACGGAATGCCGTACTCTGTGCTAGCTCCTAAGGATACAAAGAGGGGAAAAAATGTGCCTCACTTGAAGGCTTACCTGCATGAGGGACAAGAAATTTTTCCAGGAGAGGCAATTATAAGACCATAGAATATTATCTACCTGGTGGAGGTCTTCGCACTGTGAGCCACAGGGTAGATCAGGGAAGAATTTACAGACAACTGCCGTTAAAAGTCAGTCTGAGCTGGATGGTGGTATAATCCTAGCTACTCAGGAGGCTGAGTTCCAAGGATTGAAGTTTAAAGGCAGAAAACTCCTTGAGATTCTCTATCTCCAGTTAACCAGCAAATAGCCAGAAATGGAGCTGTAACTGAAGTAGTAGAAGACCAAGCCTGAAACAGAAAAGGTCAAGCAAAAGCATGAGGCTCTGAGTTCAAGGTCCAGCACCAGCACAAAAATAACCCCATCTCAGGACTATACCTGGAATAAGGGAAGGGCATTGGCTTCCCCCAAAAATCATAAACATGACTTCAGTGGGGTATATGCAGAGAGAAGGGCTTTGGGTATTAGGCGGAGAGCCATTTGTGAGTTCCTCACCTGAAGAAAATTACTGGTAACATTCACGCTGTCCTGTTTGCCCTGCCAGCATTTTTTTAAAGTAGACTTTGTTTTTAGTACAATTTAGATTCAGAAAGAAACAAAAACAAATAGAGCTAAAACTCCAGAGTTGCCATTTATCTCCTCTCCCCACCAAAATACATTATCCTCCACTATCAAAATCTCATCTCAGACTGATGCCAGCGGCTCAAGCTTATAAATCCTAGCTACTCAGGAGGCTGAGCTCTAAGGTTCCTGGTTCAAGTTCAGCCTGGATTGGAAAGTCCGTAAGACTTCTTGTTTTGTTTGGTTTTGTTTAGGTTGGGTTGGGTTGGGGGGTTTTGCTTTGTTTGGTTTTGTTTTACCAGCCATAGGGTTTGAACTCAGAGCCTGGGCACTGTCCCTGAGCTTCTTTTTGCCCAAGGCTAGCACTCTACCACTTAAGCCATCACCCCACTTCTGGCTTTTTCTGTTTATGTGGTGCTGAGGGATCAAACTCGGGGTTCCCTGCATGCTAGGCAAGCACTCTACCACTAAGACACACTCCCAGCTCCTCTGTAAGACTTTTCTCTCCAGATAACCTCCATAAAGCTTGAAGGGGAACTGTGACTCATGTGTAGAGTGAAACAGTTAAGGAACAGCATTGAAAAAGCTAAGGGATTATGCCCAGGCCCTGAGTTCAAGCTCCGGTATTGGCTCCTCCTCCTAAAAAAAAAAAATGCATTCCAGAGTGGTGCATTTGTTACATTCCACAATAGTACATGGGTTCGTCGGCGAACTAAAATCTACTGTCTGTAGTGGAGTTTGCTCTTGGTGGTGTGTGTGGACAGGATAAATGAAGTGGATCATGGCATCACACAGTTGTTTTATAGCCTGAAACATCTCTGCTCCTCCTCTTCACCCAATCCTTCCTCTGAGTTTGATTCTAGTTTTACTATTTTCCCAGACTCTCATGTGCCTTGTCTTAGCCTTTTCAGACCAGCTCCTTCTACTTGGTGTAAAATACATGGAAGGTTTCTCTGTGTTTTCCACAGCTCAATAGCTTGCTGGTTTTCAGTACTAGCATTAGAACCCAGGACTTTACACATGCTAGTTAAGTGCTCTACCACTGCTCCATAACCCCAGTCCTTTTTAAAAAAAAGCTTGAGTATGTACTGGTCCTAAGACTTGAACTCAGGGCCTGGGCACTGTCCCTGAGCTTCTGTGCTCAAGGCTAGCATTTTATCACTTTAGCTACAGCTCTGCTTCTGGCTTTTTGGTAGTTAATTGGAGATAAGAGTGTCACAGGCTTTCCTGCTTGGGCTGGCCTCAGACCTCCATCCTCAGATCTCAGCTTTCTGAGTGGCTAGGATGACAGGCCTGAGCCATCACCTGGCCCTTTTTATAATTTTATTTTGAGACAAAGTCTTGCTAAGTTGCCCTGACTGGCCTGCATTGAACTTGCCTTAGCCTCCTAAATTCAGGGATTGGAAGTGTAGCTCCTTTGTTGGCATGGACCAGTTTTTCCACCAGCAGCTGAAAGATATGTTGGTTGTTTCCAGGTTTTAGCAATTACTAATAATGCTGGTGGGAACATTGTGGACAGGTGTTTGTGTATGTTTTCAGTTTAGGGAACGAACTGTAAGAATAAATCTGGAGGAAACTGCCAAATAATTTTCCGAAGTAGCTACATCATTGTGCATTCCCATCAACTACAGTGAGAGTTTGCATTGCTCCATATCTTCATCAGCATTTGGTTTTGTTTGTGGGTTTTTTTGCTTGTCTGTATGTGAGTCCTGGGGCCTGAACCCAGGGCCTGAACTGTCCCTGAGCTTTTCTGCTCAAAGTTAGCACTCTACCACTGAGTCACAGCTCCACTTGTTGTTTTTTTGGTGGTTAATTGGGGATGAGAGTTTCACAGATTTTCCTATTTTAGATTTTGCTGTTTTGGCTGGCTTTGAACTTTGATCCTCAGCTCTTAGCCTCCTGAATAGCTAGATTTATAGGCATGAGCTACCCAACCCAGTCTTTCTTGCTATTCTTATAAATGTGTAGTAATATCTCATTGTGATTTGAATTTCCTAATGACACATAAGATAGGGCAAAAATATGCTTAGCTGTAAATGCTTTTTGTAAATTTTGCTTTCTTTCTAGTGTTTGTCATTTCTTTTTTCATATTTGGAACTATAGCTTAATTATTTTTTTAATTTCTTTAGTTATACAGAGAGGTTTCAGTTCAGGCTGTGAGTATAATGTGTCTTCGTCCATGTCACCCCTTCCATCATTTTCTATTCTTTTTCATACCCTCCTCATTCTTCAGCTTTACCAAGGGTTTAGTGACTACTGTCAACCGTCTAGGTACATCATTTCAGACACTTAGATAGAGTTACACTGGCCTCTAGCAGTATATCATAGCAGCTGCTCCAAGTTAATTGAGTTGCTACTATTTGCATTATGTCCTCTCATTCATCCTTGTTATACTGTGGGAGCACTGGTCTCAGTGAGCTCAGACCTCTTTTGTCTACTTTCTATTTTTGAGCCAGGTGCTAGTGACTCATGCCTGTAATTTAACACCCTAACTTCTCAGGAAGCTAACATCTGAAGATTGTGGTTCAAAGCAAGCCTGGGCAGAAAAAATCTATTGAGACTTTCATCTTCAGTGAACTATCATCTGGAGTTGTGGCTCAAGTGGCAGAGCGCCAGGCAGCCTGGAGTGGAAAAATGGTAAACAAGAGTTCAAGCCCCAATACATGTCCTCCGGATCAATGCATGCGACTCATGCCCTCTCCCTTCTCTCTCTTCCTCCCCACTTCTTTCTTTACCTCCCTCCATTTCTCCTTGCCCTCCCCTCCCTCCTCCTTTCTCCTTCCTTTCCTCTCTCCCTCCTCCTTCCTTCTCTCTTACTCTCTCCCCCTCTTCCCCTTTCCTTCTCCCTCTCCCTCCCTCTCTACTTGTCTCCCTCTCCATTTATCTCCCTCTCTCCCTTCACTTCTCCCTTCCTCCCTCCCTCTCTTTCTGGCCCCTTTCTCCCTCTCTGCCTCCCTTTTCTCTCACCTCCTTTTGCCCTCCCCCCCTCTCCCCGCCACACTATACACATTGCCACCACTTGTTTTTTTCCTGGCTAATGAAGTGCAGATATCTTTTCAATTGATAATAAATATGGAGCTAAGCCATTTGTTTTTAATAGCTAAATAATACTCTAGTGTGAATGTACATTTGGCCCCGTTTCATTACACTTTATGTAGTGAGTACCCAATCTCATACATACGCATATGTCCTCATTTTTTTCACTTAACTCTGCAGCCGTTCCTCCCCTGCCCTCTGGACCTCCCCCCCCCCCCATCATTATGCAATGCCTGCCCCATCTCTCGGTCTCCAAGTCAGTAGTAACATGCAATTAAACAGTGTGACAGAAGGCACACATGGGTGTCTTCCTGCCACCTCCTCCGGAGCTGATGGACTCAGGGACAGGCTTAGCAGCTGGGGAACTGGACGCCAGGCAGTGCCCCTGTCCGTGTGCATACCGCACAGAGAAAGAACTTCAGCCTGCTCAGCTTTACCTCCTTGGCCACCCACAAAAGTAAACTGATCCCTCGCAGCTATGAGGACAGGGAAGCAGTTCCATCTTACAGAGCGTGAAACTGAGGCCCAGAGAGGTTGTTGGCAAATTGTCCATACAGCTTACAGCCTTGAGAATAGTCTTGTCTTCATTAATAATCATACTAGAGGGCTGGGAAAGTGGCTCAGAAGAAGAGTGCTTGCTTTGCATCCATGAGGCCCTGGGTTCGATTCCTCAGCCCCACATAAACAGAAAAAGCCAGAAATGGCGTTGTGGCTCAAGTAGTAGAGCGCTAGCCTTGAGCTGAAGAACTGAGGAATAGTGCCCAGAGTTCAGGCCCCATGACCAAAAAAAAAAAAAAAAAAAAATCACACTAGAAGCAAGGTGTTGGTGGCTCATACCTGTAATCCTAGCTACTCTGGAGGCTGAGATCTTAGGATCGTGGTTCAAAGCCAGCTCACACAGGAAAGTTCATAAGCCTCTTATCTCCAATTAATCACCAAAAAGCAAGAAGTGAAGCTGTAGCTCAAGTGGTGGAATGCTAGCCTTGAGTACAAAAGCTCAGGAATTACACCCAGGCTCTGAGTTCAAGCCCAGGACTGGCACAGAAAATAAAATAATAACATTGGACAAGGAAGGGTTGATCATGCCTACAGTTGACTGGGTTTAAAAAAAAAAAAAAGAATCCTAGATCTTAATCTCTTTATGGTTTACCATAAAGAAAATCCAGAAACTTTGTGTGTGTGTGTGTCTGTGTGTCTGTGTGTCTGTGTGTCTGTGTCTGTGTGTGCATGGCAGTATTATGGCTTGAACTTGGGATCTGGGCATTGTCCTTTAGGTTCTTTTTTTTTTTTCCCTCAAATCTGGTACTCTGCCACTTGCCGCACTTCCAGCTTTTTGGTGGTTGATTGGAGAAAGAGTCTCATGGACTTTCTTTCCCGCTGACTTCAAACCTCTGCTAACCTCAGATCTCAGCCTCCTGAAGTACCTTGGATTACAGGCCTGAGCCACCAGCTCCATGGGCTTTCTTGATTCTCTGCTCCTTTAACATTGCTGACATTCTAGACACTTCTCCCTCAGCATTCATTGAAGAGAGCCACTGAAGATTAAAGCTGTTACAGAATATCAATTAGTTTATAATGAGGGAAATCTATAAACCTTTTGTTAAGTATCTGGCAGGAACACAGGACGCAGGCGTCAATAAATTTACGAGACATTTTGTACATCTTATTTAAAAAGAAAACAACCTTGGATTTTGTGAATCAAGCACTGTATGAATGATGTACTGGGAAAGCAAAAAATATCACATGAATCTCTCAGATTGCATCTGAAGCATCAAAAGCTGTGATGTTTGGGAAAGAATTGTTTCTGTGGTGCAAAATAGCTGCATTGTATTTCAGAGAGACGACACTTCTATTGAAACAGGTGAACCTTGTACATTTTAAAAACTTGACACAACATGACTGTCCAAGTGTGGATATTTCCCTTGAGAGAACTGAAATCTAACCTTTTTCTTCTGTCACTGTTTCCTTAAGGGCATAATGAGCTGAATGCCAGGGCTCATGACTATAATCCTAGCTTCTCAGGAGGCTGAGATCTGAGAGTCATGGTTCAAAGCAAGCCTGAACAACAACAAAAAAATTCATGAGACTTTTTATTTACAATCGACTACCAAAAAGCCAGAAATGAAGGTGTGGCTCAAGGGAGAGAACTCAGGCAAGCATAATAAGGATAAGTGGAATCAATGAGGGAGGACATTGGAAGTCCTTTGGAAAAGATCCTTAGGGAGACAGCCTGGAGCTGTCCTTCCCCTGCACCCCCTTTCCCCCGCTTCCCCGCCCCTATGCCCTCATCATAGTGTGTTCTCAGACATTCCTGGACCTTCCTGGTCCCCAAGGGTTGTGAATTTTTATTTACTCAGTCTAAAAGGAGATGGTATGTGAGGCTGAAATAAAAGTAAGAGGCTGTATAGTCAGACACCAGTGGCTTACACATCTAATCCTAGCTACTTAGGAGACTAAGATCTGAGGATCGAGATTTGAAGTTAGCCAGAGCAGGAAAGTCCATGAGACTCTTATCTCTGGTTAATGACCAGAAAAGCCAGCTGTGGCTCTAGTGGTAGAGCACAAGCCTTGAGCACGAAAGCTCAAGGATAGTAATTAGGCTCTGAGTTCAAGCCCAAGGACCAGCACAAAGAGAGAGAGAGAGAGAGAGAGAGAGAGAGAGAGAGAGAGAGAGAGAGAGAGAGAATCCTGAATACCTCCCTTGGTCTAGTTCAAATCATCCCAATTATCCCATTCACACCATTCTCGCATTGGGCTCATGTATGGAGTTGGAAGAGCAGAGAGAAGAAAGTACATAGTGTTGGAATAAAAACAGTGCTTAATGGCACTAATCACTATGGGCCAGACATGAGTATCAGTGACCCACACACATCATCTCCCATTCTGCAGGAAACCTCAGCTGGCCAGCATTTGCCTTAGGGACATACCATATTCTGTAGAGCATTTTCACTATAGCAGAAGAAATCCCTCTCCTCTCTGCAACCATCTCCTAAATGAACTAATAAAACGTGTATGTAAGGATATAAAATGTTCTGCTGGACTCCAGTGGCTCACGCCTGTAATCTTAGCTACTGAAGTCAGAGCTCTAAGGATCGCGTAAGGTTCAGAGCCAGCCCTGGAAGCCAACTCTGAGAGACTCTTCATTATAAATTAACCAACAAAAAAGCTGAAAGTGGAGGTGTGGCTCAAGTGGTAGAGTACCAGCCTTGAGCAAAGAAGCTAAGCAAGAGCGTGAGGTGCTGAGGTCTAGATCCAGTATTGGCACACCTGTGCATGCACGCGCACGCACGTGCACACACCCACCAAAATATAAAATATTCCATCATGATATATGGTGATCCATATCTGAAAGATGTGTTCTATTTTTAGTTATTGCAAATATTAGCTCAAACCCCCTACATAATGCTGGTTCTAGCAGTTTTATGAAGCACATTGGCCAGAAAGTAGGACTTAGCCATAAGTTACTGCCCAACACTGCCCCAGGGGCAGCCTCCAATGCCCCCCGTCACTGACAAGCAAGCAGGGGGTCTCTTCCTGTTTTCTTCACACACATCCAGACTTCAGACCTCTACAAATCCAGAGCTAATTTTGATTGAACCCAGGGGCACCTTCCAACATGTCCAGGTCAGAGCGTTAAAATTTTACCAGTTTTCATAGTCCAAATGAAATGACAATGTTGAAGATGAGGAAATCTACATGCTTATACATCACTTACATTAAAAAAAGGTTGTAGAGTGCAGAATGTAAACAATATAGACTTGTCAAGCTGGAAAGTTTAGTTTCTCTTTTGTCACTGTCTTTTTTTCCTTTCGTTTTACTACTGCCTCACATTGAAAATCTTCAGTGTAACTTTTGCAAGTCTAGAAAACAAAGAAATAGTTATTTGTCAGGGGCACAGCAACAGCCCTTCCTCCTGTCCGATTTAGTGATACTTGCTCCTGTAAAGCATTAGCAGATGCACACTGGTTTTGCTTTTTCTTTTCTTTCTTTTTTTCTTTTGGGTTTTTTTTCTCTGCTTGTTCTGGGGCTTGAACTCAGGCTAGGCACTGTCCCTAAGCTTTTGTGCTCGAGGTTAGTGCTCTACCACTTAAGCCACAGCTCTGCCTCCAGCTTTTTTGGTGGTTAATTGGTGGTAAGAGTGTCATAAGCTTTCCTGACCCAGCTGGCTTCAGACTATAATCCTCAGATCTCAGCCTCCTGATTTAGGTGGGGCTACAGGCATGAGCCACTGATACCCAGTGCTTTTTTCTCCCCTTCCGTCCTTCCTTCCTTCCTTCCTTCCTTCCTTCCTTCCTTCCTTCTTTCCTTCCTTCCTTCCTTCCTTCCTTCCTTCTCTCCTTCCTTCTCTCCTTCCTTCTTCTTCCCTTTTTACTCTTTCCTCCTAGCAATACTGACATTTAAACTCAAGGCCTCTCGCATGCTCTGCTAGCCCTCTATTACTTGAGCCACATTTCTAGCCCTGCTTTTTACTGGCTATTTTAAAGACAGAATCTCTCAGATTTCTTTGCCTGGGCTAGCTTTGAGTCTGGATTCCCCAATCTCAGGGTCCTGAGTAGCTAGTATTACAGGCTTGAGCCATCAGCAACCAGCCCATGCTACTTAGCATTGGGGATACTGTGCACACTTAATATTGCTTCTCCCAAAGTGCTCATTGCTCCTAGGATTATGGAAAATGTTCATCTTGCTTGTTTGATTTATTCTTGAGAGATTCCTACATTGTACCCAGTCTGCCAGGATCCTTAAAATAATTAACTTTGTGTTATCTACTGTTGTTCCTCTAATCCGAGTGAAAATAAAAAGCTGTGCTTTCTGCCAGCCTTTGCAAATCCAGATGTTTTTCCTATATGCTGTCAGAATGTGGTCTAGAATATTCTCAGTAATAACAACTCTGGCCTTTGTTCATGAACTCAAGCAAATGAAGTCACTTTCCTGGAGCCTCCAATCAGCCAGCATATCTGTTTTAACCCAGTAGAAGGAAAGATCAGCACTGACCTTTCTCAGCAAGCACTTTTAAGCTATCATTGGACTACTCTGAGACTCCAAAATGAGTGAATATGACTTGTAAATAGACTTGCTGCATTTTTAGGGGAAGCAACCCCCCTTTAAAAAGATTGGTTTCAAGCCAGGCACTGGTGGCTCACGCCACCAGTAATCTTAGCTACTTAGGAGGCTGAGATCTGAGAATCACAGTTCAAAGCCAGCCCGGGCAGGAAACTCTGTGAAACTCTTATCTCCAATAAACCACCAGAAAACCGGAAGTGGCGCTGTAGCTCAAGTGGTAGAGTGCTAGCCTTGAGCTGAAGAGCTGAGGGACATCGCTCAGGCCCAGAGTTCAAGCCTCACGACTGACGAGAGAGAGAGAGAGACAGAGAGACAGAGAGAGAGAGAGAGAGAGAGAGAGAGAGAGAGAGAAAGATTAGTTTCACTATATAGCCCAGGGTGGCCTCAACCTTGAGATCCTCCAGCCTCGGCCTCCCAAATGCTGAGACGAAACTCATGTGCCACCATACCCAACTGTCAATAACATTTCTTCTAAGCAGAATAATAGCCATTTTCTTTGTACTAGACACAAAGCCTACTTCCCTACTGAGGCCAAGGGAACATGGGAGGACATAATTAGGCCCTTAGTCTGCTAGCAAGCTTGTCATGCTAGCCACTTTTTCTAAATCTGAGTATGTTTCAGGTCAGTCTCCTCTACTCCATCACAAGAGTGGGACCCTTTTGCTTTATTGCTCAAGGCTGGGGCTCTACTTCTGGCTTGTGGATAAGAGTCTCATGACTTTCCTGCCCCGGCTAGCTTCAAACCTCAATCCTCATATCTCAGCCCCCTGAATATCTAGGATTACAGGTTTGAACCACTGACACCCAGCTACAGGTATTGTTAAGGAAGGTATTATTTCCGCGATACCTGTCTTTAACTAACATGCTACACTACCCCAATCCACCTCAAAGTCTCGTTTCAAGGCTTCGATGAAACTGGGTAGTTGGCTTAGTGAGCTAAAACATGTGCTAAGGACATAGAAGAGGATAGAATGTCCATTGCCACAGAAGGGAAGAACCCTAGGAACTCTCCAGTCTGGTGGGATAAAAGATAAATAAATAAATAAATAAAAATGGGGCTGGGAAGGTGGCTCAGTGGTAGAGCGCTTGCCTTGCATGCCAGAGGCCCTGGGTTCGATTCCTCAGTACCACATAAGCAAAAAGAAAAAAAATAAAATAGTTTAAAAAAAAATGGCCTCTGGAGCCTGAGTGTCTTTCACAGTCTCCAATTCCAATGGAGTCCAGTGATGGCTGGTTTTTCTACTAATGGTATGAAACACAAGACCTCTCCCATGCTATGCAAATATTCGACATGCCCAGTTCAAGCAGTGACTCTTATTGTCTACATTAGCTTCAGTGAGGAGCTTGTTCAAATGCAGATTACCAGGGCCCACCCACTGATGTTGAGTGACTGGTCCTCCAGTGGGCCTGAGCCATCTGAGTTCTTATCCGATCTTCCAGAATATTGAGATACCACTGAAAAGTACACTTGTGGGGTTGGAGGCATGGCTGAGTTGGTAGAGCGCTAGCCAATGAGTGGAAGGGTCAGGTATTAAGTTTGAGTCCCCACCGTGGACCTTAAAAACAAGAAAAACTTGCCTAGCCTTGAGTTCAATTCCCAGAAAAATAAATTTTTCTAGTGTACAACACAGGATTATAGGCACAGTGGGTCCCTAGGCATGCTTTGTTTCTGTTATTGTTTTTTTTTTTTTTTTTTTGGTCAGTTGTGGGGCCTGAACTCTGGGCCTGAGCACTGTCCCTCAGCTCTTCAGCTCAAGGCTAGCGCTCTACTATTCAAACCACAACACTCACTTCCAGCTTTTTCTGTGTATGTGGTGCTGAGGAATTGTACCCAGGGCCATATACATGCAAGGCAACCACTCTACCACTGAGCCACCTTCTAGCCCCCCTAAGCATGCTTTGTGGCCTATCTGAATAGAGATATCCTGGAATGCATTCCTCAGATCATCTTAAGTACAGAGGCATCTAGCCCTGGGTGGGAGGAGTTATGCCTGTAATCACAGCCAGACCTCTGTTTCCCAAGATACTTTATCATAAATAATTACCACATTACAACAGACCTGGGTGAGTTTATGGCCCCACATTTAATTTCAACCACTATTCATTAATCCTGAGCTCTCACTTTAAATTATTGAACAGTCATATTCCAATTTTGAGAGCACTAATTATATCCCTGAGAGGCTGTTATTATCTGGGTGATCAGATGCACTCTCCCTGTGTTTGGCTGTTTTCTCCCTCACTCATCAGAATGTTATACTTTTTTTGCAGGACTTGTGCAGTTGCTGAGTGTGTGTCTTTCACAAGATCTGAGAGCTGAGGAGTCATGAGATGCTAGAGCAGGAACTCTGAGAAGTGGGGTACTTTGGGCTGGGTCCTTGGGCTCAGAAAAGAAAAAAAAAAAAAACAGAAATGAAGCTGTAGCTCAAGTGGTAGAGCACTAGCCTTGAACACAAAAGCTCAGGATAGGTTCTGAGTTCAAGTCCCAGGACAGGCATCAACAAAAAAGAATCACCTGGGAAGAATGAGAAACATGCAGGTAATTCTAAGTCCTTCCCCTTTGATCATCTAGGTCCTCCCTGGGTGTGGAGCCCAGGAATCTGCATTATTATCAGCAGTCTGAGGATTATGACTCATTTACAGTCTTAGGACTGGGGCTTAGATGTTCTCACTGGTTGAATTCTTGAGGGAGATAGATAAGAGAGGGAGGGCTTGAACTCAGATCCTGATCACTATCCCTTGGCTTCTATGTTCAAACCTAGTGTTCTACCACTTGAGCCATAGTTCCACTTCTGGCTTTTTGGTGGTTAACTGAAGATAATAGTCTCATGGACTTTCCTGCCTGGGCAGACTTGAAACCTTGATCCTCAGATCTCAGCCTCCTAAGTGGCAAAGATTATAGGCCTGAGCTACCAGCACCTGGCTTCCCAGGAGTATTTAATAGAAAGAAAATACCAGTGATGAGAACAGCAAAACTGAAACTCGGAAAGGGGTCAACTCTCATTCAGAACCCATGATAGAGGTGCTACCTGTATGTCCTTGTCCTAGTGTACAAATCGAATGACAGTAATAGATGGTGAAGCACTTTGGAAAGTATTCAGTACTCTGTAAATATAAGGCAGCACTATTATTTTGTAGCTGGAAGGGCCTTGTAACAGAAATAGCTTGATACTTTCTCTCTAAATTACCATAATCACCTGTTGGGAGACCCCAACCAAGCCCATAATTCTATGTTCACCAGGCATGGAATCAGTTCCTCCTGAAATGTCAGTGAAAATTGTTTGATGGAAGAATGTGCCCGGGGCCCTGCCTGATCCTCAGTAACCTGCTTTTACTGTTGCCTGTTTCCATCTATTCTGGAGTCCATCACATCTCCTCCAAAATTGAGGGACTTGATTTAAAAGCCCCCTTCTTGGGCTGGGAACGTGACTTTGTAGTAGAGTGCTTCCCTAGTATGCATGAAGCCCTGGGTTTGATTCCTTAGTATCGCATAAACAGAAAAAGCCAGAAGTGGCACTGTGGCTCAAGTGGTAGAGTGCTAACCCTGAGCAAAAGCAGCTCAGGGTAGTGCCTAGGCCCTAATTTCAAGCCCCAGGACTGGCAAAAGAAAAGAAAAAACAAAAAAGCCCCCTTCTCTTAACACATGGCTTTCTGGTCTTGGGACATGGAAAACTCACCTATGGACATTTTTGTCCCTAACATGTTTCCTCATAAGAGTCCATCTCTAAACACTGTTACGGTTTTGAAAATAGAGAAAGTCAACCCTGGGCACCCCAGCTCTTATGACTGGAGGTTAAGTGAGGTCACTAATTTTGATGGCCATTGGTTACATATTGTACTGAGGTCACTAATTTTGATGGCCATTGGTTACATATTGTACTGTTTGTCCTGCTGTTTTATGATTCACTGGGCAACTCTTTGGAAAATATTTTCTTCTTTTTCTGTTTGTTTTTCTTTTGTGCTTTTTGCTTTGCTTTATTTTGTTTTCCCAGTCCTGGGACTTGAACTCAGGGCCTTGGCAATATTCCCTAAGCTCTTTTGATCAAGGCTAACACTCTACCACTTGAATCACATTTCCACTTCCAGCTTTTTGTGGTTAGTTGGACATAAGAGTTTCATTAACTTTCCTGCTCAGGCTGGCTTTGAACTGTGATCTTCAGATCTCAACCTCTTGAGTAGCTAGGGTTACAGGTGTGAGACACCAGTGCCAAGCCAACATTTTCTTCTTTTATAGTTCTTCAACAGGATCTGCTTCTGCCCTGATCTTTTCATGACCCCCTTCTAGGTTTCTGGGGGGATCTTGTTTGTCTCTCCACCCCCAATTTTCTTCAACTGCAAAATTTCTAAAAACTATACTGGTAGAGTGAGCATCAGGAATAGACACTGTGGGTCTATTCACATTTCAACCTTTATTTTTAAATATTTCTCCCACACTCCTACAGATCCTATCTTCTTAGCATGCTCTCCGCATGTGAAACCTCAAGTTCAGGCTTTTGCAAATTGCCCACACAAAGTCTATTTTTAAATCCTGCAGAAATCAAGACTCTTCCTGGTAGACAATATCTGAGCATACCCAGGCAGCAGCACATCTTCAGAATTCAGGGAATCATTTCTACACTGCTTTCAGTGATCTGAATCCAACCTGCACATTTTGGAGAGGAGAATGTGTGTTTTAGGGACTAGAATCATATGGGTTTGTAATGCCAAGTCAGTACCTCTTGCTGGCCAACCATAATCTCACAAGGTGTAAAACCCCTCCAAAAGTCAACACAACATGGCTGTTGTGTCCCTGGGGTCTGCTCCAGCTACAAGACCATCCATGTGCGCAGTAAGGAAGGATGTGGCTATAGATGTGGACAGTCCATTTAATGTCCTTTACTCACTTCATACCTTAATCAAATATAAACCAAAGATCGTCCCTCCTTCCCTAACCCCCTTCAACCTTAGGGATGTATAGTAGATAAGTAAAGAAAATATGTTTAATTATATATAAGTATATATATTGTTGTTGGTCATGGAGCTTGAACTCTGGGCCTGAGTGCTATCCCTCAGCTCTTCAGCTCAAGGCTAGTGCTCTACACTTGAGCCACAGAGCCACTTCTGGTTTTCTGGTGGTTTATTGGAGATAAGAGTCACACAGCCTTTCCTGCCCAGGCTAGCTTGGAACCGCAATCCTCAGATCTCAGCCTCCTGAGTAGCTAGGATTAGAGGTGTGAGCCACTAGTGCCTGGCTTGTTTAATGATACATTTAATAATACTCATATACACATATGATGGCCACAGTAAAGCTAATCAATAAAAAAAAAAAGCTAATCATCAGCTCATGGTTAGCTGATTGTGATGAGAATTCTTAATCTGTTCTTTTTGAGACAATGGTTTTATAATACAGAGGATTGCATCACCTCCGAACTGAGTATACCTGCTTTAAAAGTTCTGCTCTTCAGCACCTGTATTCCTGGTCTATCTTGGATTGTATGATGCTCACTAGTAAACTCACTTATAGTTAATAGTAGTCACCATACTATGCATGGCTTCGACACAAAAGTTTGACCAAAAGTATTTAGCTTACATCTAAAAGTTAATCTTACTTTGACCAAACTCCTTTAGCTTTCAGGCTCTCCATTTTTTTGTTAAATTATGGTTTTTTGGTTTTTGTTTTTGTCAGTCATGGGGCTTGAACTCTGGGCCTAGGGGCTATCTCTGAGCTCTTCAGCTCAAAGCAAGTGTTCTACTACTTGAACCACAGTACTACTTCTAGCTTTCTGGTGATTAACTGGAGTCTCACGGACTTTCCTGTCCTGGCTGGCTTTGATTGCAGTCTCCTGAGTAGCTAGGATTACAGGCATGAGCCACCAGTGCCTGGCTTTTCTGTTATTATGAATTTAGTTTGAGTTTCACATGAATGAGATCATATGGTATTTGTCCTTCTATGTCTGACTTTATTTTACTTAGCTTAAAATAATACTCAACAGAATACATGTTTATGTTGTTGCAAATGGAAGAATTTCCTTCTTTTTATTTTTTTTTATCAGCCATGGGGCTTGAACTCTGAGCCTGGACACTGTGTCTGAGCTCTTCAGCTCAGGGCAAGCACTCTACCCCTTGAGCCACAGCACTACTTCCAGTTTTCTGGTGGTTAATTTCCTGCTTGGCCTGGCTTTGGACCTTGATCCTCAGATCTCAGCCTTCTGAGTAGCTAGGATTACAGGGGTGAGCCACCAGTGCCTGGCTTTTTCTTTTTAAAGACTAAATATTATTATTCCATTATTATCATACACACATATTCATGTTTGCACACACACATACTTTTTTAAATTCATCTGTTAATAGGCACTTAGGTCACCATCTCTTGACTAATGTGAGCAATGCTGCAATGATAATCGGAGTAGGGCTGGCTCTTTCTCTGGCAGTAGGGTTTTATTCCCTTGGCATATAGATGCACAAATGACATTTCTGGTTCTAGTTTTTTATATTTTCAAGAACCTCTTTCTACAATGCTTTGGACACCTTTTTATTGTGGGGCTTGAACTCAGGACCTGAGTGCTATTCCTGTGCTTTGTTTTGCTCAAAGCTAGTGCTCTACCGCTTTGAGCCACAGTGCCACTTCTGGGTTTCATTGGAGATAAGAGTCTCATGAACTTTCCTGCCAGGGCTAGCTTTGAACTATGATACTCAGCTCTCAGCCTCCTAAGTAGCTAGGATTACAAGCATGAGCCACTGGCAGCTGTTTGAACACATTTTGTGACTGGCACAGTCAAGTACTTGACTGATTTCTAACAGTACCATTTTCTCATGACATACCCAGTGTATGAATCCTTATTTTCTCTTTGGACCTACCCAGTGTTTGCCATGTTGATAACTAACATCACTCCAAAACCCACTTTGGCAGGACCTGGAGCCAAATTTCATGACCATCAATTCCCTTCCAGATACTTTATAAAAATTGTACTTGTGTATGTTTAAGAAAGAGGAAAAAAATCCCTAAGTGCAGGACTAAATCTTGAAGTTCCTTAAGCTTTGAATCCTTGAGGTCTAAGAACTCTGTTATCAAATGAGTGGGCAAACTTGAACTAGTACTTAACCTCTCTGGGCCTCAGTGAGCAAAGCCAGGTTGTTTCCTCAGAATACTGTGCAGATTAATTGCGATATTATGTGAAGACGTGTGTGTTGCTTAGCATAGCCCCTAATCCTAACATCACAATATTCCCCAATGAGGAGTTCTCATATTAAACTCTCCCAACATTTTTTTTCCTCTCATACTTAAACCTCCATTATTAATTATAGTGATTTATGAAATAATAATAAATGCCACCATTGACTTGTTTAATCTATGATAACTGTTCATTCAGGATTTCACTCAGTTCTGTGAAACTGGCATTGTCATCTGGTGTTACAGAGGACACACTGAGGACTAGAAAAGAGCCAGCTAGACAGAACCTGAGGCCAGTACCAAGATCCAAACTCCAGCTTATTTGGGTCCAGAGTATTACATGTTTTATGAACTATGTCTTTTTCTGGTAAGAAGAACTCCTAAGGATATAATGCATTCCTATCTATGCATTCAATTTTGGTACTTTGATGTTGAAAATGAGGGGCCAAGTGAATCCAAACTAACTATTCAACCATCAGGAGAAAAAGGAAAAACTGGACACTGTTGGTTTATTGAGAATTTCTCTCCTCTAAAACAGAGTATGATTTTCTTTCCCTTCGACTGTCCTGGCCCTGGAAAACTCTTTAAATTATTCAAGACATGGAAGGTTTATTATCTGCTAGAAGGTTGTAATATAAGTGTCATTTGAAGAACTGTCTGCTGTTGTGAGCCATCTTGTTCGGAATCTTTGGTCCTGTGCAGAATAGGAAGATAATATATTTATTTATCAGAGGTATTTTATAACTGCCTTAGATCTTTCCTATTCCTTCTTTCTTGCCATGGAAAATATTTTGTGGCCTAAGCCAAAGAATAAGTGGCTGGAAGTGTGTAGAGGATTAAAATCATTGTAAATTATCAGCCAGTTGTTTCTCTTCTGTCATTTCCATATTGATGGACAACCATTAGGTTTGGGGGATTCCATTTCTGCTACAGGATTTGGGTTGCATTGCTCACTTATAATATCCACTTGGACATTAATGGCACCAAAGTTGTCTTTCCATTCAACATATCACTCCCTAAGTTGTACTCTTCACCTTGACCATAAAGCTATAAATGCTAGCTCTTGTTTTATCTTTTTTCCAGTGCCTCGCATCTGTAATTATTTTAAATATGTTTTTATTGTAGAGATACTGTAGAGAATGGGTTACAGTTGCATGAGAAAGATAATGAGTACATTTCCTATCGAACATTGTTACCCCTCCTTTGTTTTTCCCCTACCATCCCTTCCCTCTCCACCTCCCCTACTCTTCCCTCCCCCCCAAAAAATTGTAAAGTTTGTTTCAACATAGTGTCTTGTACATCTCATTGTTTTAATTGGTCAACTTGTATCCTTATTTCAGCATTTTGCTATTTCCTTTCCCTTCCCCTCCCCAAATTAGAAAAATACATTAGAAAGATGCAGGGCACCAGAATCAAATACAGTGAAAACAGGGGTTATGCCATGGGGGAAGAACATACAAAAGAAACAAAATATCACATAGTATATTATAAGTACATTAAAAACAACAGCAACAAAGATAAAAACCTCTTGTGTCCCTATCTTGGGGTTCATTTGCTTAGCATCATCTTATATGGTCATATGTACATAGCTTTTGACCTTTTCTGCTTGTCCTAGACATACACTAGTTATTGCAAATAAGGGAAACCATGGGACCTATGTTTCTTTGGGCCTCGCTTACTTCACTTAATAGAATTTTTTACAAGTCTTTGCATTTCTAACAAATGGGGCAATGCCATTCTTTCTGATGGAGGCATAGAATACCACATTTTCTTGATCCATTCATCTACTGAGGGGCATCTGGGTTGGTTCCTTTTAAAAAGTAAAGTTTGTTTGCCAGTCCTAGAGCTTGAACTCAGGGACTGGGCGCTGTTTCTGAGCTTCTTTTGTGCTCAAGGCTAGAGCTCTACCACTTGAGCCACAGCTCTAATTCTGGCTTTTTGGTGGTCAATTGGAGATGAGTCTCATGGACTTTTCCTGTCCAGGCTGGCTTTGAACCGTGATCCTCAGCTCTCAGCCTTCTGAGTAGTTAGGATTAACAGGCATGAGCCACCAGTGCCCTGTATTCTTACTTTTTTCTCAGCTTTTGATAGCTGTTTCTGTGTAGAGAATTCTCAGTTCCCAGTGCTTGTCACCATTGATAAGAGAAAAAGAATCTATGTTGGGGTTGGGAAAATGCATTATTTTTTTCCTTCATAAATGCTTCATCTGTTCGGAGCATTGTGGAATAAAAATGTTCCTCTAGTGGCTTTTCCAGGTATTGGTATGAAAATAAGGAGTTGCTCTTTAGTTCCAGTAAATAGCTTGTGACCTTGAGCAAATTGCATCACCTTTTGTACATCAGTGTTTGTTTGCATGGATGAAGCATGAGTGACTTTGGAGATACCAAGACACTTTAAATCCTCAAACTCCAGGATGATTTTCCTCATTTCTTCTCCAGAAGGTAGAGCGAGAACATGGTGGCTTCAGAATACCAGTTAAGATGTACCACCCTGCCGGGTCCCAGTGACTCCTATCTGTAATACTAGCTACACAGGAGGCTGAGATCTGAGGATCACAGTTCAAAGCCAGCTCTGTGGAGCTGTAGCTCAAGTGATAGATCACCAGCCTTGAGTGAAAAAGCTAAGGAACAGTAGTATCCTGGCCCTGAGTTCAAGTTGCAGGACTGGTTTTAAAAAGAAAACAACAAACAACCACTACTCAGAAGAACTCCTGAGTCTCTGGACTCTGCCTTTACACAGAGTGTTCCATGACTCTGTCTTCACAAGCTCAAAGTAGAAATTTGAGCTTTTTTAAAACATCTTGCCAGGCACCGGTGGCTCATGTTTATAATCCTAACTACTCAGGAGACTGAGATCTTCGGGTCGCAGTTCAAAGCCAGCCGAGGCAGAAAAGTCCCCATGAGACTCTTATCCAAATAAACTACTCAAAAAAGCTAGGGGAAAAAAAAAAAGCTAGAAGTGGTACTGTAACTCGGATGGTAGAGTGCTAGCTCTGAGCACAGAGGCTCAAGCCCCAGGACCAACAAAGAAAAAAAAAAACTTGACTCTTTTTGTTGTTGTTTGTTTTGTGCTATTTTGGGACTTGAACTTAAAACCTGAGGTCTGTCTCTGAGCTTTTTAGCTCAAGGCTAACACTCTACCACTGGTGCTATAGCCCCATTTCCATCTTTTTTATGGTTAATTGGAGATAAGAGTCTCACAGAGGGGCTGGGAAGGTGGCTCAGTGGTAGAGCGCTTGCCTTGCATGCCTGAGGCCCTGAGTTCGATTCCTCAGAACCACATAAGCAAAAAGAAAAAAGCCGGAAGTGGCGCTGTGGCTCAAGTGGTAGAGCACTAGCCTTGAGCTGAAGAGCTGAGGGACAATGCCCAAGCCCAGAGTTCGGGCCCCACGACCGGACCCAAAAAAAAGAAAGAGTCTCACAGACTTTTCCTGCACAGGCTGGTTTTGAACTGTGATCTTCAGATCTCAGCCTCCTAAGTAGCTAGGATTACAGATGTGAGCTACCAACACCTGGCAAATTTTGAGTCTTTGATGATGTGTAATTCTTTTTTTCTCCCTTTTTTAAGTTACTTGATTATTGTTTGAGAGATGATATACAGCGGGGGGGGGGGGGTACCTTTAATAAGTAGATGATAAATACATTTCTTCCCTTTTGCTTAGTATCATCTGTTCCTTCATTCTCTTCATTCCCTTTCTCCCATGACCACCCATGAGTTGCGTGCTTCACTTTCATCAATGTCCAGTGCAGCTGATGAGCCCTGCTGCTGCAAATTTTCACCCATTTTCCACTGATTCTGTACCTTCCCCAATTTTACCTCAGATGTGCACGTCTATACACCGTATATGAGGTAAAGAATACAGAGTCATCAGAAAACAAAAAGACAAATTGAGAAAAAGTCCTTTGTTTCCTTATCTTTGGAGTATGTTTCCATATGTATATTTATTATTTTATATACATATGAAGAGGTGCTTTTCTCCTACATCTATCCTCTTTTGGTCTCATTGTGTATGAGTCTCTAGAATCCTGTATGCATTGTCATATCTCATTGTGTTATAAATCTAACATCCTCTTATCAGGGAGAACATGCAGATGTGTACTTCTTGACAACTCGTGTATACCTGTCCCAGAGCTTTCATACCTTTCTGACTTGCTATTTGAAATAAGCTTTAGAATAATAAATCCAGTTATTGACTTTTTAAGATTTTTTACCTAAAATAGATTTCAATAGCTCCTCAGTAGCGGACTTTAGGCTTTTCCCTCTGGTGAGACTTTGTGAGGTCTACTCAGTGGCCCCTCATCTGGGGGGGAAATCTCAGTTCTAAAGGAGACTATTGGAGGAGGAGGACTTCCTGGAGAAGGTGTTGTTCCCTTGTGGGAGGTTCCCTAGACTGCTAGAATGGCAGAAGCAGACACACAGACACTGGGCAGTTTCTATCAATGCTAATGGGAGAATTCCTCTTGAGCTGACCTCTGACCTCTCCACTGAGCTGCAACATCTTTGCCTAATCCTCAGGGAGAACACATCACCAATGAGGGACTCCCGGTGGGAAATGAATTCTGAAACAAATTTCCAGCCATTGGAGAGGGTCCTACTATGACAATGTTTGTGAGTCAGAGAGAAAGGGAATATCTGAAATGAGAGCTAGTATGTATCATTCAGGGTCTCTAGTCCCATTAGTCATAGTCCCTTCTGAATTCCTGTTGGATGCAGTGGCACTAGCAAGGCGTGGCTAATGACATTAAAATTCAATCAAGTTAAAAATGCAATCACTCTGTCATCGAAGCTATATTTCATGTAACTGGGTCAGCACCAATAAAGAACATCACAGAAAATTCTTTCGGGTAGCAGTGCTCTACAGAAACAAGTGTACAAAGCCTGAGAGAGCCGATTCCATTGAGTCTGCACAGAGCTAGAAGTACTGAGGATGGACGAGACCTGCCCCTGTTCTCAGCATGAGGACACAGGTGCAGGCCTCTGGGCCCATAGAGTTGCAAGTAGAGCAGGGAGGTAAAACTTGTTCCTTTGCTGGTGAGGGTGAAAATTAAGACCCATTGACAGTTTGCTTTCATCTAGCAATTCCATTTCTGGGAATTTCCCTAAGGAAGTCCTCAGAGATAGCCAAGGAGATGGAGGTACACAAAAGGCAATAGAAAATAGTCAGCAGGGGGCTGGATAAAGTTATAATAGCTTGCTGGGACAAAGTGATGAGCCCTGATTGGTGGCATTTGCCGATTTGCATGGGAGTTTTCCCTCCTTGGCTGATTTTGTGCTGCCAATGCAAAGAGATGTTTATGTGGCCTCTCATCAGCCTGTGCAGGAAATGTAGCACTCCTTTAGTGAACTACCTGAATGAACAGAAAAGATTACGTAAATCACATACATAAATGCCATACAGCTTCTAAAAACAAGCTGTTAGCCAGGAACTCTTGAGCTTGAGTGTCCATCAGACAAGATCAAGTAGACTTGTTAAAACCTAGGTCCCTGGGGCTGGGAAGGTGGCTCAGTGGTAGAGCGCTTGCTTTGCATGCATGAGGCCCTGGGTTCGATTCCTCAGCACCACATAAGCAGGAAAAAAAAAGCAAGAAGTGGCGCTGTGGCTCAAGTGGTAGAGCACTAGCCTTGAGGTGAAGAGCTAAGGGACAGCGCCCAGGCCCAGAGTTAGGCCCCATGACTGGACCCACAACAAAAAAAACAACAAAAAACAAACCTAGGTCCCTGGGTTCCCACCCCCCAGCTCAGCAGATGAAAGTCTATTGATAATCTGTGTTTCTAACAAGTTATCAGAAAATCCTGGTTCTGTTAACTTGAGTTCCCACTCGGAGAACTACTTACTGTGGGAGATGAGTATTTGTTGATAACCTTATGATTCTAAAGATCCCTGTGTTGTGTGTATGTGAGTGCATCTTTGTACATAGTGATATAATTACACATAGCAAGTCCTTGAACTGGGCCAAGTGTTAGGGAGAACATTTCCCATGAATTATCACTTACCTATCACTGCAATATATGAAGAAAATGATGTTAGCACTGTCCCCATTCTACATCCAAGAAGAAAGGTGACAAGGTAGGTGGGCGCCAGTGGCACAGAACTATAATCCTAGCTACTCAGGAGGCTGAGACCTGAGGATCCAATTTGAAGTCAGCCCAGGAAGAAAGTCCATATAAGAATCTAATCTCCAATTAACTTACCTGCAAAAAAACTGGAAGTGGAGCTGTGGCTCAATTGGTAGAGTGCCAGCTTTGAGCAAAATAGCTCAGGGGTATTTCCCTGAGCTCAAGCGAACACACACACACACACACACACACACACACACACACACACACACACACACGTGGAGAGAAACAAGAACTGTACGCCTCCAGTGAGAGGTGAAGGTATAAACCTGGCTTCTGGCCTTGGGGTCTGCCTTCAAGCCATCCTAGCATGCCACTGAGTGTCCATTCATCTGGCTCAGCGTGGGGTAGCACAACACCAAAACCATGACCATATTAGTGGTTCTAGAGGTTGGAGTGGCAGGTGCTTTTTGTGTCTTTAAGTATGGTTTTATACAGTGCAGCATTTTTGTAGTCAGAAAAAAAAGTCTGACAAACATAAACAGGAAGGGGTTTTGTGTCCTAGCTCACTATCCATGTTCCCCAGTCCCATTTATTGAACACCTACTTTGTGGTAGGTATTTTAGTGATGAACTAAATTTTACCTTGGAAAGAAGAATGGATTTTTGTTGTTGATTTGTGTGTCCTGGGCTTGAACACAGGGTCTGTCCCTAAGCTTTTGTGCTCAAGGCTAGTGCTGTACCACTTGAGCCACAGCTCCTTGTTTGTGTGTGTGTGTGTGTGTGTGTGTGAGTGTGTGTGTGTGTGTGTGTGTGTGTGAGTGTGTGTGTGTGTGTGAGTGTGTGTGTGTGTGTGTGTGTGTGTGTGTGTGTTTTTCATTGGAGATAAGAGTCTCATGGACTTTTCTGCCCAGTCTGGCTTTGAACTGCAACCTTTAGATCTCAGCCTCCTGAGTACCTAGAATTACAGGTGTGAGCTACCAGTACCCACCCAGCACACCAGATCATAAGTGAGACTTGGAGATAGACTGATAAAACAGAATCTTAGGCCCTGCCTGGAGGATCTGGAATTCCATAGGGAAATGAGACCCAGTCTCTGAGAAAACAATTAGCAACAAGGGTTAGAAGAGTCAGAGGTGGGTGGGTAGACAGTTTGATGAGGTCATAGGAAGCATATTTTCTTTGTTATACCTTTATACTAATGACACTCACACATTTGCTGTACTATGTACTTCTCCTGGTGGGATGAAATTTTAATCATTGCAGCTATTAGAACTCCAGACCCTGGAGTGATGCATGTCTCTGAGTATATCCATATGAGCCTGTCACTTTATCAGTATCATCAGTCAGTCAGATTATCATCTCAATTCCAAGTCCATCTGAGCTTTGCTCATCTAATTCTTTTCCTCAACCAGACTGTCAAGTTGTTATGGTACCATTAGTGGATTGTGCAGAGCTGTAGCATTTGCAGGATAGATAGCGCTAGGATGAGACAGGGAAGGGCTAAGGACTGCTGCATCACAGCACAAGGCCTTGTCATTGCCGGGAGACACAACAGAGCCCTGCCTGCCTGTCCACCTTCACATCATTCACAGCCATATATGTAAGATTCACCCCTTACCATTCTCATTCTCCTTTAGTGCTTACATGATTTGGTCAGGCTCTTCTACTCTGAAAAGGCTGACCTTCTCTGGCCGCTGCTGCCTCTCTTCCCCAGAGGTCCTGGAGTGTGGAAGCTGAGCCAAAGCTGGAGCCCTCTCTCTTTTGGCCCCTTCTGTTCCAGGCCTGGCACCTCTCCATTCTGAGAGTGAGCAGTTGAGTGGCAAGGGGCCAGCCATGGATGATAGCGAGAGGCAGGGATGACTTAAAAGCTCATTAGCAAAGCTGGGCACTGGTACAGGCTTGAGCCTGTACTCCAAGGTTGAAATCTGAGGATCATAGGGCAAAGCCAACCTGGATAGAAATGTCCCTGAGCCTCTTATCTCCAATGAACCGTATACTAACTTGGCTTTTTCAACAAGCGTTTGATAACCCTCCCTTCTCCTCTGGCCTTAATATGCTGGTTTGGTCCCCATTTTGTAACAAAAGCAACTGAAACCCAGTGGGTAACACAACAGGAGAGATGGTATTAGGCACCACTGAACCTTTCCATTCTCTCTATAGTCACATGAGATGATTCTAGGTACCATTGCACATTTCCATTCTTCCTTCCATTCTTGAGGAAGTCTTCACTGAATCTCACATAGGAGGAAGTTGAAGTTCAGGAAGGAAAAGTGAATGGCTTAGAGTTCCACAGCCTAGTGTCTTGTGGGATAGTTTTCTTTTTCCTTTTGTGCCAGTCGTGGGGCTTGAACTCAGGGCCCACCTGCTGTACCTGAGTTTGTTTGTTTTTTGCCCAAGGCTAGTGCTCTACCATTGTAACCACTGCTCTACCATTGTAACCACAGCTCCACCTTGGGCATTTTGTGGTTAATTGGAGATAAGAGTCTCATGGACTTTTCCTGCCCAGGCCAGCTTTGAACCACGATCCTTAGATATCAACCTCCTCAGTTAGTAGGATTACAAGCATGAGCCACCTGCACCCAGCCTCTCATGGCATTTTTTTCTGGTGAGATTCACTCAGGGCTAAAGGCAGGTCCTCTCCCAAGTTCCCCACCTCCTGTCTACTTTTACTCCTCCAGGTCACAGATCAGTGCTGGTGCTACCAGCAAACATACGACTCCAGGAGACAGGGAGCATTCCCAATCTGTGAGCCTCTGTTCTGGTGCTAGAAGGGGACTGGATTCCAAAGCTGAATTCATTTCCTCTTCCGGTGTCATCCAGCAGGAATGATAATGCCTACATTTACAGTCCTGACAACTGTGCCAGTTCCTGTGTGCTAGAGACCTTCGGCTGCACATGTCCCTGACACAGTGCCAGGATTCGATCTGAGACACCCACATTCTCTTCATACATGGGTTTCTCTCCGCCTGCTAGAGGAAATTTATAGGAAATTCTTAAAACTTGATACTATCTTGGGCAGAGCAAGGAGACAGGGTGGACAGGGGAACGCTGTCTCTGAAGACAGTAGAGCAGGAGTGAGAAAGGCTATGGGAGAGGAATCTGGAACATCAGGCTAAGAGTGAGAGACATCCCCAAATCTTCAAGCCCGTGGTCACAAGCCTCTGGCCAATCCAAACAGCCAGTGTTTTCTGTCTTTTCCTGGTCCTTTCTTCCTTCTTTTTCCATCTTTTCTTTCTCCTTTCTCCCCCCCCCCCACTTCTTCCCTTCCTTTTTTTCTTCTTTTTCCTTCCCTCCCTCCCTTCTGCCAAAGGAAATCTTAAGCAAGCCAGGCACTGCTGGTAGCTCATGCCTGTAATCCTACTACTCAGGAGGCTGAGGATCACAGTTCGAAGCCAACCTGGGCAGAAAAGTCCATGGGACTCTTATCTCTATTTAAGTACCCAAAAAGCCAGAAGTGGAGCTGTGGCTCAAGGGATTGAGCACAGTCTTGCATGTAAAAGCTCAGGTCCTTAGTTGAAATCTGGTATTGGCATACACAAGGAGACGGAGAGGGAATTGTCCAAGAGCTAGATATAGAAAATATTCTTTATTTTTTCGTTGTTATTGTAAAGGGATGTACAGAGGGGTTAACAGTTATGTAAGTCAAGTAATGAGTACATCTCTTTTTGGAGATTATCACCACCTTCCCTTACTTCTAGTTTTTCCCTCCCATCCCCACCCACAAATTATATTGTTCATTTTTCACAAAATGTCCAATGAGGTCCACTGCTGCATTTGTTCACCCTTTAAAGTACAGTTTCTCTCCCTTAGAAGGTGAGACAAGGAAAATCCTGATGAGAAGACCAGGCTCCTGACCAGGCAGCGGGGGCTTCAGGTGCACAGAGCATACCATTGACTCTTTTCTAGGACGTGGGGGAGACAGGGCCACCTGCTGGTCCCAGATGAAGAATAGCTTCTGGGAATGAGCTAGTCAGGACCTGGGGTACAGGGATCCTACACGGTGCCTTCCACCAGGCTTTCTCAATTAATGATTCAATGGATCTAGGAGGCAGGCAATAATTTTACATACACCTTTTTCATTTTTATTTTTAGTCTCTTAAAATATTGTAAGGTACTTCTTACACGGAAGAATTTACTGTTAAAAGACCGAAGCCAACCAAGCACTGGTAACTCGGATCTGTAATCCTAGCTCCTCAGAAAGCTGAGATCTGAGAATTACAGTTCGAAGCCAGCCCAGACAGGAAAGTCCAAGAGACTTATCTCCAGTTAACCACAAAAAAATAAGTCAAAACTGCATGTATGGCTCAAGAGATAGAACACCATCTTAGAGCCAAAAAGCAGTCACATGCATTAGAACCCTTGATTTCTTTGGTTAGTTTTTCTGAGATAAATCCCTAGTATGTTTATTTATGAAGCCACAATCTTTTTTTCTCATAAAGTACACTGTTGATTGCTTAAATTTAGGAAACATTTACTCAGCCCAGAGTTTGCGGAGTGAGCAGAGTTTTTTAGGGTAGAGGGTTCGTTGTAGAGCTGCTGAAGCTAACAGCAGGTGGGGATGACTGTGGTACAAAGGATGTATAGGGAACAAAGGCTACAAGCTTGTGTGTACATGTGGACCATACCCTATGAAATAGAAAATATGTGAAACACCTTAAAGTACATGCTCATTACAGTAATGCTTGGAGGAAGAGTCTGAAAGTACCAGCATACACACACACAAACAGAAAGGGAGGGAGGGAGGGAGGGAGGGAGGGAGGGAGGGAAGAAAAAGGGTTTTCAGTATTCTGTTGTATAAGTTGGGGGAATAGCACCTCGTTGGGAGCTCCATGGATGGTGCCATTCTTCCTGGTTTAGAGGAACAGTAATACTTTTTTGCTTTATTTTGTTTTTGTTGTACCAGTCCTGGGCTTGAACTCCAAGCCTGGGGGCTGTCTCTGAGCTCCTTTTGCTCAAGGCTAGCACACTACTGCTTGAGCCACAGCTCCACCTCCAGGTTTTCTTTTTTGGGTGGGAGGGGGGGGATGTATTCATTGGAGATAAGCTCTCCAACCTCTTTCTGCCCAGGTTGGCTTTCAGCTGAACAGCCACAGCACCACAGACAAGAAGAATCTGTTCTCTTGGTGTCAATCACTGGACTTATAGAGTAACTGTATATTCAACTTGTTTCAACCTAGCCCCCAGAGAAATTATCCCCCTTTATAGATGACACTGATCTTTAAAGGAATGCATGAGCTATAGCAAAGTTGATTTGCAGACAGCTAGTTGTTCTACTTATGTCTGCCTGATATTTTTTTTTGGGGGGGGAGTGAGGAGTGGGGTTACCAGTCATAAAGCTTGAACTGAGGGCCTGGGCATTATCCTTTTAGATTTTTCATTCAAAGCTAGCACTCTACCTCTTGAACCATAGCTTCACATTTGGGTGGTTAAGTGAAGATAAGAGTGTCACAGACTTTCCTGCAGAGGCTGGCTTTCAACCACAATCCTTAGATCTCAGCCCCCTGAGTAGTTAGGATTACAGGCGTGAGCCAGCAGCGCTGGGCTGATTCCCATCTCTCCCACATATCCCCTGCATTTTTTCCACTGCTGGTCATGAGGTCTTCTTCCTTGCTATGTTTTTGAGATTTTCCATAAAAACACTGCCTGGTAACTGGACAGGGATTAAAAGTGCTTTATGAAGCCATGTGGCCAGCCCTCACCCTAATTCCTCAAAGCGTTCATTCTGATTGTGGCCAGACTGGCCCCAAATGCCTGTACTTCAGAATATATTTTCACACACCTCTGCCTCATCAGAAAGCATTTATCAGAGTTCTGTTTTGGCTTCCCCCCCTCTTTTCTGCTTGTGTTTGTGTGCATTTAGCCACAAGAGCCTTATTAATCATTTGGAATTGAAGGTTACCAAGAAAAATATGCCAGAGTGTGACAGGCCATTAGTATTTGTGTTGTAAGGAAACCAGTAATCATCATAATTGGTGCACACTTGGGAGCAGAGTGGGTATCTCTCCTGAATAGTTATCTTCTTCCTGAACCATTAACACTGTGGAAAACTCACTTTCCCAGCCATCACTGGTCACAGGGTACAACTTCTCTCCCTGGTAGAAGGTGTGTGTGTGTGTTTGTGTGTGTGTGTGTGTGTGTGTGTATGTGTGTGTGTATGTGTAAAGGATAGACACACCCTTCCCTCAGAGCAGCTGAGCAAAAATGTGAGACAGATATATGAGGTAAGTGAACTGGCTCTCTACCTCTGCCTCTTGGAATTTCATACCCTATGGCTTTGATGGGGACCAGTTGTACCTCCTAAGATGCACGTGGTCCCAGGGTACAGGGAAGAGAGCCAAGAGTGCCTTCTTTATCCCCTACACCCAAACCTAATATAACACTATTCCCTGCTCTTCTGTCTTTAAAAACCTACTTCTTTAAAACATTGTGTATAGCCATATGCCTATGCCTTATGCCCGTGAGCATAGTTACTCAGGAGGCTAGATCTGAGGATCCCAGTTTAAAGACAGCCCAGGCAGGAAAGTCTGAGAGACTCTTTATCTCTTAATTAACTACCAAAACAAACAAACAAAAAAACAGAACTAAACACCAAAAATCAGAAGTGGTGCTATGGCTCAAGTAGTAGAGTACCAGCTTTCAGGGAAAAAAAAAACTCTGAGAGGCAGGAGTGGTCCAGGCCCTGAGGTTCAAATTCCAGTACCAGTATAATATGCATATCCCATATTCTGGGAATTCCACTTCTCATTTTCTACCATGAATATATCTGAAGATGCCACTCAAGTACTGTTTGCAATAGCACCAAATTATAAATAATCTAAGTATTCATCTATAGGGGAAGAAAAATATATATCTAGCATGGAATACAATGCAACTGTTTAAATAAACAAAACAAAACAGTGCACTGAATCTGATGTGTCCTTTTAAGATGTATCCAAGAAGTAAAAAGAAGCTAAGCACTAGTGACTCATGCCTGTAATTTTGTCTCCAATTAACCACCAAAAAAAGCCAGAAGTGGCGCTTTGGCTCAATTGGTAGAGTGCTACCCTTAAGCAAAAAGCTTAGGGACCATGCCCATGCTCTGAGACCATATAGAAAGGGCATAGAAGGATGTACTTCAAACTGCCATCAATGATTACCATGAGATAGGGAAATGAGTCAGGGTCAAAAGTCAGCCAGGGGTTGGAGGCATGGCTCAGTTGGTAGAGTGCTAGCCAATGAGTAAAAGCATCAAGTACTGAGTTTGAGTCACAATCAAAAGAAACTTTACTCTCTTATATTTGTATAGTTTTATTTATTTTACAAGGAGCATTTGTTAATTATACATTTCTCATTTAACTAAAAAGAAATATTATCTTGAAGAAGAGAAGATGGTCATTTGAATAATTTTTTTCTGCATGTTTGGTTTTTTATTTGTTGTTGTTGTGTTTAGTCAATCGTGGGTCCTGAACTCTGGGCCTAGGTGCTGTCCCTCAGCTCTTCAGCTCAAGGCTAGCACTCTACCACTTGAGCCACAGCAACACTTCCAGATTTTCTGCTTATGTGGTGCTGAGGAATCAAATCCAGGGCCTCATGCATGCAAGGCAAGCACTCTACCACTGAGCCACCTTCCCAGTCCTCTGCATGGTTTTAGAAAATTAATATGTTTGCACCTTGGGGTAGGGATTATTTTATAATCTTCATTGCAAAGGCAATAATTGATATTCTTCATACTTGAGAAATAAACCCCTTCAAAAGAAATAAATGATGAATTACTTCTTCATTATTTATTAATAAGACATATGACTGGGGAAGTTATTGGTGTCTAATTTCTTGTGTTTGCAGATCTTTTGGGTCTCTGTGACTTTGCATGGTGTTCTTTCAACCCAGAATGTCCACCTATGAAATCCACTCTAGCTCAGGTTGACTTTAATGCCGTTGGACTCCTTCCCAAAGTTAACTGATTCCTAGAGAGCAACTCTGATCTTTGCCCAAATAAGGAAGTGCAGTGATTTAGTAGCATAGGCCCTGGAATCAAAGCAATCTGGATTTATGTGGCTGGTCTGCCACCTATTAGCGGCTATGTAAGAACCTCCAACTTCCCAAACCTCAGTCTTCTTATCTTCAAAAAGGGAGTAGTACTGGCACCAGTGGGATCATTGGGATTGTTCAATGAGATAATACTTGGAGGATGCTTCACACTGTGTCTAGTGGAGAGTGCAATCTCAGTGTATGTCGATTATTCCTGCAGTACCAGAAATCTCTTTTGTAGACCTGGGGCCTGAACTTAGATGCATTTGTTTCTGATCAGCTCCTACCATCCCCAACAAATCCTGGAGGCTCAGCTAAGTGTTACTCTGCACTTTACTGTGTGGTCCAGTAGAAGGAAGGCTGACCTTTGGGCCATGTGGATTCTTTATTGAAGAGATATGAAAGACCTGACAGAACCAGATGCTGGTGGCTCACACCTGTAATCCCTGCTACTCAGGAGGGTGAGATATGAGAATCATAATTCAAAGACAGCCTAGGCAGAAAAGTCTGTGAGGAGAGAGGGGGGAGAGAGACAGAGACAGAGACACGTCTGTGTGTCTATGTGTCTTTGTGGCCTTGAACTGAGCCCCTTGAAGCTACCACTTGAGCTTACACCTCCATTCCCAGCTTTTTGCTAGCAAATTGAAGATTGGAGTCTCACTGACTTTCCTGCCTGGGCTGGCTTTGAACCATAATTCTTCAGATTTCAGCCTCCTGAGTACCTAGGATTACAGATGTGAGCCACAAGACCCACCTCCATGAGACTCTAACCTCTAAGTAACTATGAAAAAGCTAGAAGTGGAGCTGTGGCTCAAGCAATAGAGTACCAGGTTAGTAAGAACATATGACCCTGAGTTCATACCCTGGTACCTACACATTAAAAACAACAACAAAAATGCAACAACTTAACAGACTGTAAAGTATTAAAAAGAAGTCCCTTAGATATGGAGTTAATGGGTGGTATTTAATTTTTTTACTATCTTAAGTAATTGTCCAACATGAGCATGTATCGCATACTTTTTATTACCACCAAGAGGAAAACAGTGATAGCCTATAGGAGTGAGGTCCCAGTGGGCACCCAGATGGAAGAAGGACTAGGAGCCACAGGGCATTGAATGCTGTAGCTCAGATCACCACTGGCTTCTGGGTGATGCTTTCTGTCTATGGCTCAGCAATCCAGGCATCTAGGTCTCTACACAGAAGGGGACCCAGGCCAGTGTTTTAGCATTCTTTGAGTTTCAGCTTCAGCAGGTTCTGTTCTCAGAACATCTAGCCTGAGATGGACAGGAGCCCCTTTACTCCCAGAACACTAGGCATTGAGGAGAGGGGAGTGTTCATTTTGTGTTTGAACCCAGATATAGGTTTGTTTTTTTTCTTTTTGTTGGTCGTGGGGCCTGCACTCCAGGCCTGGGCACTGTTCCTCAGCTCTTCAGCTCAAGGATAGTCCTCTACCACTTGATCCACAGCGCCACTTACGGCTTTTTCTGCTTATGTGGTGCTGAGGAATCCAACCCAGGGTCTCATGCATGCAAGGCAAGCGCTCTACCACTGAGCCACTTTCCCAGCCCAGAACCTAGATAAAGGTTTTAAACAGCTTATGCACAGCTGTCTATCACTGGTCTAGGTTCAGAATACAGAAAACTTTCATTCAACATTGTTTTACACAGTTTATTGTGAAATTCCCTCCAGGGTAATATTCCATAAGTGTGTGTCTGTGTGTGTGTGCGTGTGTATGCGCCTGTGTGTGTGTGTGTGTGTGTGTGTGTGTGTGTGTGTGTTGACAAATAAAGCAAATAGAACATTGGAAAAGTAAATGTTGCTCATGGCTACAATAGAGAGAAAATTATAGGGGTAGAGAAAATAGGCTTGAGTTTATGGAAGAAACCACATGTTCTCTATGCTGATTACCAGCTGCTTCTCAGAAGGGGTTTTCCTGTTAGACAAGAGAGGCCTTGGCTGGGCTTTCGAGCAAGTGTACAGTTACACATATCGTGTTGGGACTGTAGAGTCACACTGTACCAAAGCTGGATGAGGCCTTTTAGACCTCACAGTCCAACAGTGTGTCTGACCTTTAGCTTTCCTCTAGTTTGCATAGTAAATTCCTGTGTCTGATTGGGTTCTTCTAATCCTGTTCGACATCATGAGAAAACTCAGTCCTGTATCAGACGACTCTTCACATAAAATTATCTTCATGCATTGAGTTAGACTGTGTCACTTGCACAATTTTTCTTCTAGCTTTCATTCATCCAGTTTCTGGAAGCAGACACCACTAGATCAGGAACAGGGGTGAACTACAGAGACAGAGAGCCTGGTCTGCTAATGGACTGGTTGTCAATTTTGAGAAAAGTGTTCTGTCTCTCCCCACCTTTGTCCCTATGTCAAAATAGGGGCTGCCTCCCTCACTTGGAGTAAACTGGAGATCAAAAAAAGAACCTGCTAGCTCTACAGGTGCTGATCTAGAAAGATGGTTATTATATCCTGTTAAGTGAGGAGTGTGGGTTTCAGAGGGAACATGTAAGCATCAAAACATTGGAGCCAGGTATGTGACATATATGAATACATCAATATGAAATATCCATGTATAACTAACTGATGCTAATAAGAAATATAAAAGGGGGGGCTCTGTCATCCAAGTATTCCCTTGTGAACCCCAAACACAGGATATACAACAGAAAGCCCAGGTCACTTTCCCAGCAGAACAGGTACTGAGGGTTGACCAAACATCACTCCCCCTTACCAAACACCTGTAGCTCAGCCTGTCTTATCCAAGTCAGCTTATGAAAACAATCATGAATCAGAGGTGATCATTAATGATATAGCACAAATAGATAAGTTATTACAAATACAGAGGCCCTGAGGGGAATACTATCAGAATAGAAACCATTTTTAGTTTTCTGGAGGCCAGTTCATGAGACTGGGCACAGTGGGTATGCACCTGTCATCCCAGGTACATGGAGGCTATAATTGGAAGGTTCCCAGTTGCAGACCAGCCCAGGACGAAAAGATTTTACAAGACTTCATTTCAACTGAAGAAGCTGGATGTGATGGCACATGCCTATTATCCAAAAAATAGGATCTCAGTCCAAGTATTAGCCTGGGTAAAAAACAAGACTATTTCAGAATAACTAGTGCAAAACTTAATTCCAGAGAGAGAGAGAGAGAGAAGGAAATTAGTTAAGAAATATATCAAACTATTCGAAGTGACCATCCCTAGCAAAAGGGAGGAAAAGTTTGTCTTCTGACTCAAATGTTTCATTCTCCCATCATGATGGGTTAAAAAAAAATTTTCCCAGAACAATGTGGGCCAACACACACACACACACACACACACACACACACACACACACACACACACACACACACACACACACATACACTCACACTCACTCACTCACTCCACAGAAATGACCTTAAACATCTGACCATAAAACTAAAAATGGTTTCCATTCTGATGTATTCCCCCCCAGGGCCTCTGTATTTGTAACAACTTATCTATTTGTGCTATATCATTAATGATCACCTCTGATTCATGATTGTTTCATAAGCTGACTTGGATAAGACAGGCTGAGCTACAGGTGTTTGGTAAGGGGGAGTGATGTTTGGTCAACCTTCAGTACCTGTTCCGCTGGGAAAGTGACCTGTGCTTCTTGTTGCATCTCCTGTGTTTGGGGCTCACAAGGGAATATTTGGATGACAGAGCCCCGCCCCCTTTACATTTTTTATTAGCATCAGTTAGTTATACATGGAGATTTTATTTTGACGTGTTCATACATGCATACAATGTTTCTTTTTTTCTGCCTATTCTGGGGCTTGAACTCTGTACCTGGCCACTGACTGTTCCTGAAATTCTTTTCTCAAGGCTAATGCTCTATTATTTAAGCCATAACACCACTTTCAGCTTTTTCTGCATAGTTTATTGGAGATTTGAGTCTCATGGACTTTTCCTGCCCAGGCTGGCTTTGAACTAGAATCCTCAGATCTCAAGCTCTTGAGTAGCTAAGATTATAGGCATGAGCACTAGCACTTGGCTATACGATGTTTCTTAATCAGACTCACCCCCTATATCCTTGTCCTTTGTCCTCCATCCCTCTTCCCAAACCACTCCTAAGCACCACTGTTCCATTTTCACACATGTGCATCAAGTATGTTGATTGTATTCGCCCTCTTTCATCTTCTCCATTTGCCCTCCCCGCTCTCTTGAGTGTGATCAGGATCTGGTTGATTTCCTGTTGTTGTTTTTATTGTAGAATTGTCCAAAAGAGTTTCACCATTCTGTTTCACATACTTTCTCTCTTTCTCTTTCTCTCTCTCTCTCTCACACACACACACTCACACTCACACACACACACAGAAGATTTTAATCAGATGGGCTTGTTTATTTTCTCTCACTACATCTACTACTCTCTACTATTCAACAGCTTTTAGTGAATGTCATTTTACTATCTTTGTTGTATATTTTGATATTATTCTCTAACATTCTCTCCCCATCCCCCACCTCTAATTTTGTCTTCCCTTGAGTGGTGTGTGTGTTAAATCCTCTGGAGGCACTTTGTGTGCATGTATCTAAAACAAAAGCTGCATCCAGGCACTGGTGGCTCCTGTAATTCCAGCTAGTCAGGAGGCCGAGATCTGAGAATGGAGGTTCACAGCCAGCCTGGGCAGAGAAGTCTGTGAGACTCTTATCTCCATGTAACCAGCAAAAAGCCAGAAGTAGAGCTGCATCTCAAGTGGTAGAGTGCTAGCCTTGAGCAGAAAAACTCAGGGATAGGGCCCAGGCACTGAGTTCAGCCTTAGAACTGGCACAGGTTGGGGCCAGGGGTGGGGGAGATGTATGGAGTCATCTGGGCAGAGTGGGTCAGCTATGTGGTAAGGTGAGCTCTGGCCATCACTAAGAGGCCAGAAGACATGGTACCAGTAGGCCTGAGCTGTAACTGCAATGTAAATTATGTAAATAGGACCAGAGGTAAAGGATAAGAAGCCAAAGACCTGTGAGCACCAGATGAATCCCTAGGATGGAGACTTCTACAAGCAGCTAGAGGACCTGCAGATCCTACTTTAGTGTTGACCAAAGCTTGGAAGGGCGTTTGTACCAATACTAGAGATTGAACTCAGCGCCTGGGAGCTGTCCATGAGCTGTTTTGCTCAAAATTAGTGCTCTACCACACTGAGCCATAGCTTCACTTCCGGTTTTCTGGTGGTTAATTGAAAATCAGAGTCTCATAGACTTGCCTGCATGGGCTGGTTTTGAACTACAATCCTCAAATCTCAGCTTCCTGTGTAGCTAGGGCTACAGCTGTGGGCCAACTTCAGTGACTTGAAAGGTTTTACTCGGTGTTGGATGGGTTGTGTTGGTTGATTTTTGGAAGGGGGAAGGTGAATGGCAGTTAGAGTGGGTGCTTGCAAAATTCTGACATATGTTCAGCATTTGCTCCCTGTGTACTGAGCAGGAAAATTCCCGCCAGGAGTCACATTTGCCCTTTCACAAATAGACACTGACAGACCAACACTGTTGCTGAAATGAATTTTTTCCCTTTCTTAATAACACCTTAAACCATAGATGCATGGAAGCCAGCATCCTAAATGAAACACATGTTGCTCTCTGACACCTGACAAGCGGATATAATTTAAGACCAGCTGTCTGAAGCCCACAACTGGAAGTACCCATATATCTGCTTCTTGGAAGAGCTCCAGCTGTGGGGATTCTGGGTGGGCAGGTCCAGGGCCCACCTTGGCTTCTTCAGCCAATTGGTGAGGAGGCCCTTTTGGCAAACAGCAGTAATTCACTTGATCCTGGTAGCTTCTAGAATTTTTTTTTGATTCATCATCTGATTATTAAACAGATTTATGGCCCTGCTCACCTACTGAAAAGGGGCTGAGACAGTTAGTTGAAATTAAAATGCGGACAAGACTGCCTGTTTAGATAAAACTATCTCTCATATTAATAGATTACTTTTCATCTGCAAAATAGGGCTGAGGAGTTAATTTGTGTGATGAAGTGCTATCTACTATTGGAAGCCAGCTGGTAGATGTGATGGCTTGAGGAGGAAGCATGATTCATTTTTTGTTGTTGTGTGGTGTTGGTAGGGTGTGGGTGTCTGACCTGGATCTTGAATTCAGGGCCTGGGCACTGTCCCTGAGCTTCCCCCCCCGCCCCCCCATCAAGGCTAATGCTCTATTTCTGGCTTTCTTGGTAGAGATAAGCTCCTAGACTTTCCTGCCCAGGCTGGTTTCAAACCTCCATCCTGAGATCACAGTCTTTGAGTAGCTAGGATTACAGGCGTGAGCCACCAATACTCGGCTCAAAATTTATTCTTAAAAATCCCTAAAGATGTGTTTCAGCCCAAATACCTCTAAAACAGGGAGTGGGGGTGATTTTGTAATGTGATACCACGGAACAGAGGGGCTTGTGGTATCAAAGTAAGTGTTTTTACATTGCAGATCATTTCAACCATTGGCTCTTAGGAAAGTGCCAGATAAATCAATTGAAAATCTTACCCAGCAGGTCTTTGATCTCAGGGATGGTGAGAAGAGCTTGATGTGGGCTTAAATTCTAGACACATTGACAAGAGCTGAGTGATGGGGAGTGTATGTGTACAAGGATCCTGAGGCTTGAACTCAGAGCCTGGGTGCTGTCTCTGAGCTCACAATTCCACTTCCACCTTTTTGGTGATTAATTGGAGATAAGAGTCTCCCAGACTTTTCTGCTCAGGCTGGCTTTGAATCATGATCCTCAGATCTCAGCCTCCTGACTAGCTCAGGTTACAGGTGTGAGCCACAAGCACCAGGCTGCCATACCATATATTATATATATACTTACATATATATATGTATATGTATATATATGTAAAAATACTGTACAGAGGGGTTACAGTTACATTAGTAAGGTAATGAGTACAATTTCCTATCAAGCATTATTACCTCCTCCTTTGTTTTTTCCCTACCATCCCTTCCCCCCCCCACCTCCACAACTCCTCCCTCCCCTCCCCATCCTGAAGTTGTAAAGTTTTTTTCAATATAGTGTCTTATACATCTCATTGTTACAATGGATCAACTTGTATCCTTATTTCAGCATGTTGTTATTTCCCTTCCCCTTCCCAAATAATGTGTATACAGATGCAGGGCAGGGCTGGGAAGGTGGCTCAGTGGTAGAGTGCTTGCCTTGCATGCATGAGGCCCTGGGTTCGATTCCTCAGCACCACATAAGCAGAAAAAGCCAGAAGTGGAACTGTGGCTCAAGTGGTAGAGCGCTAGCTTTGAGCTGAAGAGCTGAGGACAGCGCCCAGGCCCAGAGTTCAGGCCCCACGACTGGACCAAAAAAAAAAAGATGCAGGCACTGGAATCAAAATACAGTGAAAATGGGGGTTATACCATGGGGCAAGAAAGATAAAGCCTCAGGGCTGGGGACATGGCTCAGTGGTAGAGTGCTTGCCTTGCATGCCTGAGGCCCTGGGTTCCATTCCTCAGCACCACATAAGCATCCATTCATCTACTGAGGGGCATCTGGGTTGGTTCCGTATCTTAGCTGTGATAAATAATGCTGTGATAAACATAGTTGTGCTGGTAGCTTTAGTATAGCCTTGTTTGTGATCATTTGGGTAAATGCCCGTTTGGTTAAATGCCCAAAAGTGGGATTGCTGGGTCATAGGGGAGCTCTATGTGGAGTCTTTTTTTTTGGGGGGGGGTGTCCAGTCGTGGGGCCTGAACTCTGGGCCTGGGCGCTGTCCCTCAGCTCTTCAGCTCAAGGCTAGTGCTCTACCACTTGAGCCACAGCACCACTTCAGCTTTTTTTCTTTTTGCTTATGTGGTGCTGGGGAATCGAACCCAGGGCCTCATGCATGCAAGGCATACATGGTAAGCCACCTTCCCAGCCCCTCTATGTAGCATCTTTTGAGGAACCTCCATACTGCTTACCGAAGTAGTAGAACAAGTTTACACTCCCACCAACATTGCAGTAGGGTTCCCTTCTGGCCACATCCCCTCCAGCATCAGTTGTTTAATAAGAGTTCTTGATCATAGCCATTCTAACTGGGGTGAAGTGGAATCTCAACGTGGTTTTGATTTGCATTTCTTTTATGGCTAGAGAAGTTAAGCATTTCTTCATGTGTCTATTGGCCATTCTTATTTCCTCTTCCAGGAAGTTTCTCTTTTAAGTCTTTAGCCCACTTATTGGGCTTCGAGGATTTGTTGTTGGGGGATTTAATTTTTTGAGCTCTAAGTATATTTTAGATATGAGGCCCTTGTCCGTCGTATGCCATACCTTCTTAAGTGTTATATGAGGGGTCCGGATATCTTCTTAGGGTTATGGTGAGGTGTGATTCGGACTTACCAAAACCCACCCGAGTTCTGTGCCTGGGGCTAGTAGCTCAGGCAGCTGCCTCTTCAATCCCTGGCTATGCTTTTTACCCTGAATGTGACACCAGGCACTTCTGAACCCTACCCTCACCCCGGAGAATCTATTTACAGGCTTAATAGAACACTTGATAGAATAGATGGAAGAGGGGCTGATTAGCACAGACCCTATAGCAAGCCACTAGCAAGCTCACTGCTGTTACAAGGCCCCTGGCTACCCTACTGAGGCTGAGGGCTCTCCTACTGTACCTTCCTCCCAGTGACCTACTCTTCATTCTCCTTCATCCTTGCATAGCTTCGCATGTTATTTTGTTACTGGAGCATGCCTATGAGCATATTTCACCAAACTTTCTAATCCCCTCTACTCTCCCTCATTGTCAGCCACCACTCAAAACAGCTGACCTACACGATCATCTCCTGGGTGAACTCTGATGAAAGGAATTGTTACTTCTTTGCTTTCCCATCCCCAGATGTCCTGACATGTCCAAGAATACATGTATCAAGGGAAGATTTTCCTTCCCTGACTGAAACTACTACTATAAGTTGTTCAGTGTTGATGAAATTTGTTCTTCAGGTGGAAACTAGTGGCTCATGCCTATAATCTTAACTACTCAGAAGGCTGAGATCTGAGGATCTTGGCTCAAAGCCAGTCCATGCAGGGAAGTCCATGAAACTCTTTATCTCCAATTAACCACCAAAAAGCTGGAATGTAGCTGTGACTCAAGTGGTAGAGTGCTAACCTTGAGGAGAACAACTCAAGGGGCCTGGGAATATGGCTTAGTGGTAGAGTGCTTGCCTTGCATGCATGAAGCCCTGTGTTTGATTCCTCACTACCACATAATCAGAAAAGGCCAGAAGTGGTGCTGTGGCTCAACTGGTAGAGTCCTAACTTTGAACAAAAGAAACTCAGGATCAGCACCCAGGACCTGAGTTCAAGCCCCCCAAAGAAAGTCTTCTTCAATATCAGTGTTGTTTTGTGGCCAATCCAGTCACAGGTGACATATATGTAATCTAGAAAGTGACAGTTACAAGGATAGTTAACCCTCTGTGTCCTTACTGGATTGGCTCCAGGAGCCCCACAGATACCAAAATCCACGGATGTTCAAGTCCCCAATGTAAAATGATATAGTATGTGCATAGAACCTATGTACATCCTCTTACATAGGATAACTGACATAGATGCCCAGTCATCTCTCCATGATTTACCTCATAAAATGGAAAAGCTGTGTCAGTGATTGTTATTATAGTGTATTGTTTAAGGGGGAAAGTAACAATCAGTACAGATGCAATTTGTTTTTCAAATATTTTCTATCCAGCATTGCTTGAATCTGAGGATATATCACCCAAATGTGTGCAAGGCCAACTGTCCAACCATCTGTCTACTTTTCTTTCTTCCTGTCATCATCCTAAGCACTTGTCATTTTATTATTCCTTCTTTGTATCACAGTGGGAGCATTATATGGTGTTTCTGTTTTGTTTTGTTTTGTGTGCCCGTCTTGGGGCTTGAACTTGGGGCCTAGGCTCTGTCCCTGAGCTTCTTTTACTCAAGGCTAGAACTCTACCATTTGAGTCACAGCTCCACTTCAGGCTTTTTTTTTTTTTTTTCCTTTGAGTAGTTTATTGGAGATAAGAATTTCATGGCCTTTCCTGCCCCTGCCAGACCAGCTTCAAACCATGATTCTCAGCTCTCAGCCTCCTGAATTGCTAGGATTATAGATCTGAATCACCTGCACCCAGCATTTTAGGAATTTTTTGAAAAAGAGTATTAAGCACCTTATATTATTAATGATTTTATTTGTTATTGTTATTATAAAGGTGGTGTACAGAGGATTTTATTTTAAGACATTGAAGGATACCTTGCAAAAACATGTGTTACATAAAAGGCCATTGAGTTGGAGAGAGCTAACACCCCTGAATGAGGAAGCAGTTTAGCCAGATGTTGAAGTTATGTTGCCCTTTGATGAAGGACTTCAGCTCAGTGCTCTTAGATCTGCAGTAGCCTTGATGATTTCCACATGCCAAGACAATAGGCCCATAGATTCCTACAGCTCTGATACACATACTTTCCTGACAGCTCTTAACCATGACAGGAAAGATAACTAAAATATGCTGTCTGGAGTATTTGGCAGAAGGAAATTGACCATTTGAGAGGAATGGCTTTCTCTACCTGATTGGTATTCCAAGGAGCTCAGATCAACAGGAAATAGTAGCAATGGCCTATCAAGGTAAGCAATGCAAGTGATCATCCTGTTCATGCAAGATGGACACTGGGCACACTTGTGTGCTTTCTTAGAAGATTATAATAATAGCAATAACCAAAAGATGCCATGCAAAGAGTACCTGCCTTGGTGGGGAGCAGTGGTAGAGGGCCACCTACCTTATCCCAGGATCAAGTATGTCATTGGTTAACCCTGAACTAGAATGTAGCCTAGCCTGGGCTTTTTTCATGTTTTAAGGACCGATGAAGAGGTCGTAACATCACTCTTACAGGGTTATCAAGCCCAGCTCTGTGTGTGTGTGTGTGTGTGTGTGTGTGTGTGTGTGTGTGTACACACGCATATACCTTCGTACTGGTACTGGAGCTTAAACTCGGAACCTATGTGCTGTCCCCTAGCTTTTTTGTTCAAGGTTGTTACTCTGCCACTTGAGACACAACTCCATTTTCAGCTTTTTGGTGGTTAGTTGGAGATAAGCGTTTCACAGCTGGGCAACGCTGGGCGTTAGTAGCTCATGCCTGTAATCCTAGCTGCTCAGGAGCCTGAGATTCAAGGATCACAGTTCATAGCTAGCCTGGGCCAGGACAGTCTGTGAGACTCTCATCTCCAATGAACGACCATAAAATTGGAAGTGGCGCTGTGGCTCAAAGTGATAGAGCTCTGGCCTTGAGCTGGGAGCTCAGGAACAGTGCCCAAGCCTGGAGTTCAGGCCTTACAACTGACCTCCCTATCCCCGCCCCCAAAAAAATGTTTAATACTCTTTTCTGCCTGGGCAGAACCAGAGTCCTCAGATCTCAGCCTTCTAAGTGTCTATGATCAGCTTTTGTAACCAAAGAAGGACGGGGGGGGGGGTAGGTGGAGAAAACACATCTCAGTGCATCACACCTTCTCTTTTAGTTATATGTGAGGAGGAGGAGGAGGAGGAAGAAGAGGAGAATAGAGAAAATACATCCCAGTGTATCACACCTTCTCTTATAGTTATACTTGAGGGGGTTTTTTTTTTGCACGTGTATTCCAAGACACAAATGTAAAATGTATTTCATGAATGTCATGGTCAGAAGGTTTAAAAGCCACTGCTCTTTGATGTCTAAAATCTTTGAGTCTGTTTGAGCATCTTTGTGAAAACCAGCTTCTCTGGGGATCCTTGGGGCTGGAGTTGGAGAATCTTTGAAAGGATTGACATTGCTAGCAAAGGCCCTCTGTGTCTTAACAGTCCTCCCCCTCCCCCCTTGGCTAGAGATGACTGAGGATCAAAACAGGGCAAAAGGGGATGCCTTTCATTGCCAGTAGCCATCTTTTTTTTCTTTTTCTTTTTCTTTTTTTTCCCCCAAATGAGTGAGCAATCCCTTACATACAAATGACTAAATCTATCTAGAAAACAAATGAGCTATGGCACTTGAAAAGCCAAGGGCTCCACAGAGCTGAGAAATGACAAGGCCAGAAAACCTACGAGTCCCAAAAGCCAGCTTGAGTATGCTAAGGGCAGCCTGGGCCATCCTGGAGGCCAGAGACCAGATTTGGGAGTGGCCTGCTCTCTCTGATGCTCTGCATCCTGCCAGAGTTGGGGATGTGGGAGAGGCAGGGTTCGATTGCAATGTTCTGTCACATGTGTTTCTACCACGTTCAGAGGCTCTAGAGATGGAAATGCTGATAAAAATTCGTGTGGGAATTAATTGATTTTTCAAAAGCAGTGAAGATTCCTCTACAATCAATTCATGTCCTGTCTTAAGTACTCACTTTGCTGGCTTTATTAATAACCTTGAACCAGCCAGGCTCCTGGTGGCTAACCTTTGTAATCCTTGCTACTTACAGGAGACTGAGATTTGAGTATCTAGGTTCGAAGCCAGGCAGGGCAAGAAAGTTTATGATATTCTTCTAGCTAATAACTACCAAAAAGGTTAGAAGTGTGGCTGTGGCTCAACTGGTACAGCACTAGCCTTGAACAAAAAAAAAGCTCAGGGACAACACTCAGATACTGAGTTCAAGCCCCAGGACTGCATAAAATTAAACTAATGTTGAACGAGAAATTTGCTGAACTTGATTCCACCTCTTGCAATGAGGGTGATGAGTTGTGATCTGCCACCCTCACAGAGTTGGCATGAAACTCTCTGAAACAGCCAAGGAGAATTCCACAAAGTACAGGAGTCTCTAGCTACCAGGAATACCCTAGTGAACAAAGCATTTGCCACACCTACCAGCTGGCACTTGGGATTTAATGACCAAGTCAGGATGAGGAATTATACAAGAATGCTTTGGAGTCTGAACTCGGGGCCACCACCAAGTTCCCAGGCTCTGAGGTGGGCTGATTATAGGCCTCTGCTCTGCTCTAGAAGGCTCAGAAAGGCTTCAGTGAAGAGCTGAAGTTTGAGCTGAGATCTGAGGGATGAGCAGCAGCTGGTTAGGGGGAAATGTATCAAGTGGCTGGGTGGACAGTTCAGGCAGAAGGACCAAAGTCCGTAAAGCCAAAAGGGATTTTATGGGTGTCTATAAACACCCGGAAGAAGATGATGGGGAGGGAGACAGAAAGGGCAAGATGAGGCTAGGAAAGTGGCAGATATCATGCTCAACCCAGCCCTCAGAAGATTATTGGCCTCCTTCCAATTATCATTGGAAAAATTTTAAACACAAGTGAAAGGTTATTAAGGTAAAGATTATTTCTCTTATGTGTATGGGTGTGTGTGTATATGTGTGTTGTTGTTGTTGTTGTTGTTACTGTTACTGTTTCTGGGCCTAGAACATTGTCCCTAAGTTTTTTTTGCTCAAGGTTAATTACCACTGGAGCCACAGCTCTACTTCCAGCTTTTTTTTTTTTTTTTGGTGATTAATTGGAGTAAGAATCTCTTGGACTTTCCTGTCTGGGCTGGCTTCAAACTGTGATTCTCAGATCTCATCCTCCTTAGTAGCTAGGATTACAGACATGAGTCACCATACCAGCTTATGTCTGTCTCTAGAGATCACCCAAACCTGATCCATGTAGACTAGAGTGAAGAAAGGCACAATCCTGCCTTAAAGACTGCTATGATACAGACAAGGACATTAGCCTGGTCTAGGGCCTTCTTAGTGCTGTGTTTCTGCTGCAGTGTCAATGTATGAGAGCCAGGCCACTCCTTTGTTAGTGTCCTACAGCTGTAATGACAACACAAAGAGGCGGGGAGCTTCAGACAGTAGAATTAATGCAAAGAGCCAATCGATGTCCAAGATGAGGGGTATGTTGATCACACTGATCTGGTCATTCCTCATAGCATACACGCATTGAAATGTAAATAAATATGTAGAGTTACTATGTGTTCATTAGAAATAGAAACATATTATTAATTTTTGTGTGTGTGTTTAGAGCTATATTGGTATACAGTAGCTTTCACTTGTAATCCTAGCCACTCCGGAGACTAAGATCTGAGAATCAAAGTTCAAAGCTAGTTCAGGTAGAAACTGTCCATGACTTTTATATCCCGTTAATTCAAAAACAAAAAACAACAACAACAAAAAAAAACCCAGAAGTGGAGCTGTGGCTCAAGTGATAGAACAACAATAGAACAAAAAACTAAGGGACAGCAGCCAGGCCCTGAATTTAAGTCCCTGTACTGGCGCTTGTGCATGCATGCACACACACACACACACACACAGAGTTTAGTCTGAAAAAAATAAAAGGAGTTCCTGGAGCCTAGGGGTCCAAAATCCCTGCCCTGCTCTCGCTGAAGGATCTAAGGGAAGTGTTTCCTTTCCTGTTACTTGACATTACATGATTCAGACACCTCAGTTTGTGCCTGCATCGTCTCATGGTATTTTCTCAGCTAGTCCAAGTTTCTGTCTCTTTAAAAGTCTACAATTTGCCAGTGGCTCACACTTGTAATCTTAGATACTCAGATGGCTAAAATCTGAGGATCAAAGTTTAAAGCTAGCCCAGACAGGAAAGCCCATGAGACTCTTACCTCCATTTAACCAGCAAAAAGCCAGAAGCTCATGTGGTAGAGCACTATCCTTGAGGAAAAAAAAAAAAAAAAAGCTCAGGGACAGTATCTAGGCCCTAATTCAAGCCCTAGTGCGCACACACACACACACACACACACACACACACACACACACACACACACACACACACACACACACACACACACACACACACACACACACACACACACACACACACACACACCAGAATGAGTTCATCGCCTGTAGCACGCACCACAACATCCGTCAGTGTGAGAAATAGCCCCTCTTCCAGTTCAAATGATTGAGATCCCTGCTTAGGTCCAGCCCCATTGCTAAGTCCCTCCCAATACAGATGCCTACAGTCATTACAGATGGACCAAATTAAGGCCCTTTGACAGCTTTTGGTAAAATTGCAGCTTTTGTTTAGGGGCAGTTAACACTTTTCCTGTCCTTATTAGAAGGTGCATTGACACAAACCCCAAATTGCTGCTTTGTTTTACTACCATCTTCCTGAATGAAGAAATTTCATAAGTTCATAGAATTGTAGAGCTAAAAGGGACTTTAAATGAAGATGATGATCATCGACAATAACGGGAAAATTACCAAGCCCTGCTCACATACGGAGCTTCCTATTTCATATCCATAATCTCGTAACACCTGGGACAGTATGAGAGCCTATAGGATGGCCCATTTCCAGAGGAACACACATCACTGTCACTTTGGTCTACGTGGAGGGGAGTGGATAGCTAGAGTCATGGCAGGACTATTCCTGCCCAGGGTCTGAATGTGCAACACGTCCCTGCTAGATGTGGGATCGTTCCTTTTCTCAGCCTCATTTTCAGTTTATGAACTGAAGAGGCTGTCCAGTGGTCCCCCAGTCCTGGCCAAGTGTCAAAATTCATCTTGGGCTCAAGGAAAAGTAGGGATGGGATGCCAGATGCTGGCCTAAATCTACCAAATCCCAGCTGCCTGCACAGTGCCTTGGAAACCGTCCTGGGGAGGCGCTTTAGGTGTTTTGAAGGTATTTTGCTGGTTTAGGGGGACATTTTAGCCCCAGGCTCTGCAGAGTCAAATACACACTGATTTGAGGGATCAGTGGAGGGGAGATGATCACCCAGAACAGAGAGCCCAGCAGCCCTGAGTTTTACAACCCAGGATTCTGTTGGCCTCAGGCCCAGGGCCCATGGAGACCTGGCCTCAAACCTCAATTTATAGAGAGCTCTGAGACCCAGAGGGATGAGTGATGGACTTACTATGCTAGACAGGGGCATGTAGCCCAGCTCTGCTGACTCCCAGGGCCGTGCTCCACATCCACATCCCATGTCTTTGTCTTAATTGAGGTAAAGTTTACCAACGGTAGAAAAATGCAGACATCTGAGTTTTTAGCCACAGTTATACACAGGCATTTCATTGTGTGCATATAACATGGATATATAATCAGATTCACCTCTATTACTTTCTTATCCTCCCTCCTCCCAATTGTTTTTACTTTTTCTTTTTTCTTTCTTTCTTTTTTTTTTTTTTTTTTGCTTGAACTCGGAACCTGGGCACTGCCCCTTAGCTCTTTCAATTAAGGCTGGTTTTTTGCCATTTGAGCTACAACCCCACTTCTGGCTTTTTGCTGTTTAATTCATATGAGTCTCACAGATGTTTCTGCCAGGGTTGGCTTCGAAATTTGATCCTTAGATGGACATTGATATAGTTTCTCCTTTGGGCTAGTATAAATATTGCTGCTAGAAACACAAAGTTTTTGTGTGGGCATATGATTTTTATTGCTCTTGAATATATGCCTGGTAGTGGACTTGCTAGGTTATGCAGTAACTGTGTACTTAACTATTTGAAGAATTGCTAGCTATTTTCCAGTGGCCACAGCTTCTTCTCATTGCCATCAGTAATGGATAATGGGCTCTGATCTCTCTCCATCCTTATAAACACTTGTTATTATTTGACTGATTATGCCCTAACAGATGTGTAGTGTTTCATTCAAGTTTTTTTTTTTTTTTTTTGGGTCCGGTCGTGGGGCTTGAACTCTGGGCCTGGGCACTGTCCCTCAGCTCTTCAGCTCAAGGCTAGCGCTCTACCACTTGAGCCACAGCGCCACTTCCGGCTTTTTTCTTTTTGCTTATGTGGTGCTGAGGAATCGAACCCGGGGCCTCATGCATGCAAGGCAAGCACTCTACCACTGAGCCACCTTCCCAGCCCTGAAGTTTTGATTTGTATCTCCTTGATTACTAAAGATGTCAAGCATCTTTCTATGTGCTTATTGACTGTGTGTGTTTCTTCTTTGGAGAAGTGTCTATTCTTTTTTTCTTTTCATTTTGTGCTTTAATTTAAGGCATGAGCCCTGCTCTTTAGCTTTTTCCACAGGGCTGGTGCTCTACCACTTAATCCATACCTCCACTTCTAGCTTTTTGGTGGTTAATTGGAGGTAAAGTCTCACAAACTTGCTTGCCCAGGCTGGCTTTGAACCATGATCCTCAGATAACAGCTTCCTGAGTCCCTAGGATTTTAAACATGAGCCACCAGCACCCAGCTTAATCCTTTTTTTTTCTTTTTTTTTTTTTTTTTTTTTTTTGCCATTCCTGAGGCCTGAACTCTGGGTCTGGGTGCTGTCCCTCAGCTCTTCAGCTCAGGCTACTGCTCTATCACTTGAGCCACAGCACCACTTCTGGCTTTATCTGCTTATGTGGTGCTGAGAAATAGAACCTAGGGCCTCATACATGCAAGGCAAGCATTCTACCAGTGAGCCAGCCCTTAATCCATTTTTTAAGTTGAAGTAAAATAGACCTGAAAGTGAACAGTTCAGTGACATTTGGAATATCCAGCATGTTGTCTCTCATCTCTATCTAGTTTCAAAAAGACGTTTCATACCATTAACTGGTCACTTGATTCTTCTGATTCAGCCTCTTTCTTTCTCTGTGGGTTTACTGTTCTGTAATTTTATATAACGGAATTTGTTCCTGTGTGTCTCCTCCTGTCTGACATCTTGCATTTAACATAAAGATTCTTTGTAGCATGTCCAGACTTCCTTTTAATGACTAAGAACTGTACCACATTTGTTTATCTACTTAGCTGTAATGGGCCATTTGTGTACAGTGTTGTTAGAATGCCTGTTTTCAATTTTTGGGGGGTTTGTACCAGTAGACTTGTCCAGTCATATGGTAATTCCATATGTTCCATTCTGAGGAGCTTTTTTTTTTTTCTAAAACATTCAGTCTGCTTTTTAAATGGGTTGTCTTTTTTAGTTATTGAATTGTTATTTTTTTTTGTCTCTCTTCTTTTCAAACAGGATCTCACTGTGTAAGCCAGAGTAGGCTGGAACTTGGGATCCTCCTACCTCAACCCCAAGAGTGCTGGGATTACAGGCATTTCCAGTGTGTTGTGATTCTTTATATATTCTGGATACTAGTCTATCCCAATACACAATTTGAAAATACCTTTTTGTTTGCTTTCATGTTCATGGTTACTACCACTTGAGCCACAGCTCCACTTCTGGCATGTGGGGTGGGTGTGGGTGTGTGGGCGGGTGTGCGCGTGCATGCATGCGTGTGCACATGCATGTGCACTTAATTGAGGAGTCTCAGGACTTTCCTGCGCGGGCTAACTTTTAACCTTGATCCTCAAATCTCAGCCTCCTAGTAGCTAGGATGAGTCACTAGTACCCAGCCACTTTAAACTCATACATATAGACCTTTTATCTGTTTTAAGTTAGTTGTGTATGAGGTAAAGAGATAGACCCAGCACCATTTGTTGAAAAGACTATTCTTTCCCTAGTCCCAGGCCATTGCGTGGGTTTAGGGAAATCAGCTGATCATAAATCCAAGTGCCTATTTTGGATTTTCAGTTTTGTTCCACTGATTTGGATTGTCTGTCCTTGTGTCAGTATCACAGTCTTAATTGCTATACAGCTTTACTGTAGGTACAATCAAAAGAGTGGAGTCAAGAGGAAAGGAGTAGATGAATGAAGAGAGGAAGGGGAGAATGCCAGTCAAGAGTGCAATGTATCTCCTATGAAATGAAGAAGAGTGAGGGAAGTGGTGGGGAGGGGAAGGATGGGTGAGAATGTTGAAAGTGTTGACATGGATCAAGATATATTGTAATTCATGCACTGCTTTGTTAAATGGCCAACTACTTTGTACAGCTACTTAAAGATCATAATAAAAAAAGAAAAAAATTTAAAAAGAAATCAAGAAATGAGTCTTCCAACTTTTCCTTTGCAAAAGATTGTTTTGGCTATTCTGGATCCCCTGTGGTGCCATAGGAATTTTAGAATCCGTTTGTCAATTGTTAACTCCTGCAAAGAAGTCCCCTGTGACTGATGGCAGTAAGTCTGTATAGCATACTCGGAAGACATTGCCAAATATCGAGGATTTGCTAATCCTTGAGCAAGGGCTATTTTTTTCCCATTTATTTTTGGTGTGAATCTTCAAACAGTGTTCTGTAGTTTTAGAGTATATAATTTAGCACTTTTGCTAAAAATGTAAGTGGTATTTTTATCATTCTTAATTGCATTTTGTAATTGTTCATTATCTTGTGGCATATGCAAATTCAATTGAATTTTAAGTTTTGACCTGAATTCTGAAGCCTTGCCAAGTTAGACTGATTGTTCTAGTTTCTTTGATAATTTATAGGCTTTTCTATGTCAACATTATGTCATATACAGCTAAAGAAACTGTTACTTTTTTTAGTCAATTCAGCCTTTGATTTCTATTTTTACTAATTCCACTTCCTTAGAATCCTAGTATAATGAAAAAAAAGTTGTAAGTGTGTTCAGCTTTCTCTTGATTGGAGGAAGAAAACACTAATTTATCACTAGGTGTGACATAAACTATAGAGTTTTTTTTAGTCATCCTAGAGTTTTCATAAAGGGGCCTAACTTTGCTTAAAATTGAGAGACATTCTCCAGGCTTTGGTGGTCCTAGCTACTCAGGAGGCTGAGATCTGAGGATCACAGTTTGAAGCTAGCCCAAGCACATAAGTCTATCTTCAATTAACCACCAAAAAGTTAGAAGTTGAGGTGTTGTTCAAGTGGTAGAGCACCATCCTTTAAGCAAAAACACTAAACAAGAGCCCTAGGCTGCGAGTAAGCCCCAGTCTAGCACTAAAAATAAAGTAAAAATAGAAGCAAGTCAAGAGAGCCCAGCATTAAGGCTGGAACTTTCAATAGAAAAAAATTCTTTATTCAATTAACCCCCCCCTCCCATGCAATCCATTCCCTACCACAATAAATAAAAAAGAAAAATGCTGTAATGTGCAGTCAGAACATATGGAAGTACCTGTTTGAGATCCAAAGGGAGTTGGGGAACCAAAATTGCTTGAGACCAGTATCTCTTACTCATTTTACACGTTGCCTGCAGCACCAGCAACCCCCCCCACTGCTACCACCACCACATTTTACCAAAGATGTCAGTGTCATCTTCATATATATGGCCAACTGATTTAGCCCTGACAGAAAAAAAGAAGGACTTCATTCTTCAGTAATGTTAAAACACATTCCCGAGACTTTATTTGGACCTGCTCAGGTCACATAACCATCCCTAAATCAGTCACAGTAGTCAAAGGAATGGAATACTGTGTTGGTTAGGCCTGAGCTATCCAGGGGAAAAGTTAAGCCCTACTGGGTGGATGGACTTCAGAAGAAAAAGATCATATTCTTAAGAAAAATCCAGAAATTGAGAAGGAAGATCTCTTAGTTTGTCAATTCTGGCACATTAACTCAAGGCCTGGGCCTTGATCTCAGACCTTCCCTTATTTTTATTTTTTATTTTTATTTTATTTATTTTTTGCACAAGGCTAGTGCCCTACCACTTAACTCACAGCTCTACTTCTGGCATTTTAGTGGTTAATTGGAGACCAGAATCTCACATACTTTCTTCCCTGGAATACCTTCAAATCACAATCCCTGGATCTCAGCCTCTTGAGTAACTAGCTTTTACAGGCATGAGCAACCAGTGGTTTGGCCTTTGAGCCTCTGTTTCTCCATTTGTAGCATGCAGGTAAGAATCACTATCACTTTTGACTCTGTCCGTCAATGGGCCAGTGTAGCTGAAAGCTGTACCTGAACTGTGAAGTCTGGTGCACAAGAATGGTTACCAAGCAGTTGTTTTTGACCCATCTCTCCTCTGTGTCTCCCTTACAGAACACCTGAAGAAACCACTTGAGGACTACATGGCCCACTTCCCCAGCGTGCGGATTCTGCGAACCAAGAAACGGGAAGGCCTCATAAGGACCCGGATGCTGGGGGCTGCAGCAGCAACTGGGAATGTCATCACATTCTTGGATTCACACTGTGAAGCCAATGTCAACTGGCTACCTCCCTTGCTTGGTAAGCAGGGGTGAGGAGGGGAAGCCTAGAGAGAGCCAGCTTCCAGGGGCTCCAGTCTGCTTCAGGGAGGCCCCATGCCAGCTGCCTTATCTGTTTGAGAGCATCCTGCAGAATGCCAAATAGCATAAGGGATTAGGAGACTCAGGGGTGTTGCAGGAGACCTTAAAAATGCAATCACTGGGGCTGGGAAGGTGGCTCAGTGGTAGAGTGCTTGCCTTGCATGCCTGAGGCCCTGGGTTCGATTCCTCAGCACCACATAAGCAAAAAGAAAAAAGCCGGAAGTGGCACTGTGGCTCAAGTGGTAGAGCGCTAGCCTTGAGCTGAAGAGCTGAGGGACAGCACCCAGGCCAAGTTAAGGCCCACAACCGGACCCAAAAACAAAAAAAAAATGCAATCACTCCTGTCCCTTCATATCACAGAAAGGGAAACTGAGACTCAGAGAAGGTAAGTGTTGGGCAGCTCACTGGTGGCTCATGCCTGTAATCCTAGCTACTCAAGAGGCTGAAAGCTGAGGATCAAGGTTCAAAGTCAGGCAGGAAAGCACCACGACACTCTTATATCCAATTAACCACCCAAAAGCCAGAAGTGGATCTGTGGCTCAGGTGGTAGAGCCCTAGCCCTGAGTGACAAAATCTCTGGCATGGTACCTAGGACCTGAGTTCAAACCTCAAGACCAGCATAAAAGAAAAGAAAATGACAGGGTACTTTCCTTAGATCACTTTAAGTTTTGCAGGGAAGCAAGCTAGCACTGTATACTGTTAAAAGTCATAGAGGCCCAGGGTCCAATGGCCCAAATCTGTAGCTCTAGCTAGTCAGAAGACTGAGATCTGAGGATCAAGTTTTGAAGCCAGCCTGGGCAGGAAAGTCCCTGAGACTGTAATCTCCAATTAACCACTAAGAAAGCTGGCAGTGGAGCAGTGGCTCAGTGGTAGTATACCAACCACGCTGAGTAAAAAAGCTAAGGACAGAGCCCAGGCCCCTGAGTTCAAGCCCTAGTACTGGCACCAAACAACAACAACAACAACAAAAAATCTTTTAGAGGGGACATCTCTATGTCAAAAAGTGGAGTTATTGTTTACTGTGCCATTATAATGAGCCACACAGGTTATACACACCATCTAGTCCTCACAAGAATATGAAGGTTGTTGTTCAAAGAAAGTAAGATTCAGAGATACTGAGTGGCTCTCTTGTCCCTTCAGGCCCTTGGTGTCAAAATCACCAGCTGTCTGGTTCCAAAGTCTGATCTTTTTCATAGTCACACACTGATTCCCAAGTTCAATTCCATCTAGAATTTGTGACAGATATGTGGGGAGCCTGCAGGTAGAAGGCAGCATGACCCAGAAGTATCTGCCACAGCCTGTGGGCAGGGAGATATGGGGATTGGGGACTGGGTGTTGGGTGGCATAGCCACTGGACCAGACCCAAACCAAGGACTTCTATCATGATGAAGCATTGAACCCATGCTGCCAGGCCAGTAAAGTTATCTTCAAACAGACTATCAGGCCAGGGCCATCAGTGCAGCCAGTTGGAGAAATTACAAATCTAGAAAGAAAGGTGAGCTCCTGAAGAGCGAGTGATCATCTGTCCATCACAGAGAGTTTCAGAGAGACCTGAAGTTGATAAACTTTAACAAGGGGTCAGAACCATCTGAGAGAAGCCAGGCGTGGTAGTTAGCATGTATATAATCCCACCTGTTTTACAGGGAGAAAGGAGGATTGTGAGCCTGGAAAAGTTATCAAGACATATCTCAAAAGCAAAATATAAACTAAAGGACTAAGGCTGTGGCTCAAGATATAGATCACTGCATAGCATGTGTGAGGCTCTGGGTTCAATGCCTGATAAAGCGGGGGGAGTGGATTTTTGTTGTTGTTTTGTTGCCACACACTGTGGCTCAGCCTGTAAATGTAACTAGAAAGTTGAGATCTGAGAGTCATTGTTTGAAGCCAGTGCAAAGAGACAAATCCACAGATTCTTTTTTTGGGGGGGGGGGAGGGGGGGTAGTGGTGGTGGTCGTAAGGCTTGAACTCTGGGCTTGGGCACTGTCCCTGAGCTCTTCAGCTCAAGGCAAGCACTCTACCACTTGAGCCACAGTGCCACTTTCCAGTTTTCTGGTGGTTAATTGGAAATAAGAGTCTACAGGACGGGCTATGAAGATGGCTCAATGGAAGAGCTCTTGCCTTGCATTCATGAGGCCCTGGGTTCAATTCCTCAGCACCACATAAGCAAAAAGAAAAAAGAGTCTACGGGACTTTCCTGCCCAGGCTGGCTTTGAACTGCAATCCTTAAGTCTCAGCCTCCTGAGTAGCTAGGATTACAGGTGAGCCACTGGCACAGCAGATCCACAGGTTCTTATCTCCAATTAACAACAACCAAAAAGAAGTTTGGAACTGGAAGACTGGAGGTGTAGTTCAACTGGTAAAACACCAGCCTTAAGCAAAAAAGCTAAAAGATAGTACCCCGGCCCTGAGTTCAAACCTCTCAGTACTGTGGTTTTGTGGTTGCCAATCCTGGAGCTTAAACTCAGGGCCTGGGTGCTGTGCGTGAGCTTCTTTTCTTGTGGTTAGTGCTCTATCACTTGAACAAGAGTTGCACTTCTGGCTTGTTTTTCTTTTTTGGAAAAGGGGAGGTAGTTTAACGGAGATAAGAGTCTCATGGACTCTTCTGCCTGGATTGGCTTTGAACTGTGATCCTCAGACCTCATCTTCCTGATAGTACCAGCATTTTTTAATCACCTAGACTTGTGAAGAAACACTATCGCACCTTACCAGGTTGGTTCTGAGTCAGGAGAAGGGAGTGGGGGGAAATCTCAGGCTGTATTTCTGACCAGCTCCCAATGGATGCTGGTCCAGTGACCACACTGAGGAGTATTGGCACCATTCCAGGGGTGAGAATCAAAAGCCAATCCCACACAATTAGCCAGGGATTTGATTCCTGACCCAGTTCAACAGGGAGTTTTATGATTCGATTACATGCTTCTGACACTCAGCTCTAGGATCTCACAGGCTTTGGGGGAAAAGAAAAGATGTAACCCAGAATTTCTGGTAAATTGTTGATTTAATTAAACCAAGAGACAGTCTACATCTGCTTCTCATTACAGAAAAAGAAAAAAAAGAAAAAGAAAAAGAAAAGCCTCCCCATAAATCGCCTCATTTGTGGTCCTGGAAGAACAAGCCATTTGTAGGGTCATTCCCTGACTCATAAAGAGAATGAAGTAGTGGGCCACGAAGCTGAGCTCCTAATCTAAATAGCCCTTAACTCTGTTTCTATGGAAATGTATGAGGGCAATTTTCATAATCTGCAGACCGCATGGAAGAAACAGCCCCCTCTTTTTATTCAGCTTCCAACAGAAATGTTAGTCTGTAGTGTGAATTTACAAGTCTCTCCCTCTAATAGCAGCAGCTGACAGAGTGCAGCATGGCTATTGTCTGTGAAACCATTAACAACTCCATGCTGGGCTCACTCTGCCTTCTTTCAAGATTAAGTATTTCTGAGCCTAAGGAGGATTTAGCCATCTCAGGAAAGACACTGCTGACCATCATCCTCTTTTCCCTCTTCTTCCTTTTCTTCTTCTTCCTCCTTCTCTCATCTTTTTTCTTTCATCATGGCTCTGATAGTTTCCTTGCATTTTAGGTCATACCCACACTGTCCCTTAGCTTTCTTTGCTCAAGGTTATCACTCTACCACTTGAGCCACAGCTCTCCACTTCTAGCTTTTTTGCTGGTTAATTGAAGAGGACTTACCTGCCCAGGCTTGGCTTTTGAACCTCAATCCTCAGATCCCAGCCTTCTGAGTAGCTAAGATTATATATGTGAGCCAGGCTACAATGGCTCCCATATCCACATGTAAATGTGACTGTTACACCATCTCTGATGGGTGTGTGTGTGTGTGTGTGTGTGTGTGTGTGTGTGTGTGTGTGTGTGTGTGTGTGTGTGTGTGTGTGTGTGTGTGTGTGTGTGTGTGTGTGTGTGTGTGTGTGTGTGTGTGTGTGTGTGTGTGTGTGTGTGTGTGTGTGTATACCAAGGCTTGAACTCAGGGCCTAGGCACTTCCCTTTAACTTTTTTAAAACCCAAGACTGGCATTCTACCATTTGAGCTACAGCTTCACTTCCATCTATGTGCTGATTAATTGGAGCTAAGAGTCTCATGGACTTTCTTGGCCTGGCTGGTTTTGACCACAATCCTTAGATCTCAGCCTCCTGATTAGCTAGGGTGACAGGCATAAGCTACTGATTTTTTTAAGCACTTTGTTGCAGTTAGAAATAGATCAGGCAACTCAGCACAATACACAAATGCATACACTTACGCCACATGACTGACACCCACTGAGAGCCTTTTATCTGTCACACTCTCTCTTATTACCTGAGGTGGGGGGGGGGGGGTGGAGTTTGTTTTTGTTTTTGTTTTTGTTTTTTTGTGCCAGTTCTGAGGCTTGAACTTAGAACCTGCACTACTGTCCCTGAGCTTTTTTGCTCAAGACTAGCACTCTTACCACTTGATCTACAGCTCCACTTCCAGATTTACTGAAGAGTCTCACAGACTTTCCTGTCCAGGAAGGCTTCAAACTATAATCCTCAGATCTCAGCCTCCTGAGTAGCTAGGATTACAGGCATGAGCCACCAGCTCATGGCTTCACTGGTTCATTGGTTCATTATACCCTCATCCCCATCTCTACACACAGTTGATTTCATAACCCATCTATGGATCATGCCTTGAGATTCGAAAAGCAGAATGTAACTCCTTTATGAAACCTGTACTGTACCTTGAGGAAGTGTGGGCCCTGGTAGCTGCTGGTTTGCTCTGGCCCTACAAAGGACCCCCATTGCTAGTCTTGAACTTGACTCCTAGCCCAGAGTAGCCTAGATCCTAGCATGGCCTTCTTGCCCCTATGACAGGTCATCACGTCCAATAACTGCCATAGTCAATGTTTCCTGGAAAGAGGGACTCTAAGGGGAAGCAAATCAATGCTGCAATTCAGTTGGTAGGCTGGGCAGAATAACGGAAGGAGAATTAGTTTCCCCTGGCTGGACAGCTAACTAGGTCAATGCCCTCATTTGCTATCTGGACACCCCCCAGCTTATAGCATTGTCCACTTCCAGATGAGAGGACTCATGACTCCCTGGCCAGTCCATTCTCTCTCCCATAGTTCTGCCTGATTGCCCAGTTGAGCTGAGCACCTCACACCTGTAGTCCTAACTATTCAGAAGGCTGGGACCTGGAGGATCTCAGTTCAGAACCAGCTTAGACAGAACATCCAAGAGATTCTTATCTCCAATTAACCAGCAAAAAACCAGGCTGGAGGCGTGGCTTGAGTGCTAGGGCCTCAGCTGTACCACGTAGGTGAGCAAGGGTAGCTGAGCAAGAGTTCAAGCCTGAAATTAAACTGAGCTTAAGGAGAGCCATCTGCTTGCTGTTTACAGCCCAAGGAGCTGTCAAGACATATGGTCTGCCATGAGGCGCAAGTGTTGGCATGCCAGGCTGCTTACAGCCATGAGTCAAGATTGGGACTTGGAATGAGAAACCTGACAGGGGCAGACTGGAGATTCTCCCAGAAGGAAATCAATGTCTTCCTATAGTGTACTGTTCATCCTCAGGCCTCTGTACACAGTACCATCACACATGGTTATATCGTTCAGAACATCCTGGAAGGCAGGGCCTTGTAGCCCATTTCATAGAGAATGCTGTGAGTTGAAGATGTTATTTGTGGGTCCGCCTCAGGTCTGGAATGGAACACCCTCCCCGCCCCCCCTTCCTCCCCACCACATCCCTGTTTCAAGCCTGCAAGGATCCACCCTTTATCCCTGTAGATTCCCAAACCCAGAGTTCAGAGACATTGTCCAAGAAATGTTAAAAATGACTAGACAGGTGTTGGTGGTTCACATCCTAGCTGCTCAAGAGGATCTGAGAATTGGGTTCAAAGCCAGCTGGGCAGGAAAAAGTCCATGAGACTTTTGTCCCCTGTTAACCACCAAAAAGCTGAAAGTGGAGCTGTGGCTCAAGTAAGAGCCAGCCTTGAATGAAAAAGTTCAGGAACAGTACCCAGGTCCTAAGTTCAAGCTCCAGTACTGGCACCAGAGAGAGAGAGAAAGAAAGCTACAGAATAGAGTGAGCCTTTAGCTCCTACCTCATCTAACAGGCATCTCTTGGCTACTTCAGACCGCATCGCTCGGAACCGCAAGACTATTGTTTGCCCGATGATCGATGTGATTGATCACGATGATTTTCGGTATGAGACCCAGGCAGGGGACGCCATGCGGGGAGCCTTTGACTGGGAGCTGTATTACAAGCGGATCCCGATCCCTCCAGAACTGCAGAAAGATGACCCCAGTGACCCCTTTGAGTAAGTATGAGTGATCCAGGCCCCTCCCAACATACAACTCAACATCATTACACCTCCCTCCCAAAAGCACAGCTTCTGGGCCCTAGTCAGTATAGCTTGTGACATACTGTCAAGCTCCTGGACACCCAAATTGCTCTTTGGAGTCAATATCAGAGTTGTCCAAGCAGCATTTGGGGTGTTAGGAAGGAAGTTGCAAGAGTTCTGGGTTTGGAGCAGCCCCATCATCAAAACTACTCTTGCTGGTGGCTCATACCTGTAATCCTAGCTACTCAGGAGGCTGAGATGTGAGGATCATGGTTCGAAGCAGAGGTGAATAGAGTCCCTCATGCTGTCTGTCTCTCAGGCCTGGTGCCCAGATAAAATCATCATGTGCCAGGCACAGTGCTGAGCTCTGCACCTGACCCAACTCTACCTCCCCCCAGCAACCACAGGCAGGGAATGCAATTATTCCTGCTTTCCAAATGGGCTCCATGAGGTCTCAGGTCACAGAAGCATCTGTCTGCCTTGAGCTTCCCATCATCCTCTTCTGTCCTATTGGAAGTGTTTGAGAAGCCCAGTGGCTGTGGGGAGGAGAAGAGGAGGAGAATCACAGGGGCCTAGGAGAGGATGGGCTTACCTGCGTTAATGATAGCGTGGAGCTGAGCCAATAACAGAGCCACCTTTTCTGCACTTCCTGCTCTTCTTATCAGCAAGGGGTTCACCGTCCCTTCAAGCTGCCCTCTGAGCTCCCATGTTAGAGGGAATCAAGGAGACCTTTGATCTAAGGCCTTTTTGGCCGAACTTATTCCTTGTTGTTACTGTGATAAATGGGCTGAAATTTAGTGGCTTTCACACAACGCTGAAGTTCCAATGGCCGAGAGTCTAACATGAATCTTACCAGCTAAAATAGCTGTTGGGAGAACCCACATTCTTGACTTTCCCAATTTCTGCAGGATGCCCATGTTCCTTGGCTCACACCCCGTCCTCCATAATGCAAGTTAGAGGCATGCCATCTTAAATCCAATTGTTTTCTGTTGCCATCCTCTCCCTTGCTACCTCCTTCATTATAGCATCTCCTTTTCTGCCTCTTCTTCTCCCACCTCCTTTCTTCATCTCTAAGCTCTGTGGTCATGTTGAGCACATGTGATTACATTGAACTTACCAGAATAATTTCCCCATTTCTTGTGGTGGGGGCGGGGGGGGGGGCGGTGTGCACGCATGCACGCTAGTCCTGGGACTTGAACTCAGGGCCTGGATATTGTCCCTGAGCTGAAAGCTAGCACTCTACTATTTGGGCCATAGCTCTACTTCTGACTTTATAAATAAATAAATAAATTTTTTTTTAAAGATTAAAGTGGGCCACAGCTCTGCTTTTGGCATTTTTGCTACTTAGTTGGAGATGAGTGTCTCACAGACTTTCCCAAGTGGCCTCAAACGATGATCCTCAGCTCTCAGCCTCCTGAGCTGCTATAGGAATGAGCCACTAGGGCCTAGCTGATTTCCCCATTTCAATGTCATTAAACTTGATCACCTCTGCAGAGTCCCTGTTGCTTTGTAAGGTTACATATTCATGGTTTCCAGTGATTAGCACGTGGGCATTTGGGGGAGGAGGATGGGGGTATGGCTGCCTCCTCACTGTTGGGACCCTAAATAAATCCCAAGTTCTCTGTGCCTTTACCCTCTTCATCTAAGAAAGGAGGTGAGGAGTGGATAGAGTTCCTGCTGTGCTCCTGATGGCAATCTCTGATGTTGTCAAGGAAGGCTCAAGAAGAGCTGAGGGACTGGGTAATGGGCAGTGGGGGTAGGAACAGAGTCCAGGCACGACTTCAGTGGTTCAGACATTGGCTGTCTTTTGACCATCTTCATTGTATTTACTCACTGCTATTAGAGCTCCTCTTGGTCCAGAGCTATGATTTAGCCAAAATTATGCCATGCAAAACCAGCGCCAGCCTCCAAGCCTGATCCTCAGTTCACTTAAATTCTTGAAGAATAAGACTAATAGTAAGCCAGATGCCCATGGCTTATTCTTGGAATCCTAGCTACTCAGGAGACAAATCCAGAGACTTCCATCTCCCATTAACCAGCAAAATACTAGACTGGAAATATGGTTCAAATGATAGAGCCATGAGCAAGACAACCAAGCAAAGTGTAATACCTGGTTGGTTAAAAATCAGCCTTTATGCTGGGCACCATGGCCTCATACTTGTAAATCCTAGTTATGAGGATTGTGGTTTGAAGCCAGCCTGAGAAGAAAACCCATGAAGATCTTATCTCCAACTAACCAGCACAGTGGAGCTGTGGCCCAAGTGGTAGAGTGCTAGCCTTGAGCCAAAAAGCTGAGGAACAGCACTCAAGCCCTAGGACTGGCTCATGTGTGCGCACACGCACACGCGCGCACACACACACACACACACACACACACACACACACACACACACACACACACACACACACACACACACACACACACACACACACACACACACACACACACACACACACACACACACACAGCCTTTAGGAAGAGAAGTTGTAGGTCAGAAAGAGGAAGGGCCTTCCTGTCCCAGATAGACCTGTATTTAAGAAGCAGCCATGTGGGACACCACTAACCACCAGGAGAGTCGCGTCATCAGGCTGCAGGACACGTGTGTCCTCATGTCATGTTCTTCTTCCTTGACAGGTCTCCTGTGATGGCCGGCGGCCTCTTCGCCGTGGATCGGAAGTGGTTCTGGGAGCTGGGTGGGTACGATCCAGGCCTGGAGATCTGGGGAGGAGAGCAGTATGAAATCTCCTTCAAGGTGAGTCCACACTCTGGAAGCCCCCTTCTCCTGGGCAGCCTTCTTAGCCCCAATCCTGGTGGGCTGCCTGTTGAGCATTTGAGGCCTGAAGGGTTCTGTAGCCTATTCTGCTTCTCAGATAAATTTAGGGTACTTCTTTGAGTGGGGGTACATCGGGGGCAAAAGCTGCTTGTGGGGTACCCTTGGGCTGCCGAAGGCTGATCTCCAGCACTGCTCTGACTGGCCTTTGTTTTGCATATCTTCGTAAGATGCGAAAGGCAGACATCGTACCATACAGGCCTTGAGCAATACTCTGCTCTGAGAATGGTCCCATAGCTTCCAGATTGGCCTCAGTGATTCCTGGCCACCTCTCAAATTGTTTTGTGTCTGTTACTGCAGGCGTTTGACACAAGGACTAGTGGAGAAAATCTCTAGTCATAGAATACAAGAAGCCTAGATTAAAGGTCTAAATCCATCACTCAATAGCTGTGTGACTTTGGGCAAGTTAGATTATTTCTCCAAGCCTTCTTTTTTTCCTCATCTGAAATATGGTAATGATGCTGATGATGATGATGACGATGATAGTCTGGTGCCAGTGGCTTAGGCCTGTAATCCTAGCTACTCAGGAGGCTGAGATATGAGGATTGCAGTTCAAAGCCAGCTGGGATAGGAAAGTCTATAAGACTCTTATCACGAATGAACCACCAAAAATGCCAGAAGAGGAGCTATGGCTCTAGTGGTAGAGCACCAGCCTTGAGCACAAATGCTCAAGGACATTGCCCAGGAGGCCCTGAGTTCAAGGTTTAGGGTCAGCACTAATAATGTTTATAATACTTCTCTTACAGAAGTCCTGTGAAAACTAAGTGAGATAATATGGAGAAAGTGTTTAGCATGCAGCCAGGAACACAGCCAGCAATTAATAATTGGCAGGTGTTATTAAAGATGTAATGAATAGATGTTTACTGTAAGCTGCCTTAATTAGCCTGTTAGGCCATAGAAGCTGTCTGACAGTAATTGTAAAGAAGTTACTAGTTAATTAATTATCAGTTAGGAACTTGAGTCCACATTCTCTTCTTTATTTGTGGGACTCTGCCTTGCTCTAAGATGAAGAAAGCTAGGCCTAATGAGGAGAAAATTGGTTTGCCCTGTGCTTGTATGGTTGAGGACTTGGCTAAGGCAGATACCAGCCCATGAGCAGTGTTCCCCTCTTGAGCCATGACTTTGGGGCTAACCTGATAGCCAAGATCAGATTCTAGTTCTGCGTCTACCTACCAGCTGTGTGATCATGGGCCAGGACTTCTTACTTCCCTAAGCCTTGCTTCTATAACATGGATTTAGTGGGTGCTGGTAGCTTACGCCTGTAATCCTGGCAACTCAGGAGACTGGGATATGAGAATCACAGCTCAAAGCCAACTTGGGCAGGAAAATCCATGTGAGTGATTCTTATCTCCAATTAATTTTAAAATTAAAAAACAAAACAAAACAGAGTAGAGTTGTGACTCAAATAGACCATTGGCCTTGAGCAAAAAAGCTAAGGGAACAGTGCCCAGACCTTGAGCTCAAGCTTTAATACCAGTACTCACACAAAAAAGGGTTTAGTGATACTTTCATCTTCAAGGTGGTTGAAAAGATTAAATGAGACCCTGCTCCTTAGGTACATTTTAATAAATATCCTAAAGATTATGATCATAACTCAACATATTATTGTGCTCTGTAACACTGGTTGAATAGTACAGAAGTGAAGAACACAAATTCTTGATTAGCAAATCAAAAAAATTACTAGAATTATGCTGATATATAATCTTGTTTGAGGCTTTTGTTTGTTGTTTGGAGATGGGGGGGGGGTCCTCACCCTGCAGTGCAGGTTGGCCTCAAACTCTCGTTCCTCCCGCCTCAGCCTCTCAAATGCTGGGATTATAAGATGTACTAACCTTGCCTGTTGAAAATACTGTTCAGGTTTGAAAAGCAGTCTGTGTCTGTTTTCATGATCTTGAAAGTTGTCTGCCCTGAGGGAGCCAGTCCCCCGAAGGAAACTAATATTAATATCCAGAAGTAATATTCAAAATATTTAACAACTGCAATGAAATAAGCAATAAGCAATTGGAACAGATGTCGTTACAAACAGTGCGTGTGATAGCTGAACTCCAGCCAGGGAGGAGCTTGCCCAACCTGACACAATAATCTGACTTGAATTAGCCACTTTTGGTCCATTGGTTGGGGCTGCCCTCTTCTCTTTCTGTGTTATATATTCTGAAGCTAAAGCCAAGTTTATCCAGAAAAGTGTAATATTTGATTAATCATGTCTGCTTGGGTGCAGGTTTGGTGCTTAATGGTACATAGGTCATTTATTAGTAGCCCTAGCTCATGAAATCTCATTTTCCAAATAGTACATACATTCCATGAGTACCAGTGAAATCAGCAGAGTTTTAACTTTGCAGTCAGTCCTCCCAAATTTGTCTTCTGGACCTCTATGTATGAAATACTCTTCCAGATTGGTTCCCAGAAATGAACCCTTTGAATCATGAATTCTTAACCATAAATTTCAGTGAGGTAGGGATCACATTCTATTCCAGTCAGTGCTACCTCCCTAGTACCTAAAGGATTGCCTTCACATGGAAAGTCACTTCATCAGTCTCTGTTGGCTGAATGCTTGGAGCAGCTGTGTCACTGGCCAGAACTAGCTCCCAAGCTTCTGTAGCTCCTTAGTCAACAAGTCAGAAGCTCCTCCTGCAGAACAGTGACTAGAGAAAAATATGCACAAAGAGCTTTTGTGCCAGGTATGGTAGCTCACGCCTGCAATCCTAGCTACTCAGGAGGCTGAGATGTGAGGATCGCAGTTCAAAGCCAGCCTAGGCAGGAAAGGCCGTGAGAGTCTTATCTCTAAAAAACCACTCCGAGAGGCTGGGAAGGTAGCTCAGTGGTAGAGCGCTTGCCTTGCATGCATGAGGCCCTGGGTTCGATTCCTCAGCACCACATAAGCAAAAAGAAAAAAAGCCGGAAGTGACGCTGTGGCTCAAGTGGTAGAGCGCTAGCCTTGAGCTGGAGAGCTGAGGGACCGTGTCCAGGCCCAGAGTTCAAGCCCCACGACTGACAAAAGAGAGAGAGAGATTTTGTGAGTGTGTGTACCAGCCCTGGGGCTTTGAACTCAGGGCCTAGGCACTGTTTCTGAGCTTTTTTTGCTCAAGGCTAGCACTCTACCACTTGAACCATAGGTCTATTTCTGTCTCTCTCTTTTTTTTTTTTTTTAATAGTTACTTGGAGATAAGTCTCTCATAGACTTTTCTGCCCAGATTGGCTTCAAACCATGATCCTTAGATCTCAGCCTCCTGAATAGCTAGGATTACAGGTGCAAACCACTGGTGCCCAGTCACAAAGGAATGTCTTAAACCCAAAGCGATTCCGTTCTGTGGGTTTCAAAGGCCCATCTAATGTCGCTCATCAGGCAATTATAGCAGAACAAATGGCATTTTTCCCCCTCCACACAGTTTATTTACAAAAGACTTGGTAATGAAGCTGTACTGGAAGTCTCTCATCCAGGAGAGAGAAGGCGTCTGGCTCATGTTTCCATTTTGATCCAATTATATCTGTCACTCTCCAGGGGAAACAAGGCGATGTAATGAGCCGGCTCTGAGCTCTGGAAGGCAGAATTTTATCCCTTGGCTCCCTCTCTCCTGGCTTGGAGAACCCAAGTTCTGGAGCCAGCGACAGCCCATCTGCCAGCCCACTTGTATCCCACCCCAGGGAAAGTCTGTCCACCGACAACGGGCTCTAGTGGGCCCAGTCATCTGCCCACAGCTCCTTGCTCACATGGAGTGTCTGCCACAGCCAAATATCTCCCAAGGGCTCATTTTTCTCTGATTAATTTCTGCTAGATTTCTTTCCTCCCTCCCTCCCTCCTTTCCTTCCTTCCTTCCTTCCTTCCTTCCTTCCTTCCTTCCTTCCTTCCTTCCTTCCTTCCTTCCTTCCTTCCTCTCCTCTCCTCTTTCCCTCCTTTTCTCTTTCCCTCCCTTCCTCCTCAGTACTAGGACTTAAACTCAGGGCCTGGTGCTATCCCTGAGCTTTTTTGCTCAAAGCTAGCACTCTGACACTTGGCCCATAGCTCTAAAAACTTTTCCTGCCTGCCTGGCTTTGAACTGCAATCCTCAGATCTCAGCCTCCTGAGTAGCTAAGATTATAGGCATGAACCACTAGCTCCCAACAACTCCATTTTTCTTAGTGACACAGTGACACTAGTCTGAAAGGCACAAGTGTCTGCTCCAAAATGAAGAGAAATTGATACGTGTCATCAGGACTCAGGGATGAATACTTCGGCTCTGGTTTCTGATCATGTGTTTAACCTGATGGGAAATCCTCAGAAAAGACGTTTGAAAAATCTGTAGAAGAGGTAATGGCTCTCCCACACACACACCCCTCTCACCCCCTAGCACAGCTTTTGTTCTGCCTGGAAGTTACAATCCTTTCAACTCTCAGTGGTTAAATAAGTCTTGGATTTCAAAGCCAAGCATCCAGTCCCTTCATGAGCTGTCCCTGCTTCTCTCTCTCCCTCTCCCCATTTTTTCTTGCACTCCATTGTACTACTCTGAACTCTCTGCCACAGATGACCCAAACCAAGTCAATCGGTCTGACTGATGCAAAAAGCTAGATCTAATGGGTCTACGCAGCTTCCAGGGTAAACTACTACACGCAGGATCCAAGGACTAGCCCTTCTCCTCTGCTGTCACTCTCTGAGGACTTTACCTGGCTTTGTGACCTATAGACCCTCCCTGGAAAGGGTCTGTATTTCCCATCACTCCGCAGAAGACTCCAGATTGAGTCTTCTTGGCCTGCCAAATGTCTTGTCTATCACTAAGCAACATCCTAACCAGGCAGTGGATGTGGGAGAGGACAAGCCATAGACACACCTCATCCAGCACCTCAGGGCTGTGGCTAGTAGCAGGTGCAGGTGCCATACGATCTTTAGAAGCCCACATGGTTCACTGTCTCTGAAGCACCTTTTCTTTTCTTTTCTTTATGGTTTGTTTGGTTGGTTGGTTGGTTTTTGTTGTTGTTGTTGTTTGTGGGGCTTGAACTTAGGGTCTGGGCACTGTCCCTGAGCCTCTTTTGCTCAAGGCTCACACTCTACCACTTGAGCCACAGTGCCACTTCCAGCTTTTTCTGTTTATGTGGTACTTAGGAATCGAATCCAGGGCTTTTTCGTGCTAAGCTAACAATCTACCACTTGAGCCACATCTCCAGTTGCAGCTTTTGCTGGTTCATTTTGGAGGTAGGAGTCTGGCAGCTTTCCAAACTGAGATAGCATTGAGAAATCCTAAGTCACACTACTGGAAGTTGGAAGCTTGTCTGTCACTTGGTGTGAAAAAACTTTCCATTTCCCCCCCTAGCCCTGTGGCCCCATCTTTGGGTAATGTTGTGTGGTGGACAAAGAGCTCAGGTCGGAAGTGACGCTGTAGCTCAAGTGGTAGAGCGCTCGCCTTGAGTTGAAGAGCTGAGGGACAACGCCCAGGCCCAGAGTTCAAGCCCCACGACCAACAAAAAAAAAAAAAAAAAAACTATATAGAGCACAAAGAGCTCAGTGGGAAGGCAGGATCCCAATTTCTCCATGGGGTCTGTTCTCCACCCATGTGGGGACCCCAGCCTGATCCCATCACTCTGCCTCCCCGGCCCTGATACCCAGATACTGCTGTCCTGGTTTTCTTCCTTCTCCGTGAGACGGGGCCTTTGTCTTACATAGATGGAGATGGTATACATTAAGGTGGCAGTGTAAGGGTAAGCAAGAAGGGAACTGCACTGCATCCAGAGGGTTCAAATATCTTCGACTGTGATCTGTAAGAGAGAGAAAGCATCCAAGCAGAGCCACGTGGCTTAATGAGATTGAGAAAGATGACGCTCTGGGGCAATGTAAGTGGATAGATCATTTGTGAAGAGCAGTCTTGCAAAATCGGTTACATTTCAGAGCGCACACATCCTTTGCCCTGAAATCTCATTCCCATGAGTTTACCCCAGAGACACAGTGCATAGACGAGCAATGATCTAGGAAGAAGCTGTTAGTTGGAGTATTACTGTCAGTTAGGTAAGATGGTCTGTGACCCAAATGCATTTCCTTAGGGGATAAAACACATTAGAGAATACTTAAATGATGGAATACTACATAAAAGAAGTTATATGAGCCAGGCACTGGTAACTTACGCCTTTCAGCCTAGCTATTCAGGGGGCTGACATCTGAGGATTATGATTTAAAGCCACCCCAGGCAGTTAAAGTCTGTGAGACTCTTATCTCCAGTGAACAACCAAAAAGCTGGAAATAGAACTGTGGCTCAAGTGGTAGAGAACCAGTGTTGATTGAAAGGGCTAAATTCAAGCTCCAGTACTGATGAGCACGCACACACACACACACACACACACACACATAGAAGTTAGATACCTCCAAGTTTTAAGATATTAGTATACTCATTACCTTACTCATCTAACTGTAACCCCTTTGTATAGTATTTTTACAGTAAAAACATTTAAAAAACAAAAGATATTAATAAAAATATGTGTGCATAGATGTGCATACATATAATGTGATCTTCTGTTCAAGGTTGTTTTTATTTTTGTTTTGTTTTTTTGCTGGTCCTAAATCTTGAACTCAGAGCCTGGGCACTATCCTCGGAGCTTTTTTTACTGTTCTACCGCTTGAGCCAAAGCTTTACTTTGGGCTTTTTTGCTGATGATTCATTGGAGATGAGAGTCTCACAGACTTTCCTGCCTGGTCTGGCTTTAAACTATGATCCTCAGATCTCAGGCTCCTCAGTAGCTAGGATGATAGGCATGAATCACCAGCACCCGCCTCTCACATACATTCTAACAATTGTTTGAACCATTTGCCCAATTCTATGATGAGCTCTTTCACTGCCAGAATGCCAGTGAAGAATCTCCCAGGGGAAGGCCTGGCCCAGTGGTACCTCCTGGGTCTATTCTAGAGTTACAGGGCACAGCCATTGTCTTAAGTGGCCAGAACAGGTGCAGGAACCCATGGGGCCAGCCTGCAGGGGCAAGAGAGAGATGGGAATCTGTAGGAGGGTTCAAGAGGAGATGGCCCTTGGGCCTGGTTTCCCGGAGGGAACTCGTGGGATCTGAAAAGATACAGGAACCCTTAGGGCTGCATGGGAAAAGGCCAGTCCAGGACTGAACAGTCTGATGCAAATAAACATGAATATGATCACTAAAATGTTTGGTTTTCCTTATATAAAAGTCACAGTTCTGTCCAGAGATTGAGTGAAATAGGATATATAAAAATAAGACGGGCTGGGAATGTGGCTTTGTGGTAGAATGCTGTGGCTCAAGTGGTAGAGCACTAGTCTTGAGCACAGAGAGGCACAGGGACAGCACCCAGGCCCTGAGTTCAAGCCCCAAGACTTTCAAAATAAAATAAGGCAAGTGGAGTTCTAGTGGGTCATGCCTGTAATCCTGGCTACTCAGGAGGCTGAGATCTGGAGGATTATAGTTCAAAGCCAGCTGGGGGAAAGAAAAACCTATGAAATGCTTATCTCCAATAAACTTCCAGAAAGCTGGAAGTGGAGCTGTGGCTCAAGTGGTAGAGCACCAGCCTTGAGTGAAATAGCTAAGGGCCAGGCCCTACTTCAAGCTGGCAGCCAAAGAAAGAGAGACAGAGAGAGAGAGAGGAAGGGGGGGCAGAGAGAGAGAGAGAGAGAGAGAGAGAGAGAGAGAGAGAGAGAAATTACACTGGGCGCTGGTGGCTCATGCCTGTAATCCTAACCTCTCAGGAGGCTGAGATCAGAGGATCGAAGTTCAAGGCCAGCCCGGGCAAGAAAGTCTGGGAGACTCTTATCTCCAATTAACCACCTGAAGTGGCTATGTGGCTCAAGTGGGAGAGCTGTGGCCTTGAGCTGAAGAGCACAGGGACAGTGCCCATGCCCAGAGTTCAAGCTCCACAATCAACAACAACAACAACAAAAACAGAAATCACAAAGCAAGCTACAAGTCAAGAACTAAGATTTCCTAAGCACTAAGTATTAAAAAGAAAATGTATGCTTCATTCCCCACTAAGACTTTTGAAATCTTCAGCTGCTCAACTCTGGGACTGTGTTGATGAGTTGTACCCTCATGTTAAATGAACCATCCATCTATGCCTCCTTTGCTTCTTGTAACCAAACAAACACCAGCACAGAAATGTTCACCACAATATTATTTCTGAACCAAAAATAGAAATAACCTAAATGTCCCATAGGAAAATAACTGAATTGATTCACCACATTTTTAAAAAATACTATGAAAAGGGGCTGGGAAGGTGGCTCAGTGGTAGAGCGCTTGCCTTGCATGCCAGAGGTCCTGGGTTCAATTCCTCAGCACCACATAAGCAAACAGAAAAAAGCCGGAAGTGGCGCTGTGGCTCAAGTGGTAGAGCGCTAGCCTTGAGCTGAAGAGCTGAGGGACAGCGCCCAGGCCCAGAGTTCACGCCCCACGACCGGACCCAAAAAAATATAATAATAAAATAAAATATTATGAAAAATATTCATGATTTATTAGACAAAAATCAAAATACAAAACTCTATGAGATATGAAGCCGGGCACTAGTAGCTCACACCTATAATTCTAGCCGAGATCTGAGACTCAAGGTTCAAAGCTAAGCCCAGGCTGAAAACTGTGAGAATCGTATCTCCAACTAACCAGTAAATTAAACCCACAAGTGGAGATGTGGCTCAAGTGGTAGAGCATCAATCTTGAAAGAAAAAGCCAAAGGACTCATAAAAACCTAAGTTCAAGCTCCAGTACTAGCACCAAAAAACACACACACAAAAACAAACTATCTAAAAGTTGTAACATACATATATATGTATGAGAGAGAGAGAGAGAGAGAGAGAGAGAGAGAGAGAGAGAGAGAGAGAGAGAGAGAGAGAGAGAGGGAGAGGGAGAGGGAGAGGAATAGGGAGAAAGTGTGTGTGTGTTGGGGGGGAAAAGGCAGACATAGAGACATGCTGCTACCCAATGCCCAGAACATCTCAGCAACAAGCCACCTCAGAAGAAAGTGGGGTGCCAGTTTGAACATCCAGGGGTGCAGGCTGTTTGCTGGAAGGGCAGAGAAAAGCTGTGTCCGGTCTAGAGACAGGCCACTGGTATTGAAGGGGGTCTGCCCTGGCGCTAGATCAGCCCTGAAGTAGCCATACAAGAGGGAGAAAGACCATCTCAAATAGCAAGGGACAGCCTGGAGCCACCAGCCTATAGCGCCTGCGTGTCCTTCCCCAGTCCAGCTGCAGTGTGCCTGGCACACAGCCTCCTTCCCCTGCTCCCTTGAGATGAGGCTCCCTTCCCCTTCATTTATGACTACTGTTGCCTGAGGTGGTTCTTACGATAGCTTCCTCACAGGGGTCTTGTGGGAGAAATGGAATAGTATAGGTATTGGGCCTGGAAACAGACACAAAGGAGACACTGGTGAGTGGCAGCCTTCATGGCCATGAGCCTCCTGTTTGGAAAAGAAGTAGAAGAGCAGGAGATGAAGCACAAGGGCCTGGGTTCTAGCGGTAGCTCCATCAGCTAGTTGCTATGTGGCCTTAGGAAAGTGGCTTTACCTCTCTGGACTTCTTCTCTAATGTGGAAATTCAACAATCCTTACTTCCTAATGCATTTTTGTGTGTGTGTGTGTGTGTGTGTGTGTGTGTGTGTGTGTGTGTGTGTGTGTGTGTGTGTGCGCACATATGCATATTAGTCCAAAATATATCCAAAGTTTAGCTCTGAGCCTGGAAGATGATAAATATCCATGAACGGTTGGCTCTGAGCATAGCACTGTAGTGGTTGTGACTGGATTGCAATAGCAGAAGGACAGACTCAGGAAAGAGCTTCAAGGCTTACAAGACTGGTTAAAGATCTTGGCCTCGGGCCCAGATCCAAAATACTCTGTGAGACCTTGGGCTCACCTGCCCTTTCTGCTGAACTTTTTTTTATTTCCTCATCTCCAAAGGAGCACTTAATAATCCCAGCCTGGCAGGGCTGGAAGCAAACAGACAGACTGTGAGATGCTAGCCGGAGTCACCAGAAAGAGGAGGTCACTGTCCCGGTGTGCAGTGTTGATTCTGTATCACTGGGTCTGCCTTTGGCACCTGGTTTCTGATCCATCCCTTCTGACAAAGTTTGAAAACAAAGGCCAGTGACCAGGGCATGTGTGGCTTATACTCAATTACTGGGAAGAACACCTGTAGCCTCCCCCCCTCCCCAGAAAGTTGCTTCTCAGCAGCCTCCTCCTGTGCTATCATGGCAGCAGAGAGGGTAGGAGACACACACACACACACACACACACACACACACACACACACACACACACACACACACACACACACACACACACACACACACACACACACACACACACACACACACACACACACACACACAGAGTTATTTTCTACTTTGGTGTATGTGCACATGTGCCTCAGTCCTGAAACTTGAACTCAGAACCTGGGCACTGTCCATTAGCTTTTTCACTCAAGAATGGCGCGCTACCCCTTGAGCCACAGCTCCATTTGGGCTTTTGGCTGGTTAATTGCACGTAAGAGTCTCACAGACTGGCCTGCTCAGACTAGTTTGGAACCGTGATCCTCAGATCTCAGCCTCCTGAGCAGCTAGGATTATAAGCGTGAGCCACCGGAACCTAGCGGGAGCTTCTTTGCTAGGGGAACTGGATGGTACTATTGCACGGCCCCATTTCCCTGTGACTACATGTAGCTAGCCCATAGTGTCTCCCACACTTCGCCTTAACCTTGGTTCAGCCTCACCTCATCTGAAAGAGGTAGCAAGTGCGCATGTGCGCTTTTCCCACTTAGCAGGTGAGGAAGCAGGCTTTTATTTAGATTGATTAAAAAATTTTTTTTTCTTAAGTGCTGGGTGCCAGTGGCTCATCCTAGCTCTTCAGGAGACTGAGATCTGAGGATCACAGTTCAAAGTCAGTCCAGGTAGGAAAGTCCATGAGATTTGTATCTCCAGTGAACTTCCAAAAAGCCAGAAGTGGAGCTGTGTGGTTCAAGTGGTAGAATGCCAGCCTTGAGCAAAAAAAAAGCTCAATGACAGCACCCAGGCCCCAGAGTGCAAGACTGGTACCCCTACCCCCCCTACCCCCCAAAAAAACCTACCACTTGCTTAAGCACCAGTGTTAGATTAGAACTCAGTACTCATTACAGACCCCTGTGTGTCTCCACCAAGCCTGGCACTTCTAAGCACAGTAGGGGTGCTGAGCTACTGCTGGTAATTCACATTGTTTTCCAAGCACAGCTAATTAGGGTTAAATTCACTGGAGTCCCTTGCCGAGTTCCAAGTCAGCCATTTCCTAGCAGGGAGGTCAGTGTCTGCCCCTCCTCCCTCCAGCCCCTTTTGTGTTCTCCAGATACACATCACTTCTGTGTCTTCCCTCCTTGGTTTCAGAGATAAGAGCAAGTAATTGTCTTTTATAGACACCGTAATGAAACCTGTCATCACACAAAAGAAGTTTGCTAATAAAATGAATCACAGCAGCACTGAAGGTGAATAGAAAACCGGCTTTTTACAATCCGATCTCTGCTTGTTCGTGGCACGCATTTGTTAGAGAGAAGTGTCCTTTGATAGAAGAACAGAAGGGGACCAAGATTCAAGATTTGAGCTGGTAGGGCATGTTTAAGAGCTGGAGGCTGTATGTCTGATAAGGGGACCGAGGAAGCATAAGGGAAGAGCTAGATGATGGCAAAAGCTGGCACCAGATACTAGATGCCACAGGGAGAGGGCCTGAAAAAATGGAACCTGTATTTTCTCATCTCAAATATAATGGGGTCCTGAGCTTGAGTACCCAGGAGGCTGAGATGTGAGGATCGCAGTTCAAGAAAGTCAGTAAGACTGATCCCCAGGAAAACACCAAAAAGCTGGAGTGGAGATGTAGCTCAAGTGGTAGAGTGCTAGCCTTGAGCAAAAGAAGCTCAGGGACAGTGTCCAGGCCCTGAGTTCTAGCCCCAGACACACACAAGAGCCACAGGGTTTGAGATCTGGCCCCTCTTCACCCCATGCCCTGTCTTGACACCTCTCCATCTACATCTCTAGCTTTTATCTCCCTGGAAAAAGAGACTCCCCGCATCCCATCCCAACCCCCTCACCCCCCACCCCACCCCCGTCTTGGCATCCTGTGTCTCCAGGAGCACAGTTGAAGGCCATGTGTTGCAAGATGGAGGTGACAATTATAGTGAGAAATTCTCTGGCCTCCTGTGTCTGTCCCCCTTGTGAACTAAGAAAAAAACCCAACCAGAATCCATCCTGAAAGATGGAAATGAAACTTTCTGCCCAAGAAATATTAAAACCTCCTGCCTGAAGCTCATGACTTACATTCTTGCTAAAATTACCAGAAAGGGGTAAAAAAGTTATGTGAGCCATTTCCTTCAGAGGCTAAAGAACTGATGACAAGACTCACCCTTCCCTGCAGTCAGAAACCTGCTCCAAGCCTCAGAATCAGGCTTCATCCATCTGCTCCCATTGAAAGTCTACAGGACAGACTGGCATAAGCCAGGTACTGCACCAGGCACAGGGGGTCAGTAGACCCAAGTGTGATCCAAGACCCCTGCCCACACTGACCCTCCATCTAGGGAACACGGAGGGACTAGAAAGCTCTCTCACACTGAAAGCGACAGAAAATGATCTTCAGTTAGTAATAGCCAAGTACAGGGTGGGCAGGGAGGGTACTGTCTCCCTTTGACCCTCCATCCCAAACTAGTGCATATGGGGACCACCAAATCCATTCCCACTGGGCACCAGTGGCTCAACATCGGTAATCCTAGCTTCTCAAGAGGCTAAGATCTGAGGATCGTGGTTCAAAGCCAGCCTGCGCAGGAAAGTCTGTTGCAAGACTCTTAGCCTCTGGTCAACCATCAAAACAAGCTGGAAATGGAGCCGTGGCTCAGTGGGTCAGTCGGAGGTGTAGTGGCCGCCTGTGTGAGATGCATTCTGGGTAGCCTGTGCTGGACAGTCCCCCCGGGATTTGGGAACCAGCCTCAGGTTTAATCTCTGGAAGCGGCTCACATTCTAAGTCTACTCCATCCTGTTCTAGGCACAGGGATCATGGAGCTGAGCCTAGCATCCCACACCAGGATTCTTCTGGACAACCTCTCAGCAGGTCAAGGTTACCTTGGTCCCTTGGGTATCTTAGGCTGATAGCCTAAGAAGAAGAGGTCCCAGCAAAGAGAAAGCTCTGGAAATGGGTCTTCCACCTACACAAAGGCTCCCCCTGCTGGTCAGAGCTGGAGATGCAGCTTTGTAAATTAATCCTAGTTGAATGTAGAGTCCTGAGAGTTGGACACAGGCCTGGTCAGCTGCCCAGAAAACGGTCAAAAAATAGAGCAAGGCAATGTCTCCCCCACCCCCACCCCCCACTGCATCTTCCGAGAACTTCTCTCCCCTCTGGAAAGGAAGAAGGGCAAGCCAGGTGCGACCTGGACAAAGAGCTGCAGACCAGAGACATCCATTCCACATCCATCACTTTATATAAAGGGAAGAATTATTGTTACGAGATGCTGGCGCCTGATCAATATCTCCTGCTTTGAAAATAAACTTCTTGGCTTGGCCTTGACATTAATCTACCATCAGGAGCCCATTATCTGGAGAGCAATGTTCTGTTCTATTGACTTGCTCGAGTTTTTTTGGTTGTTTTTTTTTTTCCTCTCCCAAGATCAGAACATAATTGCTTTTCTCCAAGCAGCACTTTTACTAATTGCAACCTCATGTATTGTCTCTCTTGGGAAAGCCGGGACAGAGCACGTCCAAGCTAGACAGTCAAGACAGCTGAACCAAAGAGCTTCCAGTGTAAGGCAAAAACTGCCCTTATGAGAAACTGACCTTATGAGAACCTCCATTACATCATGAACTCTGACCCCTCACCTTCATCCAGCCATTCAAGGTAGCAAGGGCTCTTTTTGCACAGAATTGGGATATTGGATGTCTCTTATGACAAACGTTCTTCCCTTCATCCATAAGAGGGAGACTATGGAAACAGGGTTAAAAAGAATTCCCAGGACTGGGAGTGTGGCTAGCATGCAGGAAGTCCTGGGTTTGATTCCTCAGTACCATGTACATAGTAAAAGCTGGAAATGGCGCTGTGGCTCATGTTAGCCTTGAGCAAAAGAAGCTCAGGGACAGTGTCCAGGCCCTGAGTTCAAGTGCCAGGACTGGCACACATAAAAAATAATTCCCAGATGTCAAGCTGGGCACCATTTTAGGCTCACACCTGGAAATCCTAGCTATTCAGGAGGCTGAGATCTGAGCATCTCGGTTCAAAGCCAACCAGTGAAGTCCATGGGACTCTTATCTCCAATTCACCACCAAGAAGCTGCAAGTGGATGGATGTGGCTCAAATAGTAGAATGCTAGCCTTGAGTGAAATCACCAAGGGGCAGCATCCAGGCCTTGAGTTCAAGTCCCATGTGGGTACTACAATAAAACTACGTTAAAGTTGGGGCTCCCCTCTTACTAGCTCAGGCCTCAGACAAGTATCTGAGCTTCTCTGGGCCTTGTTCTTCAGGAAACTCTCAGCTCTCGCTCTCTCTTCTCTCCCCCCTCTCCCCTTCCCTGCTCCCTCTCTCCCTCTGCCTCCCTCTCTCCTTTATACCTCTCCACCCCTCATCCCTCTCTACCTCTTTCTACCTCTCCTCTCTCTCCCTCTCCTGAAGCTACTACTGTCTTCTCTTGCCACTAGTTCTGGGACCCTGACTGCCCTGCTGAGATGTTCTCTGGGGAATACTGAGCTGTGATCGCCTGCCCCTTGCATGGGGAAATGGAGGCACACACAGCAACTTTTTTTTTTTTCTTCCCTTCTCACTGTGCAGGTGTGGATGTGTGGGGGACGCATGGAGGACATTCCCTGCTCCAGAGTGGGCCATATCTACAGGAAGTATGTGCCGTACAAAGTCCCCGCTGGAGTCAGCCTGGCCCGGGTAAGGAGGGGCTGAGGGGCGAGGGGGGGTTGGGGACAGGCTGGGAGGGACAGTTGGCTGTATGGGTTACTAGATATGAAGAGATGCCCCTTTCTCCAGGTGAAAGCCAATTATTTATTTATTCATGGTTGTAGGGCTTGAACTCCGGGCCTGGGCACAGTCCCTGAGCTCTTTGGCTCAAGGCCAACACTCTACCACTTGACCTACAGCACCACTTCCAGTTTTCTGGTGGTTCAGTGGAGATAAGGGTCTTATGGACTTGCCTCCCCTGGTTGTCTTTGAACCAAGATCCTCAGATATCAGATTATTGAATAACTAGGATTACAGGCATGACCCAGTATGTAGTGAAAGCCAATTTAAAAGGAACTTACCTAAAATAAACCTTCACGTGGACACTTTATAGGCTGTGTGACATTGGAAAATTCACTTAACTCCTCTGAGCTTTTGTTGAATGAGAGCTAATTCTCTCCAGCCCTTAAGCACTGCCAGGAAAATGGTAGCAACCATGGAGAGTCGCAAAATAGGTCAGGTAAAATACTTTTTTTTTTTCTGATCCTGAAATCAATTGAACCCAGAACTTCACACTTTCTAGGCAAGTGTTCTCCCGCTGAAGCTCCGTCCCTATTTTCATATGTTTAGGTTAATTTGGATTCAATATGAATGTGTATGTCTGTGGGAGACTGATTGTATCTACAGCCTTAGGGAGGGAGTTGCCTATCAATCACAGCAAACTTGCAATTTCACAGATTTTTTTTTTACATAGGCCGAAGGTAGAGTAGATCCAGCCAGGTGTAAGCTAAGTGGTAATACAGATCATGTAAGTGATTCAAAGTTCCTGGGGGATGATGGGGCTGATAAATAAATGGCAGATTTCTCTTCCCCACATTCCCCACTATCATCACCCAACAAGATACGTCAGGCTTTCTGTGGCCAGTGGCTACAAAAGGAAACCCATTCACTGGGAAATTTGGGGTTTTGTTGTATTTTTTGAGGGGCGGTGTTAAGGGTAAGGTGTAAGTTTTGCGGTGGGAAGGAAGAAAATCAAGATGACCATAAAAGAAAACAAAGGAGGGGCCTCCCCAGAGGGCAGCCTGGGCTGTGGGGAGGTCTGGAGCCCCTTGAAAAAGTCTATGCACAGTTTTGCTCAGGTGATGACCCCAGATGCCACCCCCCAACCCCCACCCGAGGAAGCTGGGTGGGAACCGATTTTTGGCTGCATTCGGCCTCATCTTCCTCTGCCCAGATCACTGCCCCCTCCTCCTCTCTTCACACTGACAATCTAGATGCCAGTCATGGGAAGAGAGCAGATTCCCCCACTCTGGGCAGGTTCATCTATGGTGGGAGCAGAGCTGTGCTACTTTGCCACCTGCGTGGAGGGAAAGGAGGTCCGGCAGTGCCTTCTAGTGGTAGAAGTGTCTAACAACATCCTGACGTCCGTCGCAGGAATTGGGACCTTTGGGCTCCCCCAAGGACTCCAGCAGTAAGTCAGCAGACAGTCTTTTCTGCAAGGCCAAAACAGAACTCTTGCCACTACAGAGGGTCTAGGGACACCGACCTCTGAGCAAGAGACCCTGGAGCATGCTTTTCGAGAGCAAAAACCCCCTCCTGTAAGAACACCCCACACCTCCTGTTTATCAAAAGGCAGATGAATGCCCTGGGAAATGGCTAGCTGTCAAAACAGATGCTCCCTTGTAAAGCTTTACCTGTAATCCTAGCTACTCAGGAGGCTGAGATAGGAGGATCATGGCTGAGATAGGAGGATCACAGTTCAGAGCCAGTCTTGGCTATGAGATACTTGTCTCCAATTAACCAGAGAAAAAAGACAGAAGTGGAGGTGTGGCTCAAGTGGTAGACCATCAGCATTGAGTGAAAAGGTTGGAGCAAACTGATCCTGAGTTCAAGCCCCAGTACCAACATGAAGAAGAAGAGGAGGAGGAAACAGTAGTTGTGCTGCAGACAGGAAGAGACTTAGAACCAGGAAAGTATTGAGAACAAGCAACGAAATTCATGAAAATTTTCTGGCTTTCCTTGATGAACAAAGATATGTGAGGAGACAATGTAAAGTTCTTTTCTTGGGTCCAATCAGCTATACAAAAGTTCAAGATCTTAGAGCGAGGACTTACTGAGCCATGTGTTTTATACATGCAGTATTGACTGTCACAGGCAGACACGAGCCAAGCTGTTGGGTACAAAGGTGGGAAAGGGAGAAATTCTATGCCCTAGGAGTTCAGATGTGTCAGGCCTGGGAGCAGTTGGTGGGTTTTTTAACTTGGGTTTAGCAGTTCTGACATTTGAATTCAGGAATTCATACTTGCTAGGCAGGTGCTGTATAGCTGAACCATGCCTCCAGACCTTGGGCACAATTTTACATTAAAGACAGTCTTATGGGAAGAGAAAAGGTGCTGAATGGACTGTACACAAAGGAAGGCATGTCTCTATGTTGGGCTGAGTTAAATAAATGGAGGAGTCTGGTGCCCTGCCTACCCCTGAGGCCCAGGACTCCCCAGCCCTGCTGGCGTGGTTGCCACCATCGGGGTGGTGACACCGAGCAGCAGGCCTGCACTTCCTTCCTAACCTTGATCTGACCAACTGTACTCCCATTCTCAAGTTTGTGGACGCCTTCCATTATGACAAGCTCTGGTCTCAGGCCCAACTCTTCATAGCACATAGTTCCCAGCAGTTGGGCAGGATGGATACCATTCAGAAAGAGATCCTAGCAGATCCTACGCTGGCCCAGCTGCTGGCTGTCCTATACCTGCACAGTCTGGAGTGAGCCAGGGGCTGGGAAGGTGGCTCAGTGGTAGAGCGCTTGCCTTGCATGCCTGAGGCCCTGGGTTTGATTCCTCAGCACCACATAAGCAAAAAGAAAAAAGCCAGAAGTGGCGCTGTGGCTCAAGTGGTAGAGCGCTAGCCTTGAGCTGAAGAGCTGAGGGACAGCGCCCAGGCCCAGAGTTCAGGCCCCACGACTGGACCAAAAAAATATATTAAAAAATTAAAAATTAAAAATAGAGAGTGAGCCAGCCGGGCGCTGGTGGCTCATGCCTGTAATCCTGGCTACTTAGGAGGCTGAGATCTAGGGATTGAGGTTCCAAGTCAGCCTAGCAAGAAAGGCCATGAGTCTCTCATCTCCCATGAACCACCAGGAAACTGGAAGTGGAGCTGTGGCTCAAAGTAGTAAAGCTCTAGCCTTGAGCAGAAGAGTTAATGGACAGTTCCTGTCTAGGCTCTGAGTTCAAGTACCTTGACCAACAAAAACAAATAGAGAACTATTTGCCACATGGCCATGCTGTAGCTGGAGCCTGTACCCAGAGAGCCAGGTCCCAGTACTACCAAAGTCTCCAAGGGACTACCTGGACAGACCAAAAGCCATTGTAAAAAAAACACTACCTGGACATTACTGCCAGGGCCCTGCAGGTGGCGCTATGGTGACACATTGCACAAGTCTAACAACAGCAGCGCCCCTCTGTCTCATCTTTAGATGAGATCCCATGCTAGAGGCTGGGAATGTGTGCCAAAGAGATGCTGATCTTCTTTGGACATTCCCACAGATTTTTTTCCTCTGTTGTGATCCAGACACAGAGATGATTTACAAAGTGCCATCATCACCTTTGACCTCTCTTGCTCAAACTACAACTGTCACCCCCTTAGTTGTTTATATCTCTCCAGACCATGGACATTCTGTCCAGCTGCCCAACCCAGAAAAGATGTCCAGGTATATAAACCAGCCACCGGCAGGCAGCTTGCTGTAGGGGGGAAAGGAGGGGCGCCCTGAATGGACATGGCATATCTGAATGGCTGCATTTCAGGTGGATGAGACCCTATGACTAGAATCAGATTGAAGGAAGTATCATGCCACCTTGTTCAGAGAAATTCATGGGCATTGGTGCTCCCCTAGCCCATTCCTTTATACCCTTCAACCTAGTGGTAATTCAAAACTTGTTCTTCTTTTTTTTTTTTTTTTTTCCTCTTGGCCTTTGGGCTTGAACTCAGGGCCTGAGTGCTGTCCCTGAGCTCTTTTGTACAAGGCAAATGCTCTACTACTTCGAACCCCAGTGCCACTTCTAGCTTGTCTCCCAGACTTTCCTTCCTGGTCTGGCTTTGAACTGCGATTCTCAGATCTCAGCCCCCTGAGTAGCTCGGGTGACAGGTGTGAGTCACCGGTGCTTGCCTCTCAAAATTATTTTTATGCCCTCAACAGTAAGTACAAGTTCTGCTATGATCCTGCTTGTTTCTCTGAAGCTCTGTGATTTTCAGGAAGTCTTAAGATCTGTGTCATAAAGATCTACAACCGAGTTAGGGCAGAATGGAGATGGATTAACAATATTCCCATTGAGTCAGACACCAGCCACTTTACCATGTTATCAAACATGAGTAAAAATTATTGCTTATCTTCCTCATGCACTTCCCAATGGAAAAAAGAACAGAGTGACTAGATGATTATGATAGTAGAGGAAATTAAAATAAATATTTCATTAGGCCTCTTGCAGTTTGACTCAATTTTTTTATTTTTTGCCTCTCAGCTTCTGCCTTGAACCTGGCTAAATATTCTTTTAGTCCATGAGTTTGAACTCGTGGACTCATGCTAGCTCGGTAGGTGCTCTACCATTTGAGCCACATCCCCAGCCCCACCTTTGTTTTCTTTCTGAAGTAGGTGACATTTACCAAGTGAATCTAGTACTGAATGGGACATAGAAGGATTTGGTGAGCTGGACTCTGATGCCAGAATCTCAAGCTCTGTTTCTGATTACGATTTTTGGGGGTTCAGGAGTACCTCAGTTGAAATGCACAGGCTCAGCACAGTTTATTATAACTCAGTTGAAACCCTTAAGATGTTTTACTATCATGAAAACTAGCTTAAAGAGATACACTCTTCTGTAGAAGATAGGAATTTATTAACTGTAGGTGTAGTTTAGAAATGGACTTTTTGAGGTGGGGGGGAATCATGGTGCTTGAACTCAGGGCCTTGGTCACTGTCCCTCAGCCTTTTTGCCCAAGGCTAGTGCTCTACCACTTTGAACCACAGCTCCACTTCTGGTTTTCTGGTGGTTAATTGGAGATGAGTCTTTCAGACTTTCCTGCCTAGGCTGGCTTTGAACTGTGACCCTCAGATCTCAAGATTATAGGCATGAAGCACCAGTGGCTGGCAAGAAATGGTAATTTAATGTTGCAAAATGTTAGTACTCAGGTCAACCTATTTTTAACTTACTGTCCTAAAAGTCCAATATTGCTTATATTTTGTTATACTAGTTTAGTCTCCTACTAAATTTTGCATTCTATTTGGGGTCACAAGTGCTGTTTGTTTATTTTTAATTTTAGGGTGTTTTTTTAAATAGAAAAGTGATTAGATATGAACTGCTAGATAGTGTTTTGAAAGAGTATATTTTCTTTCAAAAAATATGGTAGGTTTCCAGAGTATTAAACTACATAGGTTTTTTTAAAGAATAAAATGCGTTCTAAGCCGGGCACTGGTGGCTCACGCCTGTAATCCTAGCTACTCAGGAGGCTGAGATCTGAGGATCGCGGTTCAAAGCCAGCCCGGGCAGGAAAGACCCTGAGACTCCTATCTCCAATAAACCACCAGAAAACTGGAAGTGGTGCTATAGCTCAAGCGGTAGAGCGCTCGCCTTGAGCTGAAGAGCTGAGGGACAACGCCCAGGCCCAGAGTTCAAGCCCCATGACCGACAAAAAAAAAAAAAAAAAAAAAAATGCGTTCTAATTTGCTCAGGTTTTAGTTTGCTTTTCTTCCCAACTGTGAAGAAAAAAATATATGCTTGCATTAGTGTGACAAAATGGTGATTTCATTTATCAGTAATGTCTGGGAAATGGGCAGGCAGGACTGGTTCACACCTGTAATCCTAGCTACCCAGGAGGCTGAGATCTGAGGATCTAGGTGTGAAGACAGTCCAGGCAGACAAATCTGAGAAACTCTTCTATCCATTTAACCAGCAAAAAACTGGAAATGGAAGCATAGCTCAAGTGGTAGAATGCCAGCCTTGAATAAAAAAGCCAAGTGAGAGCATAAAGCCGTAAGTTCAAGTCCCAGTACTAATAATAGTAATAATAATAATAGTAATATAGGGTTGTCATTTTTATTGGTTATCCTACTTTATAATAAAAATAGCCAGAGCCTTCAATCCTCAAACGATTATTAGAAATTCTAATGATAGATTATACCATTTGATTATAAATTGTAATTTGTTTTTACTCCGTCACATGGCCAGAATTCTTTTAGCTCTTTAGTCAAAAGGTGACAGAAGCACAACTCAAAAATGGCTTCAGGGGGACTGGGAATGTGGCCTAGTGGTAGAGTGCTTGCCTAGCATGCAGAGGTGCTGGGTTCGATTCCTCGGGACCACATACACAGAAAAAGCTGGAAGTGGCTCAAGTGCTGAAGAGCTCAGGGAACAGCTCCCAGGCCGAGTTCAAGCCTTTTGACCAACCAAAAAAAAACTTCAGGGGATTCGTGGCTTATGTAACTGGAAAGTTCTGGAGTAAGTTAGCTTCAGGCATGGCTGGATTCAGTTGCTACAAGACCCCATTCCTCAGTCTGCCCTCAACAATGCCTCATTCAGAGTTGATTTCATTCTCATACACCAGCAGCCATTGTTAGGCCAAACAAACAAAAGAGCAATTTACCAACAGAGCCATTCTACCCAATAATTCTAGCAGATTCCAAGGCTAATTACTATTGGTTCTAATTAGCTTGGCTTAGACTATATGCTTACTGTACACCAATCCCTGTGTCCAGGGTGGGTGTATTCAGTTGGTCAGGTGGGGCCCTGCACCTTTCCACCAGCCACAAGAACTGGCAGTGAGACAGTAGCTCCCCAAAAGAAAACTGCCAGAGGGCTGTCAATCAGGACGCTGTGGGAAATGGGTGGGTCAAACATCCAAACTCTTTTTGTTTATGTTGTTGATCGTCGGACTTGAACTCTGAACCTGGGTGCTGTCCCTCAGCTCTTCAGCTCAAGGCTAGTGCTCTACCACTTGAGCCACAGAGCCACTTCTGGTTTTCTGGTGGTTTATTGGAGATAAGAGTCTCACAGACTTTCCTGCCTGGCTGGCTTTGAACCATGATCCTCAGATCTCAGCCTCCTAGGATTACAGGCATGAGCCACTAGCGCCTGGCTAAACATCCCAACTCTTAAGTTGTAGAACCACAGAGCTTGTGCCTGAATCCTGTCTACTCAAAAGGTTGAGATGTAAGGATTCCAGTTCAATTTCCAGCCTAGGCAGGAAAGCCCATGAGATTCACATTCAGTTAATCAGCAAAAAACTGGAAATGGGGGTATGGCTCAAGTGGTAGAGCACCAGCCTTGAGTGGAAACATCTAAGGGACAGTACCCAAGCCCTGGGTTCAAGCCTCAATACCAGCATTCACACACACACACACACACACACACTTATGCATAAGTAATCAGACTATGCTGAAGTGTTGCATTCAGGGATATATTGTGAAAAAGCCCATCATTGGTTCTTAATCTGAGCATCACAATACTTACATTGTTGCTAAGCTAAGCAACACAGTCATATAGGGCCAAGTTTGTGGGGGGTTTTGTTTTTGTTTTCTTTTTTACCAGTCCTGGGGCTTGAACTCAGGGCCTGAGCACTGTCCCGGAACTTTTTTTGCTCAAGGCTAATGCTCTACCACTTGAGCCACAGTGTAATTTCTGGCATTTTCTGTGTATACAATACTGGGGAATCGAACCCAGAGCTTCATGAATTCAAGGCGAGCATTCTACCACTGAACTACATTCCCAGCCCCTGGGGCCAGTTTTGTTTTAGGTTTTTTGTTCTGTTTTACTTAAGGGATCAAACTCAGTAGCTGACAGTTTTGCACACTGGCTGGCACTCTACCACCTGAGCCACGCCCCCAACCCTGGACCACTTTTTTTATATGTAGCCTGTCACTGACTGTAACTGACATCAGTGTGTCCCTGACTCTACAGGAGGCCACCGTAGTGGTAGACCAGAGTCAGGATGCCTTTTCTACCCCACACCCTGGCCTGGCCTTCTGGGTGAGCCTGACCCTTCCCTCACCCCTCATTCCTGGCCCTTCCCCAGAACCTGAAGCGAGTGGCGGAGGTATGGATGGATGAGTATGCAGAATACATCTACCAGCGGCGGCCAGAGTACCGCCACCTATCTGCCGGGGACGTCGTAGCCCAAAAGAAGCTCCGCAGTTCTCTCAACTGCAAAAGTTTCAAGTGGTTTATGACCAACATTGCCTGGGACCTGCCCAAGTTCTACCCGCCTGTTGAGCCCCCGGCTGCAGCCTGGGGGGAGGTGAGTTCGTCAGTTGGCCCTGGCTAAGGGACCCACAGAGTCCATGTCAAACGCAAACGGGAGAAAAAGACACTAGAAAGACAAAGGGATGCTTTTCTTCTCTCCTATCTTTACTCTTATCTGCATGGGATTTATTTTCATTTTATTTTGTTGTTGTTCCCCTGCAACGTCACGTTCTCTAAATATACACAAACTCACACCTCTTTTCTTCTTTTGGTAGCATATATAACTTGTACAAGGAGGTTTCGTTGTGACTTTTTTCAAATTCTTATTATCAAGGTGATGTACAGAGGAGTTAGAGTTTGCATAACTCAGGTAATGAAGTTGGGCATTGGTGGCTCACGCCTGTAATCCTAGTTACTCAAGAGGCTGAGATCTAAGGATCACGGTTCAAATCTAGCCCAGCCAGGAAAGGCCATTAACCACCTAAAAACTGGAAGTGGAGCTGTGGCTCAAAGTGGTAAAGCACTAGCCTTGAGCTAAAAAAAAGCCCAAGGACTGCATGTAGGCCCTGAGTTCAAACCCCATGACCTCTTCCTTCACTCAGTTTTCCCTCCCATCCCCCTCCACAAGTTGTATAGTTCATGTTTTTGAAGTTCATTTTGATAAATAATATTTTATATGACCAGATGCACATAGGAGGCATACCTTTGTGTTCCTTTGGTCTCACAGTGTGTGAATGAATGCCTAACAACCTGTAAAATTTATCATGCCCCAGTATATTTTAGAGCTGTGTTACACATATGTGAGAAAACATGCATCGTTTACCTCTCTGAGCCTGGCTTACCTCACTTAACATGATTTGTTCTAGGTTCATTCATTTCCCTACAAATGACATAAACTTATTCTTTCTAATGGCTGTGTAAAATTCTATTGTGTCTGCGTACCGCATCCTGGTAACCAGGGCCAGGAATGTGGCTTAGTGGTGGAGTGCTTGCCTAGCATGCATGAAGCCCTGGGTTCCATTCCTCAGTACCACCTAAACAGAAAAGGCCGGAAGTGACGTTGTGGTTCAAGTGGTAGTGTGTTAGCCTTAAGCAAAAAGAAGCTCATGGACAGTGCCCAGGCCTTGAGTTCATCCCAAGACTAGAAAAAAAAAAAAAATCCACATTTTTTTTTTTTTTTTTTTGGATCCACTCATCTATTGTAGGACATCTGGGCTATTTCTGATTTTTTTTTTTTCCTGGTCCTGGGGCTTGAATTCAGGGTCTGCACACTGTCCCTGAGCTTTCTTTCCCACCCCTCCCCCCATTGGCCTCTCATTGCAAGCCTCAGATCTCAGCCTTCTGAGCAGCTGGGATTAGAGCTGTGAGCCACTAGAGTCCAGCTTATGTCCTTTTCTAGTAGCATCCAAGGTATGATCCCCACAACCTCTTCTCCCTGGATCTCTGGGAATCAAAATAAAATTGGATTCCTGAATCTGTTGAATCACAGTCTCCGGTTGTGAGGCCTGAGAGGCAAACTTTTAGCCTGTACACACGTGCACACACACACACACACACACACACACACACACACACACACACACAGAGGCCTGAGTCAAGCACAACAAGCATTTGGGGTTCCTCTCTGGATGACTGTCCTCTGTGAAAGGTGGGGGGGGGGGGGCGCACTTCCCCTTCCTACATGAGAATATTTCACCATGAGCCATCAGTCTCTGCCTTGAGGGAGTTTCACTGTTCACCCCTCCCCTCTCCCTCAGATTCGCAACGTGGGCACCGGGCTGTGCATAGACATGAGACACAGCTCCCTGGGCTCCCCACTGAGGCTGGATAGCTGCGTGCGGGGCCGCGGGGAGGCCGCCTGGAATAGTATGCAGGTAAGAACTCTTCCTTGGGACTGATGATGGGTTTTCTGGATCTTGGTTCCCAGGGGTACATGGGGGGGGGGTTGTTCTATCTTTCCCAGTCCAAGTTGGTACCAGAATGCTGGTCATGGCCACCAACACAGGAAGCCTCCCTGAGTTTCTGGGATCCATCTTGTGTTGACTAACCCTGCGTCCACCGAGGCTAACATCCTCATTGTGGATCTTCTGCCATCTTGGCCACATGCAGTGATCAAATCCTATAGATGGGGTTTCAGAAGAATGCTGAGGATAGGCAGAAACTCCTTAGTATGCTCACTTTCTGTTGCTATAACTGAATGTCACAGACTGGGTGATTTACAGAGAAGAAAGGTTGTTGGTTTTGTTTTGTTTTTTGTTATTGAGGAGATTTTTTTTTTCTAGTCCTGGGGCTTGTACTCAGGTCCTGGGCACTGTCCCTGAGCCTCTCTATGATCAAGGCTAGCACTCTACTACTTGAGCCACAGCACCACTTCTGGCTTTTTATATTTATATGATACTGAGGAATTGAACCCAGGGGCTTCATGCATGCTAGGCAAGCATTCTACCACTAAGCCACATTCACAGTCTTTATTTCTATTTATTTAATTTTTTTTTTACCAGTCCTGGGGCTTGAACTCAGGGCCTGGGCACTATCCTGAGCTTCTTTTGCTCAAGGCTAGCACTCTAACACTTGAGCCTCAGTGCCTCTTCGGGCTTTTTCTGTTTATGTGGTACTGAGGCATCAAGCCCAGGGCTTCATGCATGCTAGGCAAGAACTTTGTCAGTTATGAGGCCTGAATTCTGGGCCTGGGTGCTGTCCCTCAGCTCTTTAGCTCAAGGCTAGCACTTTACCACTTGAGTCATAGCACCACTTCTGTTTTTTCTGCTTATGTGGTGCTGAGGAATCGAACCCAGGGCCTCATGCATGCAAGGCAAGCACTATACCACTGAGCCACCTTCCCAGCCTGTTTTTTTTTCTTTTTTTTGGTGTTTGTTTTTTTAATAGTTTTTTGTTTGTTTTTTTGCCAGTCCTGGGGCTTGAATTTGGGGCCTGGGCACTGTCCCTGAGTTTCTTTTTGTTTTTTGGGGGGGTTCTGGTCATGGGGCCTGAACTCTGGGCCTGAGTGTTGTCCCTCAGCTCTTTTTTTTGGGGGGGGGGTCTGGTTGTGGGTCTGAAATGGGCCTGGGCGCTGTCCCTCCGCTCTTCAGCTCAAGGCTAGCGCTCTACCACTTGAGCCACAGCACCACTTCCGGCTTTTTTTTTCTGCTTATGTGGTGCTGAGGAATCGAACCCAGGGCCTCAGGCATGCAAGGCAAACGCTCTACCACTGAGCCACCTTCCCAGCCCATGTCCCTCAGCTCTTCAGCTCAAGGCTAGCGTTCTACCACTTGAGCCACAGCGCCACTTCCAGCTTTTTTCTTTTTGCTTATGTGGTGCTGAGAAATCGAACCCAGGGCCTCGGGCATGCAAGGCAAGCGCTCTACCACTGAGCTACCTTCCCAGCTCCCCTGAGTTTCATTTTGCCCAAGGCTAGCATTCTACAACTTGGGCCACAGCTCCACTTCTGGCTTTTGTGTGTGTATACAGTAATTTATTGGAGTTTTAATAGTCTCATTGACTTTCTTGCTCAGGCTGGCTTCGAACTATAAGCCTCAGATCTCACCTTCCTGATAGGCATGAGCCACCAGCACCCAGTTTATTTAGATAACATGGGTCCAGCATGGGCTGCCTTCTATTAAGGGCCTTCCTGTGGGTGCTGATGTGACAGAGGGAGCCACATTGAGAAACAGCATGCTTCCCAACTCCTAGAGTCACCAACACAGTCCCAGCCCTGCCCCACACCCTGTTCTAGTCAGTCTTCCAGAGATCCTGCCTCCAAATATCATGCAGGGTTAAGTTTCCAATTTAGAAATTCCAGCATTCCATCATTCCTATGGGGACTTCAGATAGCATAGCCAGCAGCCAGATGCTTCTCCCACTCCCTCTGAAATCAGCCTCTCCTTTTTTCTTGATTGCCAGTACTGGGCTTGAACTCAGGACCTGAATGCTATCCCTTACCTTTTTTTTTTTTTTTGGATCATAGGGCTTGAATTCAGGGCCGAGGCACTATCCCTGAGCTCTTGTGCTCTACCACTTTTAAACACAGCTCCACTTCTGGTTTTCTGGTGACTCATTGGAGGGAAGAGTCTCACGGACTTTCCTGCCTGAGCTGGCTTAGCACTGTGATCTTCAGATCCCAGTCTCCTGAGTATCTAGAATGACAGGCGTGAGCCACTACCAGTGCCTGGCTGCCTCTCCTTTCTTAAGAACGGGTCCCAGGATTGGCACACACATAAAAAAGATACAATGGGGGCTGGGAATGTGGCTCAGTGGTAGAGTGCTTGCCTTGCATGCATGAGGCCCTGGGTTCGATTCCTCAGCACCACATAAGCAGAAAAAAAAAGCTGGAAGTGGCGCTGTGGCTCAAGTGGTAGAGCGCTAGCCTTGAGCTGAAGAGCTGAGGGACAGTGCCCAGGCCCAGAGTTCAGGACCCATGACCAGACCAAAGAAAAAGATACAACAGGCACTTTGAATGTGTGCAATCTCTTTTTTTTTTTTTTCCAGTTAGTCTTCAATAAAGCTGATGGAGAGAAAATAAAAGCTTAGCAATTGAAAGCAACATATGGCCAAGTTAAGATCCTCATTCAGTTATTTAATGTGACTAAAGTTTGTGTGTGTGTGTGCACGTGCGTCTGTGTGCACATGTATGTGTGCCCCTGTACCCTGGACTTAGGGCCTTGTACTTTTTCTTAGCTGGCCGTCTACCTCTTGAGCCACAGCTCTACTTCTTGCTTTTCAGTGATCAATTAGAGATAAGAGTCTTGTGGACTTTCTTGTCGAGACTGGCTTTGAACCAGGATCCTCAGACCTGAGGTTCCTGAGTTGGATGACAGATGTGAACCGCCAGCACTCAGCTAATTTTTTTCGTTTTACTGATCCTATCCTTAACTCTACGTGGCAGGTTTTCACCTTCACCTGGAGAGAGGACATCCGGCCTGGAGACCCTCAGCACACCAAGAAGTTCTGCTTCGATGCCATCTCCCACACCAGCCCCGTCACCCTCTATGACTGCCACAGCCTTAAGGGCAACCAGCTGTGGAGATACCGGGAGGTAAGAGAAGATGTCCGGCAGCAGGGAGCCTGCAGGGCCAGGGGTGCTGGTCAGCAGCGGCCACCCCGCGGCTTCTCCCCCTCAGCCGGCTCACACACTCATCAGTGCATTTGGGCCACAAACCTGCTAGGTCTGATTTTGTAGCCATTCAAGAGAGACCAGAGCCCAGGCAGAAGTGGCTCCTGCCCGAACCGCTAGCTGCTTAGGAGGCTAAGACCCCCGGATCGTGGTTCAAAGCCAGCTTGATCAAGGAAGCTAAGGCGCAGCGCCCAGTCCCTGAGTTCAAGCTTCAGCACCAGCGCAGAAAGGGGAGGGTGGGCAGCGATCCAGATGTCAGCGGAGGGAAATAGGGAGGAAAGGAGAGAGAGAGAGAAACAGAGGCAGAGCAGGATACAGATCTGAGTTCACGCAGGGATTGGGGGGGAAGGGGAGCAGGCGGTGTCAGGGATCCAGATTTGAATTCAAGCCCCAGTCCTGGCTTGGGGTGGGGGGGGCGAGGAAGGAAGGGGGCGGGGGTCTTGATTAGTATGTGGAATCAAAAACTCTTAGACACTAGTGGCGAAAGCCTTTGAAAGCTCTCGGAATTTGAGAGAGGCAGATGGTGTGGAGGGCAGAGTTCGGGAATGCGGAGCTAGAGAATCAGCAGCCTGCTCGGCGTCCCCCTGCGCGCGCGTCCCCCTCCCTGCAGTGCGGATCCCTTGTCTCATAGGATCAGACCTTGTTCCACCCAGTGAGCGGCAGCTGCGTGGACTGCAGCGAAAGCGACCACCGAATCTTCATGAACATCTGCAACCCCTCCTCCCTCACCCAGCAGTGGCTGTTCGAACACACCAACGCCACCATATTGGAAAAGTTCAACAGAAACTGAGTCTCGCTGTTTCCCTGGCACAGCTGATCCAGGCCACCCAGCCCACAGGAAGGGCAGGCTGTCGGCAGGCACGGTGGGCTGAAAGGCGCTGGCCAGATTGTTCAGAACAGAGGGGCCCTTGAGGCTGGAGCAGGGGGATCTGCCAGGCCTTATTAGAGGGAGGGTAGAAAGCAGACCCCTTACACACACACACACACACACACACACACACACACACAGCCTGTTTTCATCCTTGCTGGTATTGAAGTAAAGCTAAGGCGAGGGGCCTTTCAGCTTTGTCACATGTCCCCCCTGGACAGTTCCCCAAAAGGGAGCTCTCTGGCAACCTCAAATCTGAAATGGTGCCCCAGTTTGTTGCTGGGGGGCAGCTTGAGTCCCAGTGACACCCAGCTACAGGAGCAAGGGTATGAATTCTCGAGTCCTGGGGCCGAGTCACTGCCATTACCAGTCTGCTTCCGTTCTCTGTCTCAGCCCAGTGACCCCATCAGAAGCACCCCTGAAACCTTCAGACCCCTCAGTCCTGAACACTGGCCAGCTGCCACGGGTGGGGTGAGAAGAGGACTCCAAATGTTCCTCCACAGCCATCCACCTGTGAAATGTCTTCGTCTGGCTCTGTGGGTATTTGAAATGCCTGTTTCTGTGCTCTCTGGACACAAGGTCATGCCAGCCACCAGCTTTTGGGTGGGGGAGAGGCGCATTCAGATGGCCCTGGACCTAGATCTCCAAAGTAGCCATGCTGACAGGATTTCTCCATCCATTCTTCCATATCTCCCTCTCCCTTCCCCCCCACCTTCTCTCTTTATTTCTCTGTCTCAACAGAGAAACAGGGGTGCTGCGAGACCCTCGCCTCCCAGACTGGAGAATTCCAGGATACTGTGAGCGACACCTAGCCTTCCAACCATAGTACAATCTCTAGTTCTCACACAACTGTAGATCTCCTGAACAGCCCTTACGATTCTATGGCCACTAGAATGTTCCAGAAGATTCTGGTATTCTGATATCCAATTGTGGATGTCTAAAATGTGAAATGCAGGTAGAATAGTCAGGCAGGCTGCGCCCCACCCCACCCCCAGCCTGAAATTCAAGGTTGGAGGAATGAGAAGGGGGGAAGGGACCTCTGTCTGCCAGTTCATGCCAGGAGATCTGGTCAGATGCTCAGCAGAAGCCTCCTCCCTCCCCCCTGCCATCAACATGGCAGCTGCAATGGACATTTGCAAGGAAGAAGCTAATGTCTCATGGCCAAATCTACATCCAGCTCTATGCCAGCCCATGTTTCTCTTTTGCCATGGCTCCCAGCAGGTTCCCAGACGAATAGGTAGAATTCTTAAAACCAACTTTGCTACATGTTAATTGGCAAATGGAAATCCTGCCCACCACCAAGTATCTACCAGCTAGCCTGGTAGATGCTTAACATCAGTATTCTGATTGATGTCAGGTCTCAGCAACCAAGACAGAATTCTAGGAGTAGAGTTGTGAGTAGGCTTTTGAAATGCTGACTGATCTCAAAGCCATCCATATTGGGGGGGGAGGGGAAATCTCACACACACACACACACACACACACACACACACACACACACACACACACACACACACACACACACACACACACACACACACACACACACACACACACACACACACACACACACACGGTATGCATGCACAGACCATATGGCTGACAAAGGAGCATTTCACTATATCCCTGGGCTAGAGCTGTTCATGCGCCCCCTAGTGTCATCCACAGGAATGACATACATACACAGAAAGGATTGAAAAGATGCCATTCCTTCTAGAATCTGGAATGAGGATTGCCAGTGTGTTAGAACTGGAGGAGTAGAAACATCAGAGAACAATGCACCATTTTTTCCAAGTCAAACTGTGCCTTTAAAAAATGCAAATATACAGCAAAATCCCTAAACTTGAACCATTTCCTAGTGCCTTGCTAGACAGACAGAAAGGGGTGGGTTGGGGGGACAGGAACACTTTTTGGTGGTGTGTGAAGTTCCTGTATGATGAGTCTCTTGTCTGTGTGTGTGTGTGTGTGTGTGTGTGTGTGTGTGTGTGTGTGTGTGTGTGTGTGTGTGTGTGTGTGTGTGTGTGTGTGTGTGTGTGTGTGTGTGTGTGTGTGTGTGTGTGTTTGCTGGTCCTGGGGCTTGAACTCAGGGTCTGGGTGCTGTCCCTGAGCTTTTTGTTTCGCTCAAGGTTAGCGCTCTACCACTTGAGCCACAGCCCCACTTCTGGCTTTTTTGATGATTGATTTTAGAATCTCATGGACTTTCCTGCCCTAGCTGGCTTTGAACCTGGATCTCCTGAGTAGCTAGGATGACAGGTATGAGCCACTGACTTCTGACTTAAATATCTTTTTTTTTTTTTTCAAGTAACAAGAAATTGTTGGGCTAGAGCAAAATCTGAGCCCAGGAAGGGCTTGGTGGCCTGGCAGGCCCAGTCAGCGCAGGAATACCAAGGAAAGATCATCTTGATGAAATGGCGGCCTCAGATGGCCTCTTAGCCCTGAGAAAACACCTTACCTCTTTGGCCCTTTTGGGGGCCATACCTGTAACTCCCATGCCAGCCCCCCAAGTAGAGTGCTTGACCTGTGCCTTGTCATTAGGGTCAAGACCTAGTCAAGGGACTAGGTCCCTGGGTAGCCCTGTTCCTAGAGTCCTTTGCATGCAGGAGAAGCCACAAGCCACCCTAGGCCTTCCTTGTCCCCTTCCTTTGGGTTTTCCTTCCAAGTCTGCTTCACATCCAGACAGGGCTGAGACTCAACAAGCGTGACACGGGGGAATGCAGGCCAGGACTCTGGCTCTGTGCCATCTTGAGCCCTTCAGTTATGATGTCATAGTTGGAAACCATCTGTCATGGATTGAGTATGCCTGGTGAAAACTAAAAAGAAAAGGCCAGGATGTGTGGAGATGTCATCAGCGACTGTAACCCTCTTTTCCTTTAAAGCTTTTCTTTAGGTCACCGAACAATGGGGCGCAGGCATGCTCCGCTAGACCTATGGAGGGCTTCAAAGTTGGGGCGGAGGGGGAAGCCATTCCATCTTCTGCCTCCAGTGGGAATGCAACCTGGAAAAGATCCCACACATGGTCGATTCTTTCTTTTAGGAAGAAATAGCTCAGAGGAAAGTAGGGGGAGGAGTCTATTTGCAGGAGGGCCCCCGGAGCTACTGGGGAGACCCAGAGAAAGTGAACTTGTGAGGGCTATAGTCTCTGGGTCTCCCCAGTACAGCCTGCCTTCCCTCCACACCTCTTCCTGTCTTCTATTTCCTCCTGTCCACCCAGCTCCATTTCTCTCATCTTGGGAGTCCCCGAAGAAGAGCAAAGCACTTTGTCATAGTGGCTGAGAAAGGGGGGGGGGGGCGTCCTTGTGTCCTCAGCCCCTCATTTGCACGGGTGGAGTGACTTGTTAGAAGTCTTGGGACCCATGCATTTATTTTTTAATGTCTTCTGAAGACCAAGAGGAGTGGAAGGACACCGATGTCAACAAGAGGGCAGTGTTATTCTAGACTTCTTGCCGTCAAACAGATGTTCCTGGTGAAAAATCCAGTGAATATTTGCTTTCACCAATGTAATCTAGAGCCGAGGCCCAACTGTGAGCCCTTTAGGTGAGAATGACCTACACATACCAAGTGGCAAGGTCATTTTAAACATCCCCCACCCCAGATGGTGTGGATCTAGCTGTGCCCACCCACAGTGGGGGGTGGGGGAGGGGCAGCATCCTGAAGATCATGGCCCTCCCCCAAGGGGTGTGGAGGGACATGATGGGTGGGAAGCCAGACAGGGATTTCACAGAGAAAACTCAAGATGTCTGCCTGGTATAAAGTCCACCCCATGAAGAAATGACTGACCATTTACAAATTGTGACTGTGATTGTTAAATAAACCTCTAGACTTTTCTCTAAAGAAGGCTCTGGTGTGTTCCTTCACATCAAATGCAAAAAGGGTGAGAAAGATAGCATACTAGCCAGGCACCAGTGGCTCATGCCTGTAATCCTAGCTACTCAAGAGGCTGAGATCTGAGGATCATGGTTCAAAGCCAACCCAGGCAGGAAAGTCCATGAGATTCTTGTTTCCACCAAAAAGTCAGAAATGGAGCTGTTGCTCAAGTGGTAGAGTGCTAGTCTTGAGCCAAAAGGAGAAAGAAAAAAAAAAAAAAAAAGCTTAGAAACAGTATTCAGGTCCTGAGTTCAAGCCCCAGGTCTGACAGAAAAGATACCGAACTGATATTTTAGAGATTAGGCGAGATCTCTCAGAGCTCTAAGTCAAAGGAGTGTGAACCAAGACATAGAGGGGGGAAATGAAAAGTTCTAAGTAGAGGGAAGAGGTAGTGTAAAAGCTCTGAAGCAGAAAGGTATTGGAAGAGCACTAAGAAGTAAACTCAAGAGAGTTGGGCAGGACCGCACACACGAGTTCAGAAGGGGCTGGAATATTGCTTAGTGGTAGAGCGCTTGCCTAGCATGCATGAAGCCCCAGGTTTGGTTCCTCAGTACCACATAAACAGAAAAAGCCACAAGTGGCACTGTGGCTCAAGTGGTAAGAGTGCTAGCCTTGAGTAAAAAGAAGCTCAGGGACAGTGCCTTAGGCCCTGAGTTCAAGCCCCGTGATTGGCAAAGGAAAAAAAGTTCAGAAGAGTAGTGACAAAAAGAAATGGATTGAGCTCATTTCTGAAGCAGAACTACAAATACTTGCTTATCAAAACATTTCTTTGCTGTTGGGTATTCATTTTGACTATAGCATGGGGCAGAATGCCCAGCTCTTCAACAACTCAAATTAGGCACCAGTAGCTCCCACCTATAATCCAAGCTACTGGAGAAGTTGAGATCTGAGGATCTTGGTTCAAAGCCAGCCTGGGCAGGAAAGTCTGTGACACTTAATCACCGAAAAAGACAGACGTGGACTTGAACTCAGGTCGTAGAGTACTAGCCTTGAGCAAAAGCAGCTCAGGGACTGTGTCCAGGACCTGAGGTCAAGTCCCAGAACTGGCATATACACACAAAAACCCCAGATCTTGTACCAGTCCTATTATGCAGACCTTAATTTATATTAAAATGACCAGTTTTCAATGACATTCCAGTTGTCTCGCCACTTTCACCCAGGGCCCACCAGAGGGCGCTGAAGATCACGGCTAGCGGATTACCAGAAAGCAGTGTGGTCAGTGCTACAGGTTTAAGCTCTAGATTTATATTTTACTTTATGCATTGATTAGCTTTTTTTAAAGTAATTTTACAAAGGGGCTTCAATTCAACGTATCAATTTATGAGTACAATGTGTCATTACCCCCTTCCCTCATTCTCCCCCATTTGCCTCAAACCCATCCATCCTAAAAATGCCCTCGTGTCTCAGAATAATGCCTAGATTCCTTTCTTTGCAGTCAAAAGCAGAGCCCCGAGAGGCCCACACCCAAAGTGACCATGGCCCTCCACCTTCTATATATCCTTGTCCCAGGGCTCCCACACATAATTCTATGCTGTAGCTTTGCAGAAATGGGGAGATGCTGGGGCTTTTTTGTTGTTTTTTCGGGTTTTTTTGTTTTTTGTTTTTTGTTTTTTGTCCATTGCCTGCACTCTGGGCCTGGGCGCTGTCCCTCAGCTCTTCAGCTCAAGGCTAGCACTCTACCACTTGAGCCACAGTGCCACTTCTGGCTTTTTCTGCTTATGTGGTGCTGAGGAATCGAACCCAGGGCCTCATGCATGCAAGGTAAGCACTCTACCACTGAGCCACCTTCCCAGCCCCCGGGATGCTGTTTTGAAAGCCCTTTACCCCTGGGGTCCCCAGCAGAACTCCATGAAATAGACACAACAAATATTAGTTCAGTAAGATAAATTAATATTTATATATATATACTATATATACACTATATCAGACAGGTATAAATATGAAGGTTTTGTTTAAGGATGAGCTGAAACAGGCATTCTCTTCCCTCAGAGCTTACAGTCTAGTTGGGAGAACAAATATGAATCAAACAGCCATCAGATGACTATAGAAGCAGCTTGTCAAATCTCTTTTTTTTTTTTTTCCGTTGCCAGTCCTGGGGCTTGAACTCAGGGTCTGGACACTGGCCCTGAGCTTCTTTTGCTCAAGGCTAGTACTCTATCACTTGAGCCACAGCACCACTTCTGGCTTTTTCTGTTTATGTGGTACTGAGGAATCAAACCTGGAGCTTCATGCATGCTAAGCAAGCACTCTACCACTAAGCCACATTCCCAGCCCTTAAGACTCATCTCCAGTTCCACCAAAAAAGCCAGAAGTGAAGCTGTGGCTCAAGTAGTAGAGTGCTAGCCTTGGGCACAAAAGCTCAGGGACAGTGCTCAGGCCCTGAGTTCAAGCCCTAGTACCAGCGTACAAAAATCCATAAAAAAATAAAAATAAAACAAAGGTATATATAATATATAAAATAAATTGAAGACATTATTATAGAATGTTATGTGATATATTTTATTATAAAATATATATTGTATTATGATTTATTATTGGGGCTGGGAAGGTGGCTCAGTAGTAGAGCACTTGCCTTGCATGCATGAAGCCCTGGGTTCAATTCCTCAGCACCACATAAGCAAAAAGAAAAAAACCGGAAGTGGTTCTGTGGCTCAAGTGGTAGAGCGCTAACCTTGAGCTAAAGAGCTGAGGGACAGCGCCCAGGCCCAGAGTTCAGGCCCCACAACCAGACCCCCTTTCCCACCCCTCCCCCCCAAAAAAAAGATTTATTATAGCCAGGTATCAGTGGCTCATCCCTGTGATCCTAGCTACTCAGGAGGCCAAGTTCTAAGAATCATGGTTTGAAACCAGCCTGGGAGGAGGAAGAAAAGTCTGTGAGACTTTTGTCTCCAATTAACCACCAAAAATCTGGAGATGGAGCTGTAGCTCAAGTGATAGCATGCCAGCCTTGAGTGAAAAAGCTAATGGACAGTGCCCAGTCCCTGAGACCATGAGCTCCATCTCCAGCTGTACGCATGCGTGTGGGCACACACACGCACACATACACATACACGTAAATTAATTCTGCTGTGCATAAATGAATTAAAGTTTTCATAAAAGAAATAAGTTGGCAGAACCAATTTTAAAAATAATCCAACTATAGCTGTCTACGAAAGACTTTAGATTCAAATACATAAGTTGAAAATTAACAAGTGGAAAAAGACACTTCCATATGAACTGTAATTCAGAACTGCAATTGCCTTTGTTTCGAAATAAAAGATGAAGTGTGTCTGTCGGGCTGAAATCCTGACTTCAAGCCCCAAAAGTAATGTGAAAACAACTATTAAAATCTATAAGATGCAACAAAAGCAGTGCTCAGGAAAACCCATCACCGCAAATTTCAAAAAGATTTCATCAATAACCCAACCATCTGCCTTAAGAAACTAGAAGCAAAGTTGGGTGTGGTAGAGCATGCCTGTAATTCCAGAACTAACAAGTCTGCAGTAGAAAGATCACAAGTTCCAGACCATCTGGATGAGGTATGAAAAAGTATTAAAGATGGAGAGAGAAGAGCAAGGCAGAGAGGGAGACAGCAGGAGCGAGAGACGGGACAGATGGAGACAGAAAAGGAGGGAGAGGGAATAAAAGCAGAAAAAAGCAAACTAAAAACCAAAGCGAACAATATTAGAGCAGAAATCACTAGTTAGGCAAAATAGAAAAGAAACAAGGAAACCAAGAATTTGCAGTTTGAAAAGAACACCAACGGACAACCCATAGACCAAGGAAACACTAGCCCCGTGCTGGTGGCTCACGCCTGTCATCATAGCTACTTAGGAGGCTGAGATCTGAGGGTCATGGTTCAAAGTCAGCCTAGTTGGGAAATTCCACGAGACTCTTCATTGACAATTAACTACCAAAAAGCAGGAAGTAGAGCTGTGGCTCTAGTGGTATAGTATCAGCCTTGAGCAAAATAAAAAGCTCAGGGCCAAGGCCCAGACCTTGTTCCAACCACAAGATAGATAGGTACTAAGATAGGTAGGTAGATAGACAGACAGACAGACAGACAGACAGACAGATAGATAGATAGATAGATAGAAAGACAGATAGGTTTTATGGTATGTAAACTTTATCACAATATGTTTCAATATATGACTCAGCTCCAATCCAGTGTAGTTGTAGGTTAAGAGAAATTAATCTGGGCTGGGAAGGTGGCTCAGTGGTAGAGCGCTTTGCCTTGCATGCCTGAGACTCTGGGTTCGATTCCTTAGCACCACATAAGCAAAAAGAAAAAAAAGCCGGAAGTGGTGCTGTGGCTCAAGTGGTAGAGCACTAGCCTTGAGCTGAAGAGCTGAAGGACAGTGCCCAGGCCCAGAGTTCAGGCCCTACGACCAGACCTCCTCACCCCCCCCCCAAAAAAAAAAGATAATCTGTCTGTCATTAAAAGGCCAGTGTTGGGCTGGGAATGTGGCTTAGTGGTAGTAGAGTGCCTGCCTGGCATTCACGAAGCCATGGGTTCGATTCCTCAGTACCACATAAACAGAAAAAGCAGGAAGTGGTACTGTGACTCAAGTGGTAAGAGTGCTAACCGTGAGCACAGAGAGGCTCAGGGACAGAGCCCAGGCCCCGAGTTCAAGCCCCAGAACTGGCAAAAATAAAGGGCAAGTGCTTAGGGTTCTCAGGGTAAGTCTGGCTCCTTCATTATCAATATAGAATTTCATTATAGGCAAGTGTTAACACTTTATCTTATACTCTTAGTTTTGTTTATTGGAAACTGTAAGGTCTGCACAGGGACACCTCCCTACCTCTTGGCTAAGTTTCTGTCCAGTATCTGTTACCTTAGGTAACTGGCAGACCTGGAAGCAGTCACCTTCCCCTCCTGCTAGGTCACAGCCACCTCTGGTCACATGCCTCCTATCTGACCTTAGGAGGGTCCCAGACCCTGAGGTCACATCCGGATCCAGTGTGGCTACACCTTTCCCCCACCTGGCCACACCTCTTCCTGTCCCTGGCCTAGATAAGTCCTGGCCCAGCTGTGGGTCGCCCGCTTTCCTTTTCAGCCATACCTCACCATGCACGGCAGGGGCAGCAGTTTGGTAAATGAACTTTTCCTGCCTGAATAGCGTGTGGCGTTCTCTTCATTGGCTACCTAATGAAACCTACCTATTTAATATACCTTACAGAAACTTTTTTTTTTTTAATTCAAGGCTAGTGCTCTACCACTTAAAGCCACAGCTGTACTTCCAGTTTTCAGGTGGTTTAAGTGGAGGTAAGAGTCTCACAGACCTTCCTGCCCTCCTCCTCCTCCGCTGGCTTCAAATCAGGATCCTCAGATCTCAGCCTCCTGACTAGCTAGGATTACAGGCGTGAGCCACTAGCACCCAGCTTAGCCACAAATTTTATGTGGCCAAATATAAAGATATTTTCTCCCAGAACATTTGTTTTCCATTTGACAAATGATTGGTTTGGGTTTGGGTTTTATTTCCAGAGACAGCCTCTCATTAGGCAAACCAGGCTGGCTTTGAACTTGTTATCTTCCTGCATCAACTTCCCAAGTGCTGGAATTCCAGGCATGCACTACCACACCTGAATGTTTGAAATAGAGAAAATCTTTTTAACTAACCATAGATAAGATAACATTTCCAACATTGTTTTCTCAGAAGTTTATCATTGTCTCCTTCAAAAGATTAAATGCTCTCAAGGGGGGGGGGGGGAGTGGAGGGGAAGGAAGGGGAGATGGAGGATCTTTAGCCTAGGCAAAAACCCTGAGTAGGGAACAGATCCTGGAACAGAGGAGAGGCTGGCCAGCACTGAGTAGGGAGAAAGGCGAAAGAAAAGGCATTATGAGGGCCTTGGGAAGCCCTATTTGAGTCTCTAACCCTTATTCTAAGAGCAACAGGAACGTTTGGGCTTTCAACCTGGATCTAAAGGAATTCCAGATGTGCCCTCACCTACATCTGGAGTTAGGAAATGTTCAGGAGATGGACACACTATAGACTTAGAAGTCTCCAGAATAGGAGGACAGCTGGTTCTCAGATGCTTTTTTAGTTTTGTTTCTGTTGGTAGTGGGGCTTGAACTCAGGGGCTTGCCCCTGAGCTTTTGTGCTCAGGCTAGTCCTCTACCACTTTGAGCCACAGCGCCACTTCCAGTTTCCTTATGGACTTTCCTGTGGAGGCTTTGAACCACAATCCTCAGATCTCAGCCTCCTAAATAGCTAGGATTATAGGCATGAGCCCTGAGTTCAAGTCCCACGACTGACAAAAAAAATAGTAATATAGGTTGATGACATCAAATTCATAGTCAACAGCCCTGTAACTCAAGTCCCAGTGAAGCTTACCCAACACCTCCTTTTTGGGAGCACAGGACAGCACTTCTGCACTTTGCTTACAGGGCTGTTTAAAATCACCACCACAGTGTGAACATGAGGCGTCCGCTGTAGGCTTTGGTATTGAAGGTTTAGTCTCCGTAGCTGTTGGAGCATCTTTGAGATTATTCTAAGGAACTTCAGAGGACGGAGCCTAGCTGGAGGAAGTAGATCTCTGGGAATGGCGTTGACAGTTAGAGGAAGCAGGTATCTTGGGGTGGACTTTTAAGGTCATACTTGTCCCCTTTCTTTCCGAACTCTTACTTCCGGTCCACCATGAGGGACGCAGCCTCCTCGTGGATGCTTTTGTCACCATGAGCCTGGGGCTAAGCTACACACCCAACCCTCTGAAACCAGTAGCAAAATAAATACTTGCTATTTTTATTTAAATATAAAATATAAATTATTTTTAAAATGCTCATTTTAACGTATTCTGTTAAGTATGTTGTCACAGTAATAAGGAAAATAACATACAATCACCATCACCAACAACGACAAGAAAAATCTGACTATACACAAAAAACAACTTCCAGGGACTCACTTACCTGGGCCAAACACAGAACATTTATGTGTAAACCAAAACTTACAGTTTATTTCATGGCCTTTGGAATTCTTCAGTGGCCCGAGGAATCATATACAGTCTGCTATGGAAATTATTTTCAGGGGAAGTTTGGTGATCTGGCATAAAAGAAAAGGAGGTGGGATTTGACCAGTGTATATTGGATATATGTATTAAAGTGGCACACTGAATCTGTGTGTGTATGTGTGTGTGCACGCACACATACACGCTCCATTACTGAGGCTTTAACTCAGGGCTTTGCACTCTCCCTTGGCTTTTTTTACCCAAGGCTGATACTCTACCACTTGAGCCATACCTCCACTTCTAGCATTTTGCTGGTTAACTGGAGATAGTAGTCTCAGATTTCTCTGCTCAGTCTGGCTTCAAACTTCAATCCTCAGTTCCAGCCTCCTGAATAGCTACAATGATAGGAGTGAGCCACCAGTGCCTAGCTTGAATCTTGTTTAGAAGGAAAGAAATGGAAAACTGCAAGGACTAAGAGATCAAATGTTCCTCCATGACACACCCCCTACTTGCATGCATAATTCAATTATAAAAGGTCCAAAGTATAAAACTCAAATGATAAATTTGTTCTGTAAACAGAATTTGTGTACCTTGAACAGTGAGAGGTAAAATTATTTTATATTTCTAGGTATACCTACTTTTTTAGACACTTTTTTTTTTGCTGGTGGGGGCTTGAACTCAGGGCCTGGGCTCTCTCCCTGACCTTTTCAGTGTTCAAGGCTAGCGCTCTACCACTTGAGCCACAACGCCACTTCCAGCTTTTTCTGAGTAGTTTATTGGAGATAAGTGTCCCACAGACTTTCCTTCCTGGGCTTGGCTTCAAAACAATCCTCAGATTTCACTCAGCCCCCTGAATAGCTGGGATTATAGGTGTGAGCCACTGGCATCCAGTCCTATTTCAATTTTTTAAAAAGGCTTGGCACTGGTGGCTCATATAGTTAAAATTAGCTACTCAGGAGGCTGAGATCTGAGGATCATTGAAGCCAGACTGGGCAGGAAAGTCTATGAGTCTCTTTTCTACAATTAAACACCCAAAACCAAGAAGTACAGCTGTGGCCCAAGTGGTAGAGCACCAACCTAGAGTAAAAATATCTAAGGGACAGCACTCGGGCCTTGAGTTCAAGCCCCAGTACTGGCTGAAAAAAGGGGGGAAAATAATGGCTTAAGAACATCTAGTGATTGAATTTTTTAAGAATATCCAATGAGGCCGGGCGCTGGTGGCTCACGCCTGTAATCCTAGCTACTCAGGAGGCTGAGATCTGAGGATCGCGGTTCAAAGCCAGCCCGGGCAGGAGAGACTGTGAGACTCCTATCTCCAATAAACCACCAGAAAACCGGAAGTGGCGCTGTAGCTCAAGTGGTAGAGCGCTCGCCTTGAGCTGAAGAGCTGAGGGACAGCGCCCAGGCCCAGAGTTCAAGCCCCACGGCCGACAAAAAAAAAAAAAAAAAAAAAAAAAAAAAAAAAAGAATATCCAATGATTAAATTTTTATTCCTTTCAACAAATCTAGTGACTTCTGACTTCATTTCAGAAGAGTTGAGACAGTCTCCTTTTAAGATAACATTAAGATATATAATTTAACCTTGTACCAGTCACCCATTTAAAATGTACCATTCGACATTGTTTATAGCTTCACAAGGTTGTACTATCTTATACCTTACCTTTTTTTTTTTTTTCCCCAGTCCTGGGGCTTGAACTCAGGGCCTGGACACTGTCCCTGAGCTTTTGTGATCAAAGCTAGTGTTTTACAACTTGAGCCACAGCGCCACTTCTGGCTGTATGTGTGGTGTGTGTGTGTGCATGTGTGGCGTGTGTGCGTGCGTGCGTGCGTGCGTGCGTGCGTGTGTGTGTGTGTGTGTGTGTGTGTGTGTGTGTACGGTTAATTGGAGTTAAGAATACCACAGACTTTCCTGCCTGGGCTCACTGTGAATCTCGATCCTAAGATCTTAGCCTCCTGAGTAGCTAGGATTACAAGCAAGAGCCACCATGCCCGGCTTAATACCTGAACATTTTTATTCCTTCAAAAGAAACTCAGTGCCTGTTAACAGTCCCTCCCTTCTTCATCCCTCCTCTCCGGTTAGCCCCTCAGCACTAACCCGCTCTGGCTCTGCCTTTCCTGGTCATCCTCTGAAAGTGAAATCATACCCTAGCACCAGCTGCTTTTGTTTATAGAGTAGTATTTCCAAGGTTTAGCCACATTTCAGTCAGTACTCTATTACTTTTCATTGATAACTAATACTCATTCCATGGTCTGATCACCTGGGCATATCAGTTAATGGACATCCAGATTATTCTACCATTTGTCTATAAGTAATGCTGTTGATAAAATTCACAGAAAAGAATATCTGAGGCTGGAAGGCTTCATTTCTTTTGGGTAGATACCTAAGAGTGGAATTTCAAATTCATGGTTAACATTTTAAGGAACAAACTGTTTTTCAAAGTGGAGTCACCAAGCTGGGTGTGATGGTCGGACCACACCTGTAATGCCAGCACATTAGAGGCTGAAGCAGGAAGGTTGAAAGGTCGAGGCCAGCCAGGTCTCCTTGGCCCTGTCTCAAAACAAAACAAAAAAAAAAAAAAACCTAAGAAACTAAAAATGGCTTGTTTTGCATTTCTACCTGTAATAGATATAGTTTCAGAGTCTCAATACATTATCTATAGAGCTCCAGTCACTGTGAAGTGGTTTGTATTGGATTGGATTTGCATTGACCTGATAATTAGTGACCATACAAATCTTTTCATTGGATGATTTGCTATTTGCTTATCTAAATATTTGCATATTCTACTTTTTTTTTGTCAGCTGTGGGGCTTGAACTTAGGGCCTGGGCACTGTTCCTGAGCTCTTGCACTCAAGGTTAGCACTTTACCACTTTGAGCCACTCCTTAATTCCAGTTTTCTGGTGATTCACTGACAATAAGAGTCTCGTGGATGTTCCTGCCCAAGCTGGCTTCAAACTTCGATCCTCAGATCTCAGACTCTCGAGTAGCTAGGATGACAGGCTCAAATGTATACATATTCTAATGGGCTGTCTCCTTGTTATTGAATGGTGAAGCCTCTTTACATATGATGGTTCCACTCTGACTTAACAATGCTCTGAAACAAATATACATTCAATGGAAAGCACTGAAGTGTGGTCTTTTTCTATGACTACATACTCTCTCTTTCCATGTTGGGCAGGAACAGTGAGCCCCAACTCCATCAGTCATTCAGTGTGAACAACCAACAGAGCACAGTATTCTAGGTTGCTGTGATGATCAGTTGGTCAGGTATATTCAATATTTTCCCATTCTACCATATTTCAACTTGCTGGGTGCCAGTGGCACACACCTGTAATCCTAGCTAATCAGGAGTCTGAGATGAGAGGATCAAGGTGTGAAGCCAGGCCTGGTGGGAAATGCTGTCAGATTGTTATCCCCAATTAACCCCCACAAAGGCCAGAAGTAGCATTGTAGTTCAAGTGCTAGAGCACTAGCCTTGAGCAAAATGAAGCTCAGGGATAGCACCCAGGCCATGAGTTCAAGGCCCTGGTCCAGCACCCAAATATATATATATATATATAATTATTTTCAACTTACGATGGGTTTATTGGGACATATCCCCTCCTTAATTCAAGCAGCATCTGTGTTCTGAATCCAAGTCCCTTATCAGATACATGATTTGCAAATGTTCCATTCTATGAGGTATCTACATACTTTTTTGTCACTGTGATTTCTTTTCACACTTTGTAATCAGTACAAGCTGGGTGTAGTGACACATGCTTATAATCACAACACCTGGGAAGCTAAGACAGGATGATCATGAGTTCTAGGCCGGCCTGCCCTACAGAGTAAGAATCTGACTCAGTCAGACACTGGTATCTTGTGCCTGTACTCCTATCTACTCAGGAGGTTGAGATCTGAGTATCACAGTTTGATACCAGTCTGGGCAGGAAAGTCCATGAGATTTTTTTTGTCAGCTGTGGTATTTGAACCCTGGGCCTGGGTAATGTCCCTCAGTTCTTCAGATCAAGGCTAGTGCTCTACCACTTGCGCCACAGCGCCACTTCCGGTTTTCTAAGTGGTTTTTTTTGGAGATAAGAGTCTCACAAATTTTCCTGCCCAGGCTGGCTTTGAACCCTGATTCTCAGATCTCAGCCTCCTGAGTAGCTAGGATTACAGACGTCAGCCACCAGCACCGGCTTCCATGAGATTCTTATCTCCAAATAAGCACCAAAAAAAGCTGGAAGCAGAGCTGCCAATCAAATGGTGGAGCACTCAAAAGCTAAGGGACAGTGCTCAGGCCCTGAGTTCAAACCCCAGGACACACACACACACACACACACACACTTGGCTTAATGCAACTGTACTGGGGGATGTGGGGAGGGTGGATATCTAAGATAAGGACTGGATGCTGCTGTCTGGGATTCAAAGGAGTCTCGGCTGGGGTTGGATAGACCAGAGAATTGGCTATGAAAAAGAATATCAGAATTTCTCAGCCACCAGTGGCTCATGCCAGTAACCTAGCTACTCAGGAGGCTGAGATCAGAAGATCATGGTTCAAAGCCAGCCTGAGCAGGGAGGTCTATGAGACTTTTTTTTTTTTGGGGGGGGGGTCGGTCATGGACCTTGAACTCTGGGCCTGGGCGCTGTCCTTCAGCTCTTCAGCACAAAGCAAGCGCTCTACCACTTGAGCCACTGTGCCACTCCTGTTTTTCTGGTGGTTTATTAGAGATAAGAGTTTCACAGACTTTATAGGCCTGAGCCACCAGTGCCCGGCTCTATGAGACTCTTATCTCCAATTAACCACCAGAAAACTGGACTCGGAGTCGTGACTCAAAATAGTAGAGCACTAACCTTGAGAGAAAAAGCTTGGGACAGTGCCTAGGCCCTGAGTTCAAGTCCCATGACTGGCAAAAAATAAAAATGATCTGAGTATTGCCTCAGGCTGTCCATTTGAAAACCCAGCTTCCCCTTAAGGCTTTCAGTTCAACTTATAAATCTTGTTATTTAATTGTTAAATCTTGTAACTTTTCATATAAAGATGAGAACAATAATTTTCACTTATTCCTTGATTCCAGCTGAATTGTTACATTGGGTACATTTAATCCCCCTTAAACATTTCGTGGACTTATGGCCTTAATCAGACTTCCTCGAGACATTTCAAAGTACAAGTACAAATTTAATATGCTCGATTTTTCTCCAACATTTTAAAGGCCCAACAGGGTAGACTATAAATCTAAAAAGCAAAATCTTTCTAAGCACTTAAGCAACTGTTGTGAATTAATGACCCAAACTTAATAATGTAGCAAATTAGATTCTCTTGACCACTTCAAGAACCTTAAATTCAGACTTCTGAGGCCCAAACTCTTTCCACAAAGATTTTATTTAGTAGTCTTAGATGGCAGAGGGGGACAAAATTGACTTTTAAAAAACAAATTTGCCTAGGTAAGTATGATATAGTCTGACTACAGGAGTGTGTGTGTGTGTGTGTGTGTGTGTGTGTGTGTGTGTGTGTGTGTGTGTGTGTGTGTGTGTGTGTGTGTGTGTGTGTGTGTGTGTGTGTGTGTGTGTGTGTGTGTGTGTGTGTGTGTGTGTGTGTGCGCACCAGTACTGGGTATTGTGCTCTTGCTTAGCTTTGCTTGCTCAAGGCTGGCTTCGCTTCCTTCCTTGCTTCCTTGCTTCCTTGCTTCCTTGCTTCCTTCCTTCCTTCCTTCCTTCCTTTCTCTTTTTTTGTTCCATGGGGCTTGAACTCTGGGCCAGGATGCTGTCCCTCAGCTCTTCAGTTCAAGGCGAGCTCTCTTTCACTTGGTTTTCTGGTGGTTTATTGGAGATAAGAGTGTCACAGACTTTTCTGCGTTTGAACTGTGATCCTCAGATCTCGGGTCTCCTGAGTACCTAGGATTACTGGCATCAGACACTAGTGCCTGGCTAGGCTGGTACTTCTACCACTTGAGCCACACTTCTACTTCTAGCTTTTTGCTGGTACAGTGAAGATAAGAGTTTCTCAGACTTTTCTTCCCTGGCTGCTTTGAGCCACACCTTTAGATCTCAGTCTCCTTAGTAGCTAGGGTTATAGCTGTGAGCCACCAGCAGACAGGTTGTTTTTGTGTTGTTTTTGTTGTTTTGTTTTAATGCCAGTTCTGAGTATTGAACTCAGGGCCTGGGCACTTGCATGTGGAATATGATATGCATGCATCTGTTTTTCTGTTTTTAACTATGTATAAGAAACATACCATGGGCTGGGAAGGTAGCTCAGCGGTAGAGTGCATGCCTTGCAAGCATGAGGCCCTGGGTTCGATTCCTCAGCACCACATAAACAGAAAAGGCCGGAAGTGGCGCTGTGGCTCCAGTGGTAGAGCACTAGCCTTGAGCTGAAGAGCTGAGGGACAGCGCCCAGACCCAGAGTTCAGGCCCCATGACTGGCAGGGGGGGGAGGGGAAGAAACATACCAGAGGCTGGGAAGGTGGCTCAGTGGTAGAGTGCTTGCCTTGTATGCATGAGGCTCTGGGTTTGAGTCCGCAGCACCACATAAGCAGAAAAAAAAAAGCTGGAAGTAGCACCATGGCTCAAATGGTAGAGCGCTAGCCGTGAGCTGAAGAGCTGAGGGACAGCACCCAGGCCCAGAGTTCAGCCCCATGACCAGCAAAAAAAAAAGAAAGAAAGAAACATACCAGCTAGATGCCAGTGCCCCACGCCTGTAATCTTAGCTACTCAGGAGGGTGAGATCTGAAGATCCTAGTTCAAAGCTAGTCGTGGCAGGGAAGTCCATGAAACTTTTTTTTTTGTCTGTTGTAGAGCTTGAGCACAGGGCCTAGACATTGTCCTGAGCTCTTTTGTTCAAGGCTAGCATGCTACCACTTTGAGCCACAGCGCCACTTCCGGCCTTTTCTGTTCATATTGAACAGGCTTCAACATATAAACTGCAGCATATCACACACAAAAAGCACAGGCTGGGAATGTGGCTTAGTGGTAGAGTGCTTGCCTAGCATGAATGAAGCCCTGGGTTCGATTCCTCAATACCGCATAAACAGAAAACGCCAGAAGTAGTGCTGTGGCTCCAAGTGGTAGAGTGCTACCCCTGAGCAAAAGAAGCTCAGCGACAGTGCCCAGGCCCTGAGTTCAAGCAAAAGTAGCACAAATGAGCCACTTTACCATAGAATCTGCTTAGAAATACTATAAGTGATGTCATCCAATCCCCAGCCCCTGCCCTACCAAGGACTCTGCCCAGCTGTTAGAACACAGTGAATGGCTTTATTCTCAACAAGGAAATCCCCTGGGGATCCTGTCATGCTATCACCACCCAGCCGTGAAGTCTGGCAGGTGGCAAAGGTTCTCTTTAATTGACAGGAGGGACACCAAAGAGATTTTAAGGACTGACTACTTAGGACTTTCCAAGGAGCACCGGTTTGAGTTCTCTGCCCATGCTAGCTTCCTGCACACATATTTAGATGCCGAAGCTCACTGTGGCATTTCCCTTCCCTACCGGAAAATGATGACTTGTAGCATCAACAAGCCAGATGATTCAATCAAGCCCGATTAGATGACTCAATTAAGCTAGCTTTTCTGTCAATGATAATCAAACGCTTGGACCGGAGTGCCGTGAGGATGGCATGTTACTTCAAAGATTTAGATGAGAAAAGCGACTATCAAGCTTCAGCCTAAGGAGATTCTACAGAAAACATTGACTCGGCAGGATCTGCTATTCATTGGAAAACTTCTGCCTTCCAAGCTGAAGGCAGAATTCTGATACTGAGCATGAGCCAACTATGGGTCAGACATGGCTGTTAGAGTATTAACCCCATTTAGCTTCCTGTAACCACCCACCCATTAATCCTTTAAGGTCTCCTGTCCTGTCTGCTCCTCCACAAAGTTGCAGTGCCTATTATAGATCTTCTGATCCATTTGCAGAATGACTATCATGTGAGAAAATTCTGATTTTTTTTCTTGTGGGGGAGGGGCAGTCAGTCACGGGGCTTGAACTCAGGGTCTGGACACTGTCCCTGAGGTTTTTTGTGTTTTTGTGGTTCTGGTAGTGGGGCCTGAACTCTGGGCCTGGGCGCTGTCCCTCAGCTCTTCAGCTCAAGGTTAGCGCTCTACCACTTGAGCCACAGCACCACTTCCAGCTTTTTTCTTTTTGTGGGGCTAAGGAATCGAACCCAGGGCCTCAGGCAATGCAAGACAAGCGCTCTACCACTGAGCCACCTTCCCAGCCCCTCCCTGAGCTTTTGTACTCCAGACTAACACTCTACCACTTTGAACCACAGCTCCACTTCTGGTTTTCTGGTGGTTCACTAGAGATAAGAATCTCATGGACTGTCCAGCCTGGGGTGGCTCTGAACCATGATCCTCAGATCTCAGCCTCCTAAGTAGCTATGATGACAGGTGTGAGACACCAGCACGCAGCCAGCCTGTCTGCCTGTCTGCCTGCCTTCCTTTCTTCCTTCCTTCCTTCCTTCCTTCCTTTCCTTTCCTTTCCTTTCTCTTATTTTTCTCTTTGCCTCCTTCTCCTTTGCCAAAGTACATTTGTCCCTCTAAAATAACACCTGGTTTGACAGACCCAGAAGTACTCAAGCTTCCATAGTTCTTCTCTGTGGGGAATTTTGAAAGTAGCACAGTCAGATCTCGTGACAAGACTCTGGACATTGTAGGTGTTGAACTAACTGACGCCAGCTGGTGATTCTCTCTGTCTCTTTCTCACTGGGGCTTCTGAACATAAGGGTCTATCCTCTTTTTCATCTTCAATCAACTTTTGGGCCTGCCCAGGTCTATGTGTGAAGAGGGAACATGTGCTAGGGGTCTTCTGTGCTCCGGAAGAGCTTCTGTGTCACCCTATCTCTCACTAGCCCAGGTATGAGCTCTGCCTGTATCACTGTAATCAGGAAGGTCCTCTCCCCTATGCTGGGCCTATGAATTGCTCAGACTTTATGGAATAGCAGCAGCAGGTCAAAGGCACAAAGGAAGGGTCAGGGCTGATCATCCCTGGGTGGAGGCCATCATATTTCCACATGCAATTTTATAACATGAGGATTTCATTATGACCTTTAAGGCGTTGTACAAAGAAGTTGCCATTTAACAAAGCAGTCTATGAATACAATGCATCTGAATCAATGTCACCCCTTTCAACATTCTCACCTCCTCCTCTCTCATCCCCCTCCGAACCACCTCTGCCCTTCTGTCACTCATCTTAATTTTGAAAGATATACACTGAATTAGTGATTGCATTCTCACCCTTTCCTCCTTTTCATTTGTCTACCCCTTTCTCCTTGACCCAACACCACCATTTTCAAGTACCGAATTCCTGGTGGTGATTTTGTTGAGCTCAGACTTTGCCTTTCTAAGGAATTACAGTATTTGACTTCTCCCTTGAATCTACCATATTTCAGTCACATATATCTGCATACACTTGCATAGCACTCAATGTATTTTCTTATCTCAATGTATTTTCTTATCTCAATGTATTTTCTTATAAGTTTATGAGCTAAATCTAGCTTCCACATATAAGGAAAAACATGCATCCTTTGTCTCTCTAGGCCTGACTTAATTTATTTAACATACTATTTCCAAGTCTTTCCATTTCTCTACAAAGGACACAATATCACACTTCCTGATGGCTGAGTAAAATTCCATTTTGTATATATACCATAACATGCATTTTTTTTTCTTTTTCCTTTTTTTGTCAGTCATGGGGCTTGAACTCTGGGTCTAAGCACTGTCCCTCAGTTCTTGAGCTCAAGGCTAGCACTCTACCACTTGAGCCACAATACCACTTCCAGTTTTCTGGTGGTTTATTAGAGATAAAAGTCTCATGGACTTTCCTGCCCAGACTGGCTTTGAACCGATTCTCAGATCTCAGCCTCCTGAGTAGCTAGGATTACAGGTGTGAGCCACTGGCACCTGGTTTATCATGCATTTTCTACTTAACATAAGAAAGTATTAGCCAGGTACTGGTAGATCGTGCCTATAATGCTAGCTACTCAGAAGGCTGAGATCTGAGGATTGCAGTTGGAAGCCAGACCAGTCAAGAAGACTGAAACTCTGATCTCCATCTGGAAGTGTGGTTCAAATGGCAAATCACCAGCCTTGAGCAAAAAAGCTAAGGGACAATGTTCAAGCTCCAAGTTCAAAAGAGATAAACACGCACAAAAGAGACATAGAAAGAATTTTAAAAAAGCATTTTTCCAACTCATCAGTCCTTTTTTAAGTTGATGGTAATTTTACATGTGCTTGTGCATGCACATTCATGGTGAAACTACTTTCAATGTTGACTGTACCTCTTATTTTAAAGATGTTAGGTGTTTCTTTTTGGAACTTTTAGATGTTTTTTATAATCTCACAATAAATACATTGTGCTTTTTCTTTGGCTGTGATATATGCACCTGTTTTGTTTAGCTGTACATCAAACCCAAGGCCTCCTCTTTGCTAGGCAAGCATTCTTTCACTGAGCTTTACCCTCAGCCTCCAATTGTGCTTAAATTCTCTGGTGGGTCTGTTCCCTAAGATGGCAATATCGAATGTGAAATTAATAAATTAGGCCAGGAATGCCTGTAATCCTAGCTACTGGAGGAGGCTGTGATCTGAGGATCTCAGTTCAAAGTTAGAGTTGGCAGGAAGGTCCAAGACTCTTATCTCCAAACTACCCAAACAAAAGCCGAAATGGAGCTGTGGCTCAAAGTGATCGTGCTTGAGCAAAAAAGCTAGGGGACAGTACCCAGGCCCCTATGTTTAAGTCCCCGTACCAGCACGACAGAGGGGGAGGAGGAGAAGGAGGAAAAAAGAAATTAGTAACTTAACTGGTCCAAATTCACAAGTCCACTAGAAGCCGGATTAACATGACACACTGCAGCCAATTTAAGATCATGAGCAACTGCCTCAGAACTTGAATTTCCTTTTTCCATCAGGATACAAACCGGAACTTCCTCTGCACTTTAGTCTAATGAAATTAAAACATGTGCTTACCTGTTACCTAACACACCTCTCTCCAGGAAACACGACTCACCTCCAAATGCAGCATCCTGAGCTACTTCCATCCATCCTCTCATCCCGCAGCTTCCCAGTTGAGGGGGCTAGAGGCACTAGACTAGAGATCCCCTAAAACTTTCAGGGAGGGTGGGGTGTCACTGGGGCAGGGCACTGTCTCCTCCTGGGTATTCCTGGAGACTTAAAGCAATAAGACTACAATCTGGAGCTCTAGGCAGGGCCTCAAGACCCCACAAGCTCTCCCCACCCGGATATAGATTAGTCCTGGATCCCCTCACCTCCTTCAGCCTTTTCTCCATCTCCTCGGCAAAACTTCCCCGCGGCTCACTCAGCCCACCCTCCATACCTTAATCCAGATTTCTTCGGATTCATTCTCCCAGTGGCGAGATAGGGGACAAGTCCGGGAAGGGGGGGGGGGGAGGGCGGGGCGGGAAATTCCTTCCTTTCTCTCTCCTTTCCCTTTTCTGTTGAGACAATCCCCAAGTTCACAGTTTGGGGGTTCCGACTACCTCGCAGGACCCCTCCCCCCTTCCATCATCTGCCCCCGCCACCTCTTCACACACATCTCTACCGGGGATTGTCCCTCTGTCTTTCCCACCATGGTGGACGTTCTGTCTGGTTGTCCCTGCCCAGTTTCCCACCGGTCTGGGGGTTTGGGAGGATTCAGGTCGCCCCCTCGGCCCACAGCATCTCCCCAAGGTCCATCTCTTTCAGACGCCCCTCCCCTAAGCCTGTCCTCCCCCCCCAGCCCCCGCCCACGTCTGTGATTCCTTCTGCCCGCAAACGCGATCCTCCGCTTCCAGAGTCTGTCCTTCCGTCCACCCAGGCTCCGGCTCGCCATCCCTCCCCAAGGCCGCGGAGTCCACGGCCCGGCTTCCCCTATCCCGCCCCGGTAACTCTTTCCTCTTCCACTTTCTCTACTTTGAACCCATCCCAGCAGAGTCCAGGAAGTAGCCTGGAACCGAAGAATGACAGCGGCAGAGTCCAATGAGACCTACCAGCGGCGGGGAAGCCCCCGCCCAGAAAGCAAAGGCAGCCAATAGACGGCAGGAGGCGGAACTTCCGCTGTCCCGAGGCGGGCGGGAGGGGTGGGAGGGAAGCGAACTGTTGTGGTGCGGCGCGTCGGGCGGGTGGCGTCCGGGCTGGCCCTGGGGGCTGCGGCCGGGACTCGGGGCTCCGCCGAGCGGCTTGCAGGGGTGGGGCCGGCCAGACGCGCCGCGGGGCCCGGACACTGCGGGTTCCAGGCCGGGCCCCGCGCGAAGGGGGTGTGCGTGGGGGAGGCCGCGCCACCCCGGGAGAGCTGCGGGACCAGCGAGTTTTGCTTTGCCACCGAAAGAAGGCGGGAGCCGGCGGGGGCCTCGGAGACCCCGGGGGCCGCGCGGCCCGGAGCCCCGGGGCAGTGGCCGCTCCGCGAGACGCGTCTCCCCGGGACGTTCCGCCGCCGCGGCAGCGCCGGAGACGAGTGTGGGGCCGCGGGCGCCGCCAGTGACCCTGGTGCGAGCCGCGGGAGCGGACCCCGGGGCCTGGCGCGCAGGGAGGCCGGGGACCCCCGCACCCCGGGAGCCGCGGGGCCCGGCGGCGGCGGGGGGTGAGGCGGCCGGGCCTCTCGGGACGCCGGGCAGGACCGCGCCGGCCGGGAGACGGACTCCTGGACTGTCGGGCGTGGGGAGGGCGGAGATCGCGGCGCCCGGCCCCGCGCGGGGAGCACGGCCGCGGAGTGGCCTAGAACGGGGGCCTGTTCCCCCCCGGAGGGGCCGAGCCGGGGCGGGGAGATGAACGGCTTCAGCACGGAGGAGGACAGCCGCGAAGGGCCCCCGGTCGCCGCCGCTGCCGCCGCCGCCGCCGCTGCTGCCGCCGCCGCCGCCGCTGCCGCCGCCGCCGCCGCCGCCGCCGCCACCCCGGGCTACGGCCAGAGCTGCTGCCTCATCGAGGACGGCGAGCGCTGCGTCCGGCCCGCCGGCAACGCCTCCTTCAGCAAGCGGGTGCAGAAGAGCATCTCGCAGAAGAAACTCAAGCTGGACATCGACAAGAGCGTGAGTCTCCCCCCCCCACACACACACACCCTGCAGGTCCCCGGGCCCCCCGCGCCCCATCGCTGCACCCACACCCCGTGCCCCGCACCCTGCACCCGGGGAGGATGCCTGGCTTCGCCTCGCCAACACCTGATGGGCGGAATTGAAGAGTTAAGGCCGCTCGCTGGTTTCCTCGCTGAAGTGCTTGGGTGGTTTTACCCTGATCTGGGAGTTTGGGAGGGGACTAAGTGGGGGGGGGGGGGTTGGAGCGTCGTGGAACTTGGATCGAGATCTGACCGTGGGGTTGGACTTGAGAGTGAGCGAGTGAGAGGTGGGTGGGTTGTTTTCGTGTGTCGTATCCCACGAAAGACCGAGAGATCAGCGTGGAAGACATCCCGCGGGCTCTGCAGCAACTTCCTCTTTCTAGAAACCCCGGGGAAAGGTGGCCAGTGACTTTCCTGTCCCCCAGCAGCCGGTTTCTACAGTGGGGCACCGAGCTTGCTTTGTACTCAGTTGTGGGAATGAGTTTTTGTTTGTTTGTTTTCCCTAGGATGTGACAGAAACAAGGCCAAGGTCAGGTCTTGCGAGTTGGCTCTGGCTGTGTGACTGGTGGGGGTGGGGCGTTTTGGGAAGGTAGGGATTTACATTGGAGTAGGGTTGCCCTGTGTTCTGTGCCTGCTGATAGGAAACTTCCTTTGTGATTTCTGCACTTTTAGCTAATTGCTAAAGCGGCCTGTTGTAGGAACTTTTTTAGTTTGACATCTGTTGCTACAGGCTTTAAATGATGGCCGCTTTATGATTAGGAATTGGTAGTGAGCAAAGGAGTATTTTTTAATGTTCACTAGCTTACATGATTAATAATGGGGAAATTTATGAGGTTAAACGAAGGCCTCTTTTCTTTTCTTTTTTCTTTATTTTGGGTCCGGCCGTGGGGCCTGAACTCTGGGCCTGGGCCCTGTCCCTCAGCTCTTCAGCTCAAGGCTAGCGCTCTACCACTTGAGCCACAGCACCACTTCCGGCTTTTTTCTTTTTGCTTATGTGGTGCTGAGGAATCGAACCCAGGGCCTCATGCATGCAAGGCAAGCACTTTACCACTGAGCCACCTTCCCAGCCCCGGGAAGGGCACTTTTCTACTTTAGATTTTTCCAGTTAAACTGAGGCCCAGAGGTAGAAAGCACTAGTATCAAAGGCACACAGCATCTAAGAGGCTGCTTAACTTCCTAAAGTCTTTTTCTGACTTATTTCAAGATTCCTGCATAAGCCTTCATTAATAACTCTCTGTAAATCTTGTCTTTCTTGGAGGTTATCCCCTCCCCCAGTTTTATTTAACCCTTGTATATATGAAGCTCTTGCATCAAAAGGTGTTATTTTTAAATAGTGGGGGGAGTCAGTCAATGGCTTTCTTATTACCAGTCTATCTTAAATGACTGAAAATTCATTTTGAGCAAACAGCTGACTAGATACCAAAATGAAATGCTTAATTTTTAGACAGTAGTGAATATATTCCCTTACAAACACTGGCTATCTTATCTATAGGCTGTGAACAGTCTTTAGTCATTTTCTCTTGTGTGTGTGTGTGTGTGTGTGTGTGTATATATATATATATATATATATACATATATATATATATATATATATATATATATATGGGGGGGTACACAAGCATGCCAGTTACTGGGGTTTGAACTCGGGGCCTTGGTGCTGCCCCATAGCTTTTTCCTCTCAGGCTGGCTCCCTACCAACCACTTGAGCCACAGCCCCCACTTCCAGCTTTTTCATAGTTAATTGGAGATCCGAGTCTCATGGACTTCCCTGCTTGTGCAGTGTCAATCCTCAGATCTCAGCCTCCTAAATCGCATGAGCACCAGCCAGGCCCTCCAGTTTTACACCCTTGGTTGCCTTTACCTCTGAATGATTTTGCTACTGCAAGCAAGGCCCTGTTAACCTATGGATCCCACAGATATGGACTGTGCCTGGTTATCTCATGAGTCCGGAAGAGAGGCAGGCAGCTAACCTTGGCAAGAACATTCCCAAAAGGTAGCTGGAGATTAGAAGGTGGAATCCTTCATAACTTGTTGCAGGGTGGTGGTATGGAGTCATTGATGCTGAAAAGTATTCTATTTAGTTCTCACAGGTTTGGGCAGGAATTCAATTTTAACTACTGTGTTACAAAAAATGTTTAGCTGTTGGACAGAATGAAACAAGAGATACAAACATAGGACACAGGTTTTGTTTCTACTTTCCTGTTCCCATCCCACCCTCAGAACCCACTGAGCTAAATGAAGACCTGTTTTTACTTGATAGGTTAAAGGAGAGGCACAAGTTACCTTGTTAAAGGACTTAGCTGAGAACCTTTTAAATAACAGCAGCAAAAACCTAACTCAAGCAGTTTAACTCAATTTATGTAGACATTGGCGATGCTCAGTAACTTACCCAGATGCTTGCAGACATTTCTCCAATTGACATAGTACTTGAAGCACTTTATAAAGGAAAGTATTGAGGTAGGAAAGGAAGTGTACCAGGAGTCAGAAGGTCTGTGTGATCTTGGCCAGACCATTTTCCCCAAGCTGGGTGATTTTTACTTTAACCGCTCTAGAAAATGAGATTGGCGCTAGTGGTCATGAAGTGATTGCTAAATTCTCTTCCATCTAAGATTCTTTTATTGTAGTGTCATGACCTGATGCCTCCCAGATGAAGTTTTAGGGAATAATCCTTATCTGTGTGCTCTCCCCTGAAGTTTTCCAGTGTGTACTTGAAACAGTTGCCTATCAGGTCTCCATGGCTGCTTCCTGGAAAAAAGCTTATCCCATGGTCCCTTCTTCACCTGGGTAGGCATCTTTGAGACAATTGCACATACTGTGTCCGAAAGTCCTTTGACAGAGTGGACTTGGCAAAACTGTTCAAATTTGCAGCCATGAAAGTGACAGCTTTTACTGGCTGATGCAGCTTTTAGATATCAAACTGCCTATATCAGTGCATCAGCATTTATTGAGTGCCTGCTGTCTACCAAAACACCATCACAGTATAAACTTAGAACCACTTATGGCTCACTAATCCCACTACATGAAAATGATAATTCATCTGAATAAACAGTTTTTAGTATTTTTTTTCTCCATGAAGAGGCCTAAATTAATTGATGCTCCTTTCCTGTCAGCTTACTTTTATCTTTGGGGATTATTTAAGGAATAAACTCAATTTCCGACTTCTTTCCAGAACATTTGTGTAACATCTGTTTCAATATCAACAACCCCTAGTCATTGACTTGGACAGCCCATTTCTGTAAAGTTTTTGAATGGTTCCCACAGGCAACTCAGGAATTTATGTGCTCAAGCATACTTCTTCTTTTTTGGGGCGGGGGGGGGGGTACAGGTCCTGGGGCTTGAAATCAGGGCCTTGGCACTTTCCCTGAGCTTTTGTGTTCAAGGCTAGTGCTCTACCACTTGAGCCACAGCTCCACTTCTGGGTTTTTGGTGTTTAATTGGAGATTGATGTTCTCATGGACTTTCCTTCCCAGGTTCATCTGGGTCTCCTGAACCGCTAGGATGACAGGCATGAGCCACCTTGGCCCAGCTTTATACTTTTATTTTGTTTTTATCTTTAAGTAGTTGTACAAAGGAGTCAAGCATACTTTTTATATTTTAGCTGCTATTGGTACCCTTACTAGTGTGCTCCAGCTTGCATTCCACATCAGCGATAATGTGCACATTCTTGTAGAATTCCTGCATCTCTTTCCTCTCTTTTTTTTTTTTTTTGAGGGGGGGGTACTGAGGCTTGAACTCAGGGCCTAGGCATTTTTTCCTTAGCTTTTTTGTTCAAGGTTAGCACTTTACCACTTGAGCTACACCTCTGCTTCCAGCTTTTTGCTTGTTAATTGGGGATAAGAATCCCACAGAGGAAGTGGTGCTGTGGCTCAAGAGGTAGAGTGCTTGTCTTGAGCTGCAGAGCTAAGGGACAGTGCCCAAGCCCAGAGTTCAAGCCCCATGACTGACAAAAAAAAAAAAAAAAAGAATCCCACAGAGTTTCATGCTCTGACTGTCTTGGAACCCAGATCCTCAGATCTAGGCCTCCTGAGTAGATAAGATGACAAGTATATGTCCCCAGCACCCTCTTTGGACTTCTTTATAGATCAGATGTGAGGTTATATAAGACTTACACACTGCTACACGGAAAGAGTTTTTCAAAGGATTGCAATAGTAGATATTGTTTGTATAAACTTGGGTGTCCAAATACCCCTACCCAATCCCTGCTTCCCTCCTTTGTCCAGCTGCACCGCAAGGTTGTAATTCCTATAGGTGTTCTGAAAATGCCATATCACTCCTCACTTCACAAGCCTTGAGGAGAGTCACACTGCCCACATGACCACAAGATGGCCTCCGCCCCCTTTGGTAGCCTTTTTTGGCATCACTGTCTTGCCTGTCCTTCATATGTGAAGGTTTCCTGGTGGCCTGCAAATCCTCCCTTCTCCCAACCCATCTTCTTTTATCTTCACCGTTTCCTGGAGACTTGGTCATACTTGGTCACTGGGGAGGAAAGGGGTGCACGGATGTGCATGTGCACATGCGTGTGCTTGCTCAACCACTGAGCTGCGCCTCAGGCCTCAGTTTCTTATTTCCTAGCTCTGTAGTAAGCATCTGCCCAACATGGCCTGCCTTTTGTTCTTCTGTCTCTCCAATGCCTGGCCAAGAAGAGAGCCCCGTAGTTTGACAGAGCCCCCCTGCTATTGCCATGCAACTTGCAGTTCTCACTCTCATCTGCTTCCCATCAGGTAAGGCACCTGTATATCTGTGACTTCCACAAAAACTTCATCCAGAGTGTCCGAAACAAAAGGAAGAGAAAGACGAGTGACGATGGCGGCGATTCTCCTGAGCACGACACTGACATTCCTGAGGTAAAGGCCAAGAAGTCAGCCAGAGAACACTGGAAGCATGCTTTTTCCTTCCTCTGGTCTGGTCTGCTTTTTGTGCTAAGAACTAATTTAGTCCCCTGTGTTTCACTGCGGATTTTTTTTTTTTTTTTTTTTTTTAGTGAAAAGTGAATTATAGTACCATTGAATCTGAACACTTAGAAATCAACTGGTTGAGCTGTTCCATAACTTCGAGAAAGGCACAGAGACCTGAGGTCATTGACCTTTCCAATAGACCTTATTGCTTTTATTTAAGAAACCCCTGACAAATGCTTCACCATGACCTCTTGATCACCTTAAGCCTCGTTTTCATCTCTAACACTAGGGTCTGGCCATTTATGATCGAGGAGCAGTTCTCTTCTCAGATTTCTGGTCTGTCAGATACAGGTGCAGAGTCGTCAGTTTGTACCAGCTCGGTTTTCTGTCATACATTGATTCCATAACTGCTGGTTAAGGCCTGTTCCCAAGGATGCATTTCCTACCCAGTTCCATTGAACCAGAGCTATCAGCCCTGGCACTCTCATATCTGGGACCAGGACCAGATGCTTCTTTATTATGGGGGCAAATCCTGGGTTTTATGGGGTGTTTAGAACATACCACCTTTATCTTTTTTTTTTTTTTTTTCCTGTTGATAATGGAGCTTGGACTCAGAGCCTGGATGCTGTCTCTGAGCTCTTTTAGCTCAAGGCTAATGCTCTACCACTTTGAGCCACAGCTTCACTTCTTGTTTTCTGGGGGTTCATTGGAGGTAAGAGTCTCTGACTTTCTTGCCTGGGCTGGCTTTGAATCGGGAACCTCAGATCTCAGCCTCCGAGTAGCTAGGGTTGGTTACAGGAATGAGCTACCAGTGCCCAGCTTGCCTCTATCCTTGACAATCAAAAAACATCTTCAAACATGGCCATGTGTTCTCCCGAGGGCAAAGCATCCTGAGCTGACCCCTGCAGTAAACTACATGATGTAGCCTTTTTCAACCAGAGTCGGCTTTCCTTAGGATGCCTGGGAGTATTAAATGAGGCTCCAAGAAAGGAATATGGGGTTTTCTTTCTGTCTAAATTGTTTTTACTTAAGACTCAGCAAAAGAAGAACCCTTTATAAGTATACATTGAATATCTGACACATGAATATTTCATAAGGCAAACCGCGTGTTCGCACTCAAGAGTGAAAATGCATGTGTAGGAATAGAAAGAGTAGGCGGGCCTTTGTCTGCAGATGTGAAGGAAACCTTTGAAAATCTAGCCCTCCCCCTCTGCTCCTCCCCATGTCCCCTTTTCCAACATTAGTTTACAGTGTCTTTCTGTGGCCTTTTGCATTATTATTATTATTTTATAAAGATGCATTTGCTTTCTAAATGCCTTTCACTAGGGGGGGGGAAAAAAAGCAAAGGTTTTGAGGAATGTTTTGAAACAAATGAAGGGCTTCGGTCCCTCATATTGATCATTCATTTTGTTTTTAAAGTGCTCTCCACCTGCCTGAAGCAAGAACATCTCTTTTAGAGGCAGGTAAAGGCAGCCCAACTTTCTGGGCCTTCAATATTTCATGACTGTGCAGCTTTCCTCTCTTCCTGTGTTGGAAAAAAAAAAAAAAGTGATGTGGGGGGGGTCCCTTCCGCTCTGTTCTCTAGTCATCTACAGAGACCCTGACCCTGCTTCTGTGTACAAACCACAGATGCTTTCCAGCTTTCCCTTGAGGATTGTTAAGACTTTCCAAATCCTGAAGGCTGAGCCTAGGCAAAAACAAAAACAAGCTATTTGACAGTTATACTTCTTTCAATGCCCCTCTTTCTCTAGTTGCTGCCTAGTTCTAGCATGTTCTTTCTCTAGAAGTCCTCTCTAGAGGACATCCCTCCTTGATGTCCTCTAATGTCACCACCCCTCCAGAGCTTGACTCATTTCCCTGGTGAATCAGTGCTCCCTGTAAACCCCCACCAACTCCCAAGTTCCTGCAGCACCCTCCCCCCCCCATCTTCCCCACCCCCCCGCCAGCCATCATAACTCCTCCTGACTTCCAAGGCATTGTCACCACCACCATCTTTCCCTTGAAACTACCCCGATTTCCTGGGACCCTGAACCCCCGAACCCTTCATCTTCTGCATTTCTGTGCTTATGGTCCCCTCACACCTTACCCTCTTCCTCAGTGTCTGCTTCACCTCCTTCACCAGTCTCCTGGGATCAGCCCTCCCCAGCCAGGACTCTTTTCCAGTCATTTCTTATCCTCCATCCCAGTTATTCATCCTCATTGGACAAATCTCTAAGACTTTTCTTTTGTAGCCCTCCCCTTCCTCACCCCTACCTCTAGGGTATGCTGGGCACCTAGTGGGTTCTTACTGAATCCTACCTGGTCAAGTGATGGATAATGTGTTTTCTCCTCTTCTCTCCAGGTTGACCTGTTCCAGCTGCAGGTGAACACTCTGCGACGTTATAAACGACACTACAAGTTGCAGACCAGACCAGGCTTTAATAAGGCCCAGTTAGCAGAAGTAGGTAGATGTGTGGCTTCCATGTAGTCCCGATTCTCACCACTCATTGTGGCCTTCTCCATAATTCTGCACACAGGTGTCTATTCTCATCTTCCACATAACGTAGAATCCCAAAGCATTAAATTTGGAAAGATTTCATTTCTAGAAAAGAAACAGTGGTACAGAGAGAGAAAATGACTTGCTTAAAACCACAACAGCAAGCCAGGCACTGGCGGCTCGAACCTGTAATCCTAGCTACTCAGGAGGCTGAGATCTGAGGATTGCAGTTCAAAGCCAGCCCAGGCAGGAAAAATCTATGAGACCCTTATCTCCAAGTAATCACAGAAAAAGCCAGAAGTGGTGCTGTGGCTCAAGTGGTAAGGTGCTACCCTGGAGCAAAAAGAAGCTCAGGCACAACGCCCAAGCCTGGAGTTTGAACCCCAGCATAGGGGGGGAAAAAATCACATAGCAACCTTAGTAGCAGAATGGAAATGGGATTCTTAGGACTCCTGGTTCTAAGTCCTGAATGTTCTTTTAAGTTCTGTCTGTGAGTGTGTTGGTGCACATGCATGTGCATAAACATTGGTACTGGGACTTGAACTTAGGGACCAAGTGCAGTCCTATAACTTTTTCACTCCAGTCTGGCACTCTTACCACTTAAGCCATACCTTCGTGTGTGTGTGTGTGTGTGTGTGTGTGTGTGTGTGTGTGTGTGTGTGTGTGTGTGTGTGTGTGTGTGTGTGTGTGTGTGTGTGTGTGTGTGTGTGTGTGTGTGTGTGTGCTGTGTGTGTGTGTGCTGTGTGTGTGTGTGCTGTGTGTGTGTGTGCTGTGTGTGTGTGTGTGTGTGTGCTGTGTGTGTGCTGTGTGTGTGTGTGTGTGCTCTTACCACTTAAGCCATACCTTCGTGTGTGTGTGTGTGTGTGTGTGTGTGTGTGTGTGTGTGTGTGTGTGTGTGTGTGTGTGTGTGTGTGTGTGTTGGACTTGCCTGCCCTGGCTGGCTTTGAACCATCATCCTTAAATCTCAGCCTCCCAAGTGGCTAGGATTACAGGCATGAGCCACCAGTGCTCAGCTTTTCCTTTTTTTTTTTTTAAACACACAATTTGTTTTGCCCACTTGTACCACCTCAGAGGTATGGTGGCAACTGGGCAAGTAAAACAGTCCTGGCCTCTTCTACCTTGGGCTGACGGAAATTATACAAGCGATGGCCCACCGCCAGTGGCAGTGTCATAAGGCTAAAGCTCTGCTTTGGGACGGCTGGAGTCCTAACTCCCTGGAGAAGAGGGCACTGAGGTCTGCCTCCCCCAGGAGGCTCTGCCATAGCCACAGCCCCCTGTGACCTCATGTCCTCAGATCAGAAAGTATGGCCCTGATTCATGCATGGCTTATGGGACTGTGGTTTGGTTTCTCTCCCCCCCCCACATAGACCGTCAGCCGCCACTTCAGGAACATACCTGTGAATGAGAAGGAGACCCTCGCCTACTTCATCTACATGGTGAAGACTAACAAGAGTAGACTGGACCAGAAGTCCGAGGGCAGCAAGCAACTGGAGTGAGGAGAACGCCCAGCCTAGAGGAATGAGGTTCGATAGAAACCTGAGGCCCAGGTGATATCTGCGTCATTCAAGCCCATGATGACTGTTAACTTTTATTGTAAATAAAAAAAGTTGGAATGATGAATACTGTAAATCTTTTTGGTCAGAAGGATTATATTCTCATGATTGAGTATGTGTATAAAAAGACATTTTTTTAAACTTTTTTTATTGTTAATTACAAAGGTGATGTACAGAGGGGTTACAGTTATATAAGTCAGGTAAAGACTACATTTCTTTTTTGGACAATGTCACCCCTAAAAGGACTTTTTTTTAAAGGTAACTACTGGTGTGAAAGAAAAATAAACACCCAGAATCATGGAAAGAATGCAAAATGTTGTCTCACAGTATTCACCAGAGTACTCAGTCAGTTCTACTGGAAATGTGGGATGGGAACTATTGTGGCGGTCATTCTGTAATACCAGGCAAGGCTCAGCTGTGGACTAGCAGGAAGGCATGGCTGATGTTGGAAGTAGGGGAGCAGGTGCACATCTGGACTTACAGGCTTCCCAGCAGGGATGTAGTCAGGCCTGCTCAGTTACAAGCTTTGTCATTTGAGAGCAAATCAGTTTGACCCTGGGTCCCCTCCCTTGCCTCGTGCCTTGTGCACACTGGGCACTCAGGGTTTGTTGGCTAATTGACTTGTCATAAAGCCAACCTGATAATCTCTGCTCTGCTTCCCTTTCTCCTTAACCAAGACTGCTGCTGCTCCTGTTGCTCACTGCTCAGCCCTGTGTAAGGCAGGAATCCTGACATACTGATAGGCCTTTAGAGCCAATGAGAATTTCAAAGCAGTTGCACGTACAAAGTTCTGATTAGAAACCATGGCCCCCAAAGCTCTCATAGGAGGGGCGGCTGGTGTATGCCTCTCTGCACATCACTGGAATCACATGTTAGCCATGGTTGCAGACCAGTGCTGCTGTGACCACCTCGGTGGTTTGGGCTAGTGTTAGTCCTTTGTTCCCAATGGCCAGGAAAGCTGCCAAAACTAGGATTCCCGCTCAGAAATCCAGCCAACATCAGTGTCAACCTGAGAAATTTGCTTCCCTTTTAGGGAAAAAAAATTGCTAGAGGAACTTTAGATAGTATTAATAATGACCTGATTTTTTTTTCACTTCAAAAAAAAAATCAGAGCCAAAGTATCCAATGAAAACAAAGTGTTAGATCTAAAATGATGTTTGTGGAAAATCTCTTATCAGTGTCTTTGGGGACAGAGTGTGTAGATAAGTTGAGAGAAAAAGAGCCCCCAAAAGGGGGTAAAAAGGGATTTGGGTTCTAATTTCTGACCGACCATCTTAAACCCTGTACATTGGCCAAAGGTGTCATCTTCCTAATTGGTTTCAATGCTGAGTTATTTCTTAAGCCTTAAGTGATGAAAGAAGCAGTGGAAAGAGTAGGCTGAGAGAGTGTTCATAGATGGCTTGATCTGAGCATTGTCTTAGAGGATTCAGGACGAAATCCACAATGAGCAGGGCCGGGCATGTGCCCTCCCACATTTGGTCCTGTGAAAGAAGACTGTGCACCTGTGCTTTCTGAGGATTGGGGACAGAGTCCCACCCTCCCTAAAATGCAGTGTATTTTCTTGGAGCAAAGCTTTTACTAGTGTTTAAGATGCATGTCTTGCAGATTGCAGCCTTTTTAAATATGTGTAAATGGATGTACATAGAACATATATGGGGCTATGAGGAAGCCCCATTTTGAGGATTTGAGGCCTCTCCTGGCTGTGGAGGGCAAGGTGGCCTCCTAGTATTTTCACTCCTACACACAGACTTGGTGCATGTGTAGAGATGATCTCCCACTTTGTTAACAGATCCTGATGGGGTATCAAGAAAGCTCAATGGGCTGGCTAGAGTCTGGGGCAAGTAGGGCCAAGAAGGTTAAAGCACCATCTACCTGCTCTATGGAAATGGCCATGTCTTTCTGATACTTAAACCAAAATGATGGGCATGTAGGTCAAGTCACTTTTTTGTGTGATTTTTGTTTTGTTTTTAGCAACCAATCTGCTTTCCTGGGAGAGAGAAAGAGAGAGAGAGAGAGAGAGAGAGAGAGAGAGAGAGAGAGGTGGCTATGTTTATAAGTTGTGGGGTTGGGACCCACCTGTTCACATGATCTGAAGGAATGCTTTTGTTCCCAAGAAAAACCCAGGGGAATGTTTTCACTTCCGCAGGATGCTGCGAACCTAGAGTTTCATGTTGTCTTTCCTTGGAAGAGGGCTGATTTAGCAATGTGGATGGTATGGGTAGCTCTTCAATTTTTTTGTTGTTGTTCTGAAATCAGGACGTGAACTCTGTACCTTGACGCTTTGCTTATTGGCTGGTGCTCCACCAACTGAACCACATCGAACCCCAGCTTTTCAACCTTTTAGAGCAGATCAGGTATGAGAAAAGAAAAAGCTGTTGAATATTACATTTCCCTCATGTCCAAAAGTGTGTCCTTTCATCGAACCACTTGCCTTAGTCCCTTCCACAGCCTCTGATGGTTTACCTGTGAACAGACTTCCACCTAGAAGTGGTCTGGGCCCAGCTGCAGGGAATATGGGGTTGAGGGAGGGTGTGTTTGTCTTGGCTGCTGACATTTTTATACCACCTGTCAACCTGTCAAGTACTCTCAAGCCTCTCCTACCTGTAATGGCTCAATGTTGTCTTGTCTGTTTCTGGGCAACACCAGAAGTTCAAGTTCAGAACTAGCATTCACTTTTTTTTAATTTTTATTTTTTGTTCTGGTCTTGGGGTTTGAACTCAGGGCCTAGGCACTGTTCCTGAGCTTTAGTGATCATGGCTGGCATTCTACCATTTGAGCCATAGCTCCACTTCTGCATTTTTGGTAGCAGATTGGAGAGGAGTCTCACATACTTTCCTGCCTGGCTGGCTTTGAACCACAGTCCTCAGATCTCAGCCTCCTGAGTTACTGTGATTACAGGCATAATGCACTAGTGCCTGGCTGGCATTCACTTCTCCCTGCCTCTCTGCCAGCTTGGCATGGACCTTTCATTTGCTGAGATTTGTTACATGAAAATGTAAACATCCCACCATTCCTGTTAAGGTTTTTAAAAAAAAACAAATGGATGAACTTTTTTTTTTTTTTTGGCCAGGTCTAGGGCTTGAATTCAGTGTCTGGTCAATGTCCCTGATCTCCTTTGCTAAAGGCTAGCACTCTACCACTTGAGCCACAGTGCCACTTCTGGTTTTTTGTTTATGTGTTACTGAGGAATCAAACGCAGGAGTTTATGCATGCTAGGCAAACACATTCCCAGTCCCTAGACAAACACTTGTTTAAGGAACATTTACATTGGCACTAGCTTGGGACAATCATACATTAGCTGAATCTCATAAAAGATTGCTAACCAAAAGAGTCAAAACCAGTCTTTAAAATGAAGAGGAGCTGGGAGCCAGTGGCTCATGCCTGTAATCATAGCTACTTAGGAGGCTGAGATGTGAGGATTGCAGTTCAAAGCCAGCCTGGGAAGGAAGTGTGTGAGACTCTTAGCTCTTATCACAGAAAAAAAAATCAGAAATAGTTCTATGGCTCAAGTGGTAGAGCGCTAGCCTTAAGCAAAAAGGTGCTCAGGGTCATCACCCAGGACCAGAGTTGGAACCCCAGGAAAAAAAAAATGAAGAGGAATTTCACGTGTGTTTTAACAGCCATGGGTGATGAACTGTTCCCATCCTATCAAAGCTAAATAGTCACAGCTAGCCTCTCAAAGAACAGCTATTAATCATGTTTGCAAGTGGAATGTTGGATCCTTGGCATTTGTGAGGTTTATTTTGATGAGGGTTTTTTGTTGTTGTTGTTTTATGCTAGTCCTGGAGCTTGAACTCAGGGCCTGGATGCTGTCCTGAGCTTTTGCCCAAGGCTAACACTACCACTTGAGCCATAGCTCTACTTCTAGCTTTTTGGCAGTTCATTGGAGATAAGAGTCTCATGGAATCTCCTGCCTGGGCTGGCTTCAAACCATGATTCTCAACTCTCAGCCTCCTGAGTAGCTAGGATGATAGGCTGTTCAATTTGGCTGTTCATTTTGCAAGAATTTTTGTTGTTGTAATATTGTACATTGCAGCTGCCTGTGGGAGGGAGAGGAGGGGAGAGAACCACTAAAGTGGTGGTCTCAGAAATACTGTGTTGTAGACGTCATCTGAAGACAATCATTTGTCAGGCATTCTAGCGGCAAGATCCAAAAGTGGGAAAGGGCCTTAAGCCATCAGTGCACACTCCCTATCCAGGTCAGCATTATACCTGTAACCCTCCCACCAAGGGAGGGCGCCCTGTGAGCTTAAATACCTGAGGACAGAACTCACCAGCTGCCTCCTGGCCATACCTGCTGGAGCTTTATAAATGTCTGGCTTTTGTTTTGCTCTGTTGTCTCTCATCTCCATCTTAGTCTGTGGCCAGGTGGACAAAGTTCTTGACCTTGTTAGTCTGTGGCCAGGTGGACAAAGTTCTTGACCTTGGCAAAGGATTGGATCCTAGCACTGTGTCATGTTTGTGTTCTGAAAGTAGCAACAAGGACATAGACTTTCTTTTCTTTTTTCTTTTTCTTTTTTGGGTACTGGTCCTGGAGCTTGAATTCAGGGCCTGGGCACTGTCCCTGAGCTTTTTTATGCTCAAGGCTAGCACCCTACCACTTGAGCCATAGCTTCACTACTGGCTTTTTGGGTAGTTTGGTGGAGATAATAGTATCACAGGGTTTTCTTGCCTGGGCTGGCTTCAAACTGCAATCCTCAGATCTCAGCTTCCTGAGTAGGGAGGATTACAGGCATGAGCCACCAGTGCCTGGCTGACATTTTGATGTCCAATTCCCCTTCCCCCCCCCCAGACCCACGGTACTTAGTTCCTTGTTGGAGAATGTTGAGTGTACACTGGCTGTTTGCTCTTGCCAAAGCTGCAGGATGGGGTGGGAGGAATGGTAGGCACCAGCTTGCCCCAGAGTCACCTGAGACAGTTTTGAAGCCTTACTTTGGTGCTTGCCTCACAAAGATGAGCGTTCACAACATTATTTAGGAAAGGTTTCAGCTAGATTAAGAGAAAAAAAATTCACTACTTTGCTTGAAGTTAAATTCTGTGTTTGCAGAGGGCTGGTTACCTTCAGGTTCCTATAATATAGGACTTCACACACACACACAGTTCTGGAATTTTTCCTTTGGTTGAGTGTTTTGTTTTATTTTGTTTCTTGAGATGATCTTGCTGGACTTTGAACTTAGGATTTTCCTGCCTTGCCTCCCAAAGGCTGGGATTACATCTGGTTTACATGTAGTTTTTACTGGGAAAAGCAAAGTCAACTGTAAGAAGTTGGGAGTGGGGACCGTATGTCTCAGAATCAGGAAAGTGACAGCTCTTCAAGCTGGAAAGTCTTTAGGTATTGTTGACCATTCATCCACTTTTAGACAACAGGGGACTGAAAGTGCAGCTCTGGCATTGTAGGGTGAGACCTGTCTCACACTCCTCACTCAGTGTGCAATGACACTATTACACTTGAAACTGGTAACTGCCCTCAGCTTCTTTTTGCAGTCATGTGGCTTGACTTGGGGTCGGGGCTCTGTCCCTAAGCTCTTGTGCTCAAGGCTAGCGCTCTGCCACTTTGAACCACAGTGTCACTTCTGGTTTTCTGGTGGTTAATGGGAGGTAAGAGTCTCATGGACTTTTCTGCCTGGGCAGGCTTTGAACCATGACTCTTATATCTTAGCCTCCTGAGTAGTTAGGATTGTAAGTGTGAACCACTGGTGCCTGGCTCTTTTTCTCTCTTCCTTTTTTTTTTTTTTTTTTTTTGTTTGTGCCAGTCCTGGGGCTCAAACTCAGGGCCTTAGCACTGTCTCTGATCTTTGGCTCAAGGCTAATGCTCTATCACTTAAGCCACAGCTCCACTTCCAGATTTTTATTTTTTATTTTGGGTGTTGAATTAGAGATAAGAGTCTCACAGACTTTCCAGGTTGGGCTGGCTTTGAGCCTTGATCCTCAGATCTCAGTCTCCTAAGTAGCAAGGATTACAGGTATGAGCCATTAGTGCCTGGTAACCTTCAGCTTTAGAACTTATAACCAAGGCATGTCCAAAGGCAAGGTGGCTCTGAGCCTGTACTGACCTTCAGAGCTCAAGGTAAAGTGATATGATGGCTGCTAAGCTGAGTTCTGCAAAGTGAGTGGGTAAGGAAAAGCATTTTAAGACCAGAGTTCAGAAGCTCTCGTAGGGGATGAAGTGTTGCCTAGGACCTGAATCCTAATGACACGGGCTTGGGCCATGTCCCATGGTCCTGTTTTCTCTGTCTGCTCAGTTCCTGGGACCTCTAGCTCCCACTGTTAAGAGCAAGGTCATAGAACTGAAAGACCAACAAGCTCAAAATCATGGCCTGGAGAGTACATGCTTTAGGGGATATCTTTATTCCTGTCATTGTATTGGGAAGGGAAAAGTGGGTGTTGTGTGTTGGGGTGAAATGGGACCTGTTCCTATTGAAGAAACCTTTCAAATCATCCATTGCCCTAGCATACATCTCCAATACAAAGCGTCCTGTTGCTTTCGCCAGGCACATTCGTTAAATGACAGACAGGTGGACAGGACCCTTATTTTTTATTTCTATTATCTGTTATACCCATCAGAGTGTATTTTGGGGTATGGAGTTTGGTTTGGGGGGAGGAGAGGGTTGGTCCATTTTGTAACTGCCTTATTAAAAAGTAAGTGCCCTTCCATTCCAGGCCTCCTCGTATTGTACTTGTTTCCTGCCAAATCCGGAGGATCATTTGTATTTTTAAATTTTGTAACCTCTGGCTCTGTACTGTTGACAGGTTCTCCCTCCTCTGAGTCTCCTTACTATGCTGTGTGACCTTTCATGTTGCAATATCACCCAGGCGGGGTGGCCCGACTTTCCCCTGTAATAAAGGATCTGAATAAGAGATACTGCTGAATTTCTTTTGGGGATTTTTTTTTTTTTTCTGACTGTAGGGCTTGAACTCAAGGCCCACAGTGCACTATTTCTGAGTTTTTTCCCTCAAGGCTAGCACTCTATCACTTTGAGCCACAGCTCTACTTCTGGTTTTCTGGTGGTTAATTGGAGAGAGTCTCACAGATTTTCCTGCCCACTCTGGCTTCCAATCACAGTCCTCAGATCTCAGCCTCCTGAGTAGCTAGGACTATAGAAGTGAGCCACCAGTACCCTGCAAGCCCAATGTTAAACATCTCAACAAAGCCGGGCGCTGGTGGCTCACGCCTGTAATCCTAGCTACTCAGGAGGCTGAGATCTGAGGATCGAGGTTCAAAGCCAGCCCGGGCAAGACAGACCGTGAGACTCTTATCTCCAATAAACCACCAGAAAACCGGAAGTGGTGCTGTAGCTCAAGTGGTAGAGCGCTCGCCTTGAGCTGAAGAGCTGAGGGACAACGCCCAGGCCCAGAGTTCAAGCCCCACGACCGACAAAAAAAAAAAATCTCAACAACTGTGCGTGTGCATGCACACGTGCACATGCATGCCAGTCCTTTGGGCTTGACCTCAGGGTCTGGGCCCTGTCCCTGAGCTTTTGCATGCAGGGCTGGCACTCTGCACTGGAGCCACAGTTTTACTCTAGCTTTTTGGTGGTTAGTTGGAGATGAGAGTCTCACAGAGTTTCCTGCCTGGACTGGCTTTGAACTTCATTCCTCAGATCTCAGCTTTCTTAGTAGCTAGGATTGTAAGTATGCGCCATTGGTACCCAATTTTAAAAGCTTTTTCTTTTAAGCCGGGCGCTGGTGGCTCACGCCTGTAATCCTAGCTACTCAGGAGGCTGAGATCTGAGGATCGCGGTTCAAAGCCGGCCCGGGCAGGAGAGACCGTGAGACTCCTATCTCCAATAAACCACCAGAAAACCGGAAGTGGCGCTGTAGCTCAAGTGGTAGAGCGCTCGCCTTGAGCTGAAGAGCTGAGGGACAGCGCCCAGACCCAGAGTTCAAGCCCCACGACCGACCAAAAAAAACCTTTTTCTTTTTTCTTTTTTTATTTTTTGACATGTGTGCTAGCATTTCACCTACAGTAAAACTTTACTGTGTAATATTGGTCTGTCACTTGAGCATACATTAGAAATTCAGTCTCTGAACCAAGCATCAGGCTCATGCCTGTTCATGCTAGCTTCTCGGGCGGCTGAGATCCTGAGGATCACAATTTGAGGCCAACCCTGGGCAGAAAAGTTCACAAGATTCCATCTTCAGTTAACCAGAAAAAAAAAAAAAAAAAAACTGGGCTGGAGATGTAGCTTAAGTGATAGAACATCATCTTAGTAAGCACAAGGCCCCAAATTCAAACCCTGGTACCACAAAAATAAATAAATTAATTAATAATAAATAAAATCTTTGCCTACTCTCCTGTCAGCCTATCCTAAATCATATTGACGGAATCCTAGATAAGCCAAATATTACAGATTGAAAAACGCTGGATCTGTGACCCTGAACTTTTGTGAAGCAGATTCCTGAGGCCTAGCAGGTAGAGCCTTTTACCAGCATTCTTCCCCTCCTGTCTTCCCCCCTCCCACTCCCTCCTTCTTTCCCTACCTCTCTCTAGCAGCTGCCTATGTAGCCCAGGCTGGTCTTGAACTTGTGTTTTTCTTCCCTTTGCCTCCCAAGTGCTAGGATTACAGTCACACAAAGCCACACCAAGCTAAGATTTTTCTTGAGTATATTGTTTAAATAGAAGTAATGCATTCTGGTCTTAAGATTGAAATCAGGAATTTCACAAGTCTGCTTCCTCCTTTCTCCACCATCCTTATCTTCCTTTCTCCCGTTCCCCGCCTCTCTGTGTCATGGTGGAAAGTGACATTCCTGTGGCTTGTGGAGGAGGGGTGGTGGTACTCCTGGCTCTCCCCTGAGCTTGATGTTACTCATGCTGCCATCATTTTTACATGTCTGAACTCACTGTAGGAAAGGAGGGAGGTTCCAATTTTCATACTGAGCAATGGTTTCCATACCTCCACCCCTGCCCTCCAGCTCCTTCAGTGTGGACCACACACAGTGCTTTGTCCCTAAACTGAATGACCCCTATGAGGGCCAAAATTATAGCTGTTGGCTCACACCTGTAATCCTAGCTACTCAGGAAACTGAGATTTGAGTATCACGGTTCAAAGCCAGCCCCACATCAGGAAAGTCAGTGAGACTCTTATCTCCAATAAACCACCAGAAAACTGGAAGTGGCGCTGTGACTCAAGTGGTAGAGTGCTAGCCTTGAGCTCAAGAGCTGAGGGACAGCACCCAGGCCCAGAGTTCAAGCCCCATGACCAATCAAAAATAAAAATCATTTTGAGAATTCAAAGGATGAAGACCTTAATGTGCCATGAGAACAGACGTTTCTCTAAGGAGCCAGACATTAATTGGTTTCCAAATAGAGCTTTAGAAAATCCAATAGCAAGCTGGTACCCAGTAGCTCAGTCCTGTAATCCTAGCTACTCAAGAGGCTGAGATCTGAAGATGGTATTTCATAACCAGCCCAGAAAGGAAAGTCCAGGAGACTTTTCTCTCCAATTAATAACCGCAAACTGAAAATGGAGCTGTGGCTCAAATGGAAAAGCATTAGCCTTGAGCAAAAAAACTCAGGGACAGCACCCTGGCCTGAGTTCAAGTCCTAGGACTAGAGATAGATAGATAGATAGATAGATAGATAGATAGATAGATAGATAGATAGATAGATAGATAGATAGAACCCTGGCCTGAGTTCAAGTCCTAGGACTAGAGATAGATAGATAGATAGATAGATAGATAGATAGATAGATTAGATAGATTAGATAGATTAGATAGAATAGATATGATAAGATGAAACCAACTAAAAATGAAGACTGCAGAATGTAAAAGGGAAATTCAATAAAGATAGAGAAATACTGAAAAAAATGAAATTGGCATCTTAGAAACAAAGCTCTCAGCTTAAATAACTGTTAGAAATAGCTAGGGATGTTAGGGAGTCACAGAGAAATAGACACCACCTCCAAGGGAACGCAACAAGTCAAAGTTTCCTTCTACAGAAGTGTGCACCACCAGCTGGAAATCTGGCAAGCAAGCACACAAAGCAGGCAGGCTGCTCCCTTGTTTCCCCTAACCCAGCAGGCACCCCCCTTCTGTACCCATTGGCTGAGCTCAGGTTCACAGACTCAATGGGATGTGGCTTAACTAATAGGATGTAATTAAAATTTAGGGAGCATCTTAACAAGATATCTTAAAGTGCTCAGAGAAAGGATGGATGGGACTAAAGTGTAATTAACAAGGTCAAGCCAATCCAGCCAAAGTAGGAACTCCTCAGAAAAACAATTTTCTCAAGATGAACAGAAAGGAAGCAACCTACTTCCATAGTAAAGATGTACTTTTCTCACAACAACTTAGTTGAAAGTTTAGCTTATAGAATGCTAGTGAAAATAGATGCTAAGGGTTGAAGATAAAGAGGAGGAACTAGATTGAATGGTCAAAACAGTAAGAGAATGGAAATCGAATTTAACAGACCTCAGGCTCCATTAAAAGATTAAATCTATAAATAAAGAGTCTAGAAGAAGAGATACAAACTATTCAACAAAATAATAGCAGAAAACATCTCCAAAGAGGAGAAAAACTCCCAGGTGAAGGAAGCTTACAGAATATCAAATGGAAGATCAGAGAAGAATCCCTTCAAACATACTATAATTAAAACATTAAATATACTGAAAGAATATTGAAAAAGCAAAAGAGAAGAAACAAGTTGCATGCAGTGACAAGTTCATTAGAACAGCAGACCTCTCCACACAAAATCTAAATGCAAGAAGAACATGAAAGAACATAATTCAAGCCTTGAAAAACAGCCATTGTCAACCTAGATTCATGTACTCAGTGTAACCATTATTCATAACAGAGGAAGATTTAGAAACCTTCCACAGTAAACAAAAACTGAAGTACTCATAACTACTAAACCATCACTGCAAGTGAGGATGAAAGGAATATTATCCACAGAAGAAGAATCAAAAACAGGAAAGAACAAATCTCCAAGGTCTGTAGTTGATTAGCAAAGAAGAAATAGGAAAGAAGCAAACATCATGAAAACAAAATGATAAGAAATACAACTTTTCAATGTTACCATTATTAAAGGTATCAGTTCTCCAATCAAAAGATAAAGAATAGGTCGGGAGCTGGTGGCTCACGCCTGTAATCCTAACTACTCTGGAAGCTGGGATCTGAGGATCATGGTTTGAAGCTAGCCCGGGCAAGAATGTCTGTGAGACTCTGTTCTCCAGTTAACCACAAAAAGCCAGGAGTAGAGCTGTGGCTCAACTGATAGAGCACTAGCCTTGAACACAAAAGCTCAGAGATAGCAACCAGAACCTGAGTTCAAGACCCAGGAATGCAGGGGTGGGGGGATCCTTCTCATCTCCATCAGAATGGCACTCTTTAAGAAAACAAGGGCTGGGACTGTGCTTAGTGGTAGAGTGCTTGCCTAGCGTGCAAAGCCCTGGGTTCAATTCATCAATACTACATAAACTGCAAAAGCTGGACATAGCACTGTGGCTCAATTGATAGAATACTAGCCTTTAGCAAAAGAAGCTCAGGCCCTGGGTTCAAGCCCCAGGACTGGCAAAAAAAAGAAGACGTCAGGTACTAGTGGCTCATGCCTGTAATCCTAGCTACTCAGGAGGCTGAGAACTGAGCATCATGGTTCAAAGCCAGGCCGAGCAGGAAAGTCCGTGAAATTCTTATCTCCAATAAACTACCAGAAAACCGGAAGTGGCACTGTGGCTCAAGTGGTAGAGCACTAGCCTTGAGCTGAAATGCTGAGGAACAGCGCCCAGGCCCAGAGTTCAAGCCCCACGACCGACAAAAAAAGAAAAAAGAACATGTAGATATACTCTCGCATGCACATACACACACATATACAGAAAAGATCTGTGATACTGTTTAGAAGGATAAAGGGAAAGAAAAAGAAAAAAGAATGTTGGAGACAGAATAACTTTGAAATACATTACAACTATATATAGGGGGTGAGGGAGACAAATCCCTTGAGCTGGGAATAATGGCAATACCTATCAGTTCTGAGACCAGCCTGGAAAGTCCATAGGTCTATGAGCATGGCTCCAGTGGTAGTGTGCTTATCTTAGCATGTATGAAGTCCTGGATTTGATCCTCAGCACTGAGGAAAAAAAACACAAATCACTTGAATGGATTTTCAGAATAAAAATAACCCACAGCTCCTAGCACAATGTCTTGTATATAGGAAGACATGTTAACATGTGGACAAGCACCAGTGGTCCACACCAGTAATCCTAGATACTCAGGAGGTCAATGTCTGAAGATCCCAATTCAAAGCCAGTCCAGGCAGGAAAGTCCATGAAACTCATCTCTACTAAACTACGAAAAAAAAAAAGCTGGAAGTGCAGTTGTGGCTCAAGTGGTAGAGCATTAGTCTTGAACAAAAGAAGCTCAGGGATAGTACACAAGGCCCTGAATTCAAGCCCCAGGACCAAGACTGGTACACACACAAAAAAGACATGTCAACATCTGGAGTTGAATCATCCATTTACTAAATAGTAGTTGTGTTTGTTTATTTGTTAGTTTTTGTAGGCTTGAATTCGGGGCCTGTGTGCTGTCCTTGAGCTGCTTTTGTTCACAGCTACAGATCTACCACTTAAGCCACAACTCCACTTCTAGCTTTTTCTGTAGTTTAGTAGATGGAAGAGTCTTGTAGTTTTTTCTGCCTGGGCCAGCTTTGATCCAAGATCCTCAGATCTCAGCCTCCTGAGTAGCTAGGATTACAGGCATGAACCACTAGCACCCAGCAATCACTTTTAGTTTACAAGGCTCTTCCCTACTCAAGAATAACAAAATGTGAATAATAGTTTTCTGTATATTAATTCATTTAATCTCATGACACTCCCACAAAGAACTCCTACCAAAAAAAAAAAAACAAAAAACTATTTTTTTTTTGGTTGGTTGTGGGGCTTGAACTCAGGGCCTGGGTATTGTCCCTGAACTCATTTGCTCAATGGGGCTGGGAATGGGGCTTAGTGATCAAGTGCTTGCCTAGCAGACATGAAGCCCTGGGTTTGATTCCTCAGTACCACATAAATAGAAAAAGCTGGAAGTAGCACTGTGGCTTAAGTGATAGAGTACTAACCTTGAGCAAAAGAAGCTCAAGGACAGTGCCCAGGCCTTGAGATCAAGCCTCAAGACTGGCCGAGAGAGAGAGAGAGAGAGAGAGAGAGAGAGTCTTCCAGACTTTCCCACCCAGGGGTGGTTTCGAACCATGATTCTCAGATCTCAGCCTCCTGAGTAGCTAGGATGACAGGCGTGAGCCACCAGCACCTGACTCAACAAACTCCAATTGATAGACTTGTAAGTACAGATGCAGATGAATTGAGGAATTTTTGGAAGCAACCTGAGAGCTGTAGAACCACATCTGGGAATGGACACATTTGGGGGTTTGTCCCGAGTCCCAGCAATGTGGATTTACTAAATTTTAATGAGGGATTCCGAGAAGGCACTAAGATTCTAGCCAGGAAATTTAATAGGGTTTAATGGAGGTTAACGAGGTACATCCAACCTTACAGCCAGGTTTTAACTCACCGGAGCTGAGCGGAGATTAACAAGGCCAGGAGCTACAAAGGCACCTGAATGATTTAATAGGGTTAATGAAACTGTCAGAGACAGACTCAAGGGCCAGCTCTGGAGTCTATTGCTGTTAACGAGCCAATGTGCTTGGGGTCAATAATCATTTACTAAACAGCTAAAGCCTGCCCTGCCCTGCTCTGGGCACCACTGTCAGGAAAGGCCACAATTGGTCAGGCCCTGGTGGCTCAAGCCTGTCATCCTAGCTACTCAGGAGGCTGAGATCTCAGGCTTGCAGCTTGAAGCCAGCTCAGGCAGGAAAGTCTGTGGGACTCCTATTTCCAGTTAACCATCAAAAAGCCAAAGGTTGAGCTGTGGCTCAAGTCTTAGCCAGCTTAAGGAGGGCACCCAGGCCCTGTGTTCAAACCCCAGGACTGCTACAAATGAAAGACAGAAAGAGGAAGGAAGGGCCATAATCAACTAACCACAGTTATTTCTGTTTTTGTTTTTGTTTTTGACAGTCTAGGGCTTGAACTCAGAGCCTGGGCACTGTCCCTCAGCTCTTCAGCTCAAAGTGAACGCTCTACCACTTGAGCCAGTTTTCTGGTGTTTAGTTAACGAGATAAGAGTCACTGGAGCCGGGCACCTGTGGCTCACACCTGTAATCCTATCTACTCAGGAGGCTGAGATCTGAGGATCGCAGTTCAAAGCCAGCCCGGGCAGGAAAGTCTGTGAGACTCTAATCTCCAATAAAGCACTAGGAAAAAAAAAAAACTGGAAGTGGCACTGTGGCTTAAGCGGTAGAGTGCTTGCCTTGATCTGAAGAGCTGAGGGAGAGCGCTCAGGCCCAGAGTTCAAGCCACACAACCGACAAAAAAAAAAAAAAAAAAAGTCACTTGGATGTTGGGCTGGCTTTGAACCACAATCCTCAGATCTCAGCTTCCTGAGTAGCTAGGATTACAGGCATGAGACCTGGTGCCTGGCCCCTGAGCTTCTTTTGCTCAAGGTTAGTACTCTACCACTTGAGCCACAGTGCCACTTTCTGTGTTTTCTGCTTATGTTTCATTGAGGAATTGAACCCAGGACTTCATGCATGCTAGGCAAGCACTCTACCACTAAGCCACAATCCCAGCCCATGGCTATTTTTGATTACTAGATTTCAGTGTGTTTTCCTATCTAGGTGTTGTCTAAGCTATTTGTAACAGGCATAAAACATTTTCATCATAATAAAACAACATAGTAGGGGCTGGGAGGTGGCTCAGTGGTAGAGTGCTTGCCTTACAAGCATGAGGCCCTGGGATTGATTCCTCAGTACCACATAAAAGAAAAAGCCAGAAGTGGCTCCTGTGGCTCAAGTGGTAGAGCACTCACCTTGAGCTGAAGAGCGCAGGGACAGTGCTCAGGCCCAGAGTTCAAGCCCCATGACCGACCAAAAGATAAATAAATAATGAAAGAGTTTCCCAGAGGGGCTGAGAATGTGGCTTAGTGGTAGAGTGCTTGCCTAGCACATACATGAAGCCCTGGGTTCGATTCCTCAATACTACATAAACAGAAAAAGCCAAAAGTGGTGCTGTGGCTCAAGTGGTAGAGTGCTAACCTTGAGCAAAAGAAGCTCAGGGATAGTGTCCAGGCTCTGAGTTCAAGCCCAGGACTGCACTGCACACACACACACACACACACACACACACACACACACACACACACACACACACAAAGAGCCTCCTTCCCAAGCTGGCTTCAAACCACGATCCTCCACTCTCAGCCTCCTGAGTAGCTAGAATTCCAGGGATGCACCATCACTGGCACTGGTCCAAGTTTTAAGAGCAGCCCATGAGGCTGCTGCTGCAAATGAAATGCATTAATCTCATAAGACTTCCTGAGGGTCTGTGATCATCAGAAAGACCTGACTCTGTTAAGTGATCGGCTGGGGGCCCCCTTCTCCTACATAATGGAGGATGGGTATGGAATGAGGGAACCCCCCAGGTCAGGGACTGAAGGTAGTTCCACAGAGCTCAGACTAGCCAAGTCAACCAACAACTGTCTGAAGATGAAATGGAAGGAAGCTCAAAGAATGAGAACTTAGGGAAGCAAATACTGACAAGAAGTCAGCCTGCTTGCTGGGTTAGTACTAGAGGAAACTGAAGTTAGTGGAATCCATTTAAATAGTTCCAAAGAGGCTTGTTTACTTCCAGCTTGAGAGTGTTATGCCTTTGTTGCTAAGATCACTTTCAAGTGAATATTCTTCATGTTTCTTTCTAGGAGGATTTCTAAGACTGGATAGGAAAAAATAGTTGCAAGATCCACGGATATATGAGTTAGTATTTGCCAAGTACTTACTACAAGTATGCACTATACTAAAATTGGTTTGTTTTGTGCCAGACTTTGGGCTTGAACTCAGGGCCTAGGTGCTGTCCCTGAGCTTTTTGCTCAAGACTAGCATTCTACCACTTGAGCCACAGCTCCACTTGGGACTTTTTGGTGGTTAATTGGAGATAAGGGTTCATAGACTTTCCTGTCCTGGCTGGATTTTCAAACCACGATCCTTGGATCTCAGCCTCCTGAGTAGCTAGGATTACAGGCATAGGCCACCAGTGCTCAGCTTATACCAGAATTTTTGTGTACGTGGTCATCATCCTCATACAAACCCACAATGAAGATCTTCCAAAATGTTTAGGAGAAATGAGGCTTGGAAAAGTTCAATGTTGTTTACCTAGGATATTGTCTTGCTAAGGATTTAATTTATTTCTTTCTTGTATTTTTTAGTGCTGGCGCTGGGAATTGAACTCAAGGCCTGTGTGCTGTCCCTGAGCTTCTTTTGCTCAAGGTTAGTGCTCTACTGATTGAGCCACCGATCCACTTCTGTGTGTGTGTGTGTGTGTGTGTGTGTGTGTGTATGTCTGTGTCTGTGTTTAGTAGTTTATTGGAGATAAGTGTCTCATGGATTTTTCTTCCCTGGCAGGATTCAAACCACAACCCTCAGCCTTCAGCCTCCTGAGTGGCTAGGATGACAGGTGGGAGCTGGAGTCCAGCAGAGCTAAGGATTTGAACCCATGTCATTTTGCCTTTTCTGTAAATCAAACAACACTAGGTACAGTCAGATAACACAGAATACTGATGATGTATTCTGGATTTGGCATAGAAGGAAAACACAGACCTTGCTCCTAACATGGGGGGGCAGGGGGGACAGGGTGGGGGGAAGTCCCAGCAGCCAGGGGCTGATGGTTCACACCTGTAATACAAGCTCTACACAGGAGGTTGAGATTTGAGGACCATGGTTCAGAGCCAGCCAGGGCAAGAAAGTCCTTGAGACTATTATCTCCAATAAACCACTAAAAACCAGAAGTGGCACTGTGGCTCAAGTGGTAGAGCGCTTGCCTTGAGCTGAAGAGCTGAGGGACAGTGCCCAGACCCAGAGTTCAAGCCCCATGACTGACAGGAAAACAAAAAGCTCAGGGATGGACAGGAATGTGGCTTAGTGATACAGTGCTTGCCTAGCATGCATGAAGCTCTGGGTTTGATCCCTCAGTACCAACATAAACAGAAAAAGCTGGAAGTGGCACTGTGGCTCCAGTAGTGGAGAGCTAGCTTTGAGCAAAAAGAAGTTTCGGGGGGCTGGGAAGGTGGCTCAGTGGTAGAGCACTTGCCTTGCATGCATGAGGCCCTGGGTTTGATTCCTCAGCACCATATAAACAGAAAAAAGCCGGAAGTGGCACTGTGGCTCAAGTGGTAGAGCGCTAGCCTTGGGCTGAAGAGCTGAGGGACAGCACCCAAGCCTAGAGTTCAGGGCCATGACCGACAAAAAAAGAAAAAGAAAAAAGGAAAAACAAGAAGCTTCAGGGACAGTGTCCAGGTCCTGAGTTTAAGCGTCACAATGCGCATGCACACACACACACACCTGAAACAAATCCCAGAGAGATCTTGTCTTGTAAATTCTGGTGCTCTCTCTGAAGATAACCTTATACCCAGGAATAGAGTCTCCGAACCCTGAGGCTCTGGGGTCAGCTGGCATGGAGGAATCTGAAGCCTTCCTCACTAGAGAGCACAGAGGGTGGCCTGTGGCCACCAGGGGGCGCCCTCCCAACATCCGCCAGCAGCCTAAAGTTCACTGTATTTCTCTTAACCAGGCAGTGTTCGATAGTGATCATGATAAAGAGCCTAGACAGCTGATGTAGAAAGGGCCTTGGGCTTCTGGTCCCCACACTTGGTTCTGCAGATGACACTGAGATTCAGAGAAGCAAGGACATACTCCAGATCAAGGGGTAGGAAAAGGCTCTCCTTCCTCTCCTCCTTCCCTGCCATGCCCTGAGGCTTGAGAAGCAGGCCCCAAGACAACCATCAGAGGAAGAATGATAATAGTTTATCACCTGCCTTCCCTTAAACGCCACATCTAGATGAGATCGGCACCATATCTGTGCAGGTTATTTTGCCTCCCCTTTTCTGAAAGAGAACTCTGGGGTTCAGAGAGGTTAAGAAATCTGCTTAGTGTTACACAGTTCATCAAACTACTTTATCTACTTGTGTGTCCAAGTTTGGGGACCAGTTAAAATCTCTTTCCCCCTGGGCCACCTCTCTTGAAGTAGTCAGTACCTATGTGGTTGTGGTTGGGTTTTGGTTTCTGTTTTTTTGTCAGTTGAGGGGCTTGAACACAGGGCCTGGGCGTGTCCCTGAGCATCTTCACTAGAGGTTAATGCTCTCCTATGTTAAGCCCCAGTACCACTTTTGATTTCCTGGTGGTTAGTTGAAGATAAGAGTCTCCCAGACTTTCCTGCCCTGGCTGTCTTTGAACCATGATCCTCAAATCTCAGCCTCCTGAGGAGCTAGGATTATAAGCATGAGCCACCAACACCTGGCTTAGTCTCTATAGTTTGAAATGCTTTCAATATTTCTTTTTCTTAGACAAGAGTTCTGGGAAGGTAAGGAATAGTCTGAGTCCATCATAGACATTATTGAGCTGGGAGTCCGACAAGGTACTTGGCCCAAGTCCAGGAGTCTGGAGTACTGAGTCATAGTAACTTGGACCTGGAACTGGATAGAACTTTCCACAGGATGCTCAAACTGCCCAACTCCTGCCTGTCTAAGAGCACCCCTGGAATTCAGCAAGTCACATGAAAAGTTTGAAAGCAAGGGGGCTGAGTCTGTACCCTAGTTCTGTAACTTAGTAGTTATATGACTCAATAACTTAATTTACTTCTAAGTCTATTAGGGGAAAAAAATGCACCGTGTGTGTGTGTGTGTGTGTGTGTGTGTGTGTGTGTGTGTGTGTTTGCTCAGTTAAAAATGGAGCTAGCAAGCCGGGTGCCAGTGGTCTATTAGGGGAAAAAAATGCACCGTGTGTGTGTGTGTGTGTGTGTGTGTGTGTGTGTGTGTGTGTGTGTATTTGCTCAGTTAAAAATGGAGCTAGCAAGCCGGGTGCCAGTGGCTCCTGCCTGTAATCCTAGCTACTCAGGAGGATGAGATCTGAGAATTATGGTTCAAAGCCAGCCCATGCAGAAAAGCTTGTGAGACTTTTATCACCAACTAACCACCCAAAAAGCCAGAAGCGGGGGTTGTGGCTCAAGTGATAGAGTGCTAGCTTTGAGCAAAACATAAATAAAAACAAAAACTTAGAGACAACACCCAGTCTCTGAATTCAAGCCCACCACACCTCCTAAAAATGTAGTTACCAACCCAGCCCAGTGGCTCACATCTGTCATTCTAGCTACTCAGGAAGCTGAGAGCTGAGGATGATGGTTTGAAGCCAGCCCTGGCAGAAAATCCCCATGGGACTCTTTATTTCCAATTAACCACTCAAAAACTGGAAGTGGAGCTGTGTGGTAGAGCACTAGCACTAGCTTTGAGCAAGAAGAGCTCAGGGACAGCTCCCAAGCACTGAGTTCAAGCCCCATGACTGACCATAAATAAATAAATAATAATAGATCTTCTTTGATGTTTGTTTTGTTTGCTTGCTTTGTTTCTAGCTGCTGGAGATGGAACCCAGGCCTTCATCCGTGCTTAAGGAGTCTTCTCTACCTCCGAGCACCCCCTCCCCCACAGTTCTATAATTTTGGAGGCTTTGTATTAAAAAGAAAAGAACATAAGACATTAATAATTTTTATATTGATTCATGTCAGAATTGCATTGTGGATATATTGAGTTCAACAAAATAAGATGAAAAATAATTTCCCCTGTTTCTCATTCGCCTTTTTTTTTTAATGCAGCTGTAAAATTTTTTAATTACGTATATGACTCACATTTGCGGCTGGTGTTCATATTTCTAACTGCCTCAGACAGTTGCAGACTTTCAACTGCTGCAGTCTGACCTGCCTGCCTGTTACCTCGGTGATATTTGGAATGGATGGGCTTTTGCCCCAGAATCCTCTTCTTGCTTTTCCAAAATGAGCAAAGAACTGCTGGGCACTGGTGGCCCACACCTGTAATCCTAGATACTCAGGAGGCTGAGATCTGAGGATCACTGTTGGAAGCCAGCCCGGGGAGGAAAGTTTGTAAGACTCATCTCCAGGGGCTGGGAAGGTGGCTCAGTGGTAGAACAAGCTTGCCTTGCATGCTTAAAGCCCTGGATTCGATTCCTCAGCACCACATAAGCAGAAAAAAAAAATGGAAGTGGCACTGTGGCTCAAGTGGTAGAGTGTTAGCCTTGAGCTGAAGAGCTGAGGGACAGTGCCCAGGCCCAGAGTTCAAGCCCCACGACCGACAAAAAAAAAAAAAAGAAAGAAAAAGAAAAGAAATGTTTAGCCAGCCAGGCACCAGTGGCTCATGCCTGCAATCCTAGCTACTCAAGAGGCTGGGATATAAGAATTGTAGTTCAAAGCCAGCCTGGGCACTAAAGACCATGAGATTTTTTTTTTTTTTTTTTTGGCCTGTCCTGGGGTTTAAACACAGAGTCTAGGCACTGTCCCTGAGCTTCTTTTGCTCAAGGCTAGCACTCTACCACTTGAGCCACAGCGCCACTTCCAGCCTTTTCTGTGTATGTGGTACTAAGGAATCAAACCCAGGGCTTCACGCATGCTAGGCAAACACTCCACCACTAAGCCACATTCCCAACCCCATCCATGAGATTCTTTTTCTTTTTTTTTTGTCAGTCGTGGAGGCTGAACTCTGGGCCTGGGCGCTGTCCCTCAGCTCTTCAGCTCAAGGCTAGTGCCCTACCACTTGAGCCACAGAACCACTTCCGGCTTTTTTCTGCTTATGTGGTGCTGAGGAATCGAACCCAGGTCCTCATGCATGTGAGGCAAGCACTCTACCACTGAGCCAACTTCCTCACCCCCATGAGATTCTTTTTTTTGGGGGGGGGGGGTCCGGTCGTGGGGCCTGAACTCTGGGCCTGGGCGCTGTCCCTCCGCTCTTCAGCTCAAGGCTAGCGCTCTACCACTTGAGCCACAGCACCACTTTCGGCTTTTTTCTTTTTTGCTTATGTGGTGCTGAGGAATCGAACCCAGTGCCTCATGCATGCAAAGCAAGCGCTCTACCACTGAGCCACCTTCCCAGCCCCCCCCATGAGATTCTTATCTCCAGTGAACCACCAGAAAACCACAAAGTGTAGCTGTAGCTCAAAGTAGTAGAGAGCTAGCCTTGAGTGAACAAGACTGCAAAACCTAGAGTTCAAATCCCAATTCCAGCACACAAAAACAAAGGAGAGAAAAGTGCAACTCTCATGTGACCTTTCTGCAGGCCTCAATTTCCCCTTTTATAAAGTCAGGGAAATGGATAGATATGGGCAAAGATTGCTAAAACCCCAGTGTCACTGGATGCTTTGAACATTTCAGTGATCGAAAGGCTACTGAGCAGGGCTGGGAATGTGGCTTAGTGGTAGAGTGCTTGCCTAGCATACATGAAGCCCTGGGTTCAATTCCTCAGTAACACATAAACAGAAAAAGCCAGAAGTGGTGCTGTGGTTCAAGTGGTAGAGTGCTAACCTTGAGCAAAAGAAGCTCAGAGACAGTGCCCAGGCCTTGAGTTCAAGCCCCAGGACTAGCAAAAATAAAAAGGCTGCTGAGTTCCTTCCAAAGTCCAGCATTTCCAGTTGTCCACTCTGTGGGGATAAATGGCGGCTGCTGTTTGTTTTAATAACATCTGTAGGAGCTTTATATTGCCTCTGTGTCTGCTTACATTTGACGCTGTGTATTACAGTTAAGAGTCTTTCACTATTTCCCATATAAACCTAGTTTTTTATGAGTTTGGGAGAGCTCAGCTGTAAAAACTCTCTCACGTCTTTTTTTTCTCCCCCCAAACAAATTGAGTTTAAATCAGGAGGCTAGTTTCAGACACTTCAGAATGTACATATTTTTTCTTCCTAGTCTACTTTTCATTTAAAAAATGAGGCTGGCTGATTTTTATTTATTTTCTTTTAAAGTGTCATTTCTCTTAGGAAGCTTTCAGAAGACCGTAAGCTGAACTGGCAGTGGTATGCAGAGATTGTCTCTTCCTTTTCTAAGGAAGGCATTTTTTTTTAATTTTTAAAATTGTTATTATAAAGGTGATATACAGAGGAATTACAGTTACATGAGTCAGGTAAAGAGTCTATTTCTTTTTGGACAATGTCACCTCTTCCCTTGCTTTCTCTGGGTTTTTCTCTCCCACCCCCACCCCCGTACCCACATGCTGTATAGTTTTTTTTGTTGACAGTTGTGGGGCTTGAACTCAGGGTCTGGGCCCTGTCCCTGAGCAATTGTGCTCAAGGCTAGCACTCTACCACTTTGAGCCACAGCACCACTTCCAGTTTTCTGCTGATTAATTGAAGATAAGAGTCTCGTAGACTTTCCTGCCCAGGCTGGCTTCAAGCCAGATCTTAGCTTCCTGAGTAGCTCGGATTACAGGTGTAGACCACTGGCATCTGGCTATATAGTTCATTCCTAATAGAGTGTCCAGTGAGTACCATGGCTGCATTTGTTCATCCTTTGTCCCTCCATTTCGGTGCCTTCTCTTAGGAGAGTCTTTAATTTGTACTCTGCTCTTAACTGGTCTTGGAGCCCTGAATCGGTCCCTTCCATCCTTCTACCTCTTTCCTCAATGGTTCCAGAGTGGCATTGTTCCTGCCCATCTCGTCCCCCTCCCTTTTATTTGTGCCAGTCTTGGGGCTTGAACTCAGGGCCTGGCCACTGTCCCTGAGCTTCTTTTGCTCAAAGTTAATACCCTACCACTTGAGCCACAGGGCCACTTCTGGCTTTCTCTGTGATTACTTGAAGAATCTCAAGGACTGGGGCTGGGAAGGTGGCCTAGTGGTAGAGTGCTTGCCTAGCATGCATGAAGCCCTGGGTTCAATTCCTCAGTGCCACATTAACAGAAAAAGCCGATTCAAGTGATTCAAGTGGTAGAATGCTAGCTTTGAGCAAAAGAAGTTCAGAGGCAGTGTCCAAGCCCTGAGTTCAAGCCTCAGGACTGGCAAAAGCAAACAAACAAACAAGGAGCTCAAGGACTTTCCTGTCCAGATTGGCTTGAACTTCGATTCTTAGATCCCAGCCTCCCAAGTAGCTCGGATTTCAGGCGTGAACCACCACCACCCAGCGCCTTCTTTTTTCCCCTTTACTTTGGGATCCAGTAAAATCCAATAGAAAGAAGCTGTATTTAGACACAAATGCATGATGCATTTCCATACACAACTACACATTCACACCAGCAGTGGGGGGGGGGGGGGAGTTTGAAGGGGAGGGGCTCTAGGATATGGAGAAAAGGCAGGTGAATGATGGCAGCCAAGCCCAACCTACCCTTTATCATCTAAATGACCTTAAGCAAAGTTCTTTTCCCTTGGAGCTCAGCTGCTTTCATATTGACCCCTTTAAGGAGCATATAAAATGATGCATGCTGTAGGTTTAAATCTTTGCTTTGTAAGCCTGGCCCTGGTGGCTCACTTCTGTAATCCTAGCTGAAATCTGAGGATTGAAGTTCAAAGCCAGCCAGGACAGAGAATTCTGTGAGACTCTTACCTCCAATAAACTATTCAGAAAAAGCTGAAGTGGCACTGTGGCTCAAGTTGTAGGGACTAGCCTTGAGAAAAAGAATCTAAGGCCTAGGGACTTCTGCGTGTGCATAAACACACACACACACACACACACACACACACATACACACATACACACATACACACACATTTGCTTTGTGGATTGTAGCTACTCTTTCACAGATAGGTTTTATTTGTGTGTGTGTGTGTACATGTGTGTGTTTATATGTGCCAGTATTAAGACTTGAACTCAGGGCCTCATGCTCATGCTCTTGCTTGCCTTTTTCTATTCAAAGCTGATGCTCTACCACTTGAACCATACAGCTCCACTTAAGCTTTTTGCTGGTTAATTGGGGATAGAGTCTCACCCACTTTTTTGCCTGGGCTGGCTTCAAACAGTGATCCTCCATCTCAGCCTCCTTAGTTGCTACAGTGCCCAAGCCTAATGATCAAATCTTAATCCAAGGTACTGATGGACTTTTTTTTTTTTTTTGGTCAGTAATGGGGCCTGAACTCTGGGCCTGGGCACTGTCTCTTAGCTCTTCAGCTCAAGGCTAGTGCTCTACCACTTGAGCCACAGCACCACTTCCGGCTTTTTCTGCTTATTTGGTGCTGAGTAATCGAACCAAGGGCCTCATGTATGCAAAGCAAGCGCTCTACCACTGAGCCACCTTCCCAGCCCCCTAATGGACTTATTTAACTAGGTCTCTAATTAAACCAAGGAGTTCTTTTCCTAGTTTTCTATCTTTAATTCCATGATTCTGTAGTTGTGTTTTGTAAGAGCCCATTTCCTTATGACATAATGCTGGAGTTCATTTCTAAATTCTGACCATTCCATTCTTTTTTCCTACATGAAAAGGTATTAATTAAAAATAATAACGAGCCGGGCGCTGGTGGCTCACGCCTGTAATCCTAGCTTCTCAAGGAGGTTGAGATCTGAGGAACCAGACCAGGCAGAAAAAGTCTATGAGACTCTTTATCTCCAATGAACCACAAAAATCTTGGAACTGGAGCTGTGGCTCTATACAGCACTAGCCTTGAGCACAAAAACTCAGGACAGTACCCAGGCTCTCATGTCAAGCCCCAGGACTGGCACAAAAAGAAAATAAAGTAAAAATAAAAATGATAAGCTGGGAACGGGTGGCTCTCGCTTGTCATCCTACCTACTGAGGAGGTGAGATCTGAGGATCAAGGTTCAAAGCCAGCCCAGGCAGGAAAGCCCATGAGACTCTCACCTCCACTTAACCACCAGAAAAATGGAAGGGGTGCTGTGGCTCACAGTGGTGGAGCTCTAGCCTTGGGCTGAAAAGCTGAGAGACAGCGGGCTCTGAGTTCAAGCCCCAGGAATAGCACAAAAATAAAAACTAAAACTAAAAATAATGATGATAATTGCTTCTGCAAAGTGGTTCTTGGTAAATTTTTGAACACTGGGCAGGGAATAAGAAAAATAGCAGCAGGCTGGAGAGGAAGGATGAGCATCTTGAGAAAGATCCGAGATAGCAGGCTGAGAGCTGGGGGGTGCTCCCAGCCCCCTGACTGGTCAGGGTGGGGTGGAGAGACTCCATTCCTCTCTCCTGGGCTCCCCCTTTCCATCTCAGGAGTGAAGCAAGAAGTCCTCCTTAACAGGCCACTGGCTGGCAGACAGGAGTTCCAAAATGGGGGACCCCATACTGACTCAAAACCCCGTTTGCGAGTCAAACCCTCTCTTTCTAAACAGAGTTGGGGCTCTGCTATATAGTTTTCTGAACAGGATTGTTGTGGGGGGGCCCTGCTAGGTACCCCCTCCTTCCTCCCGTGAAGAGGAAGCAGCGGCGGGTACACATTCTTCCCATGCCTAGAATGCTTCACTTGGCTAAAAATAGTCTCCAAGAGCTGGCCCCGTGCACAGCCAGAGGTTTGTGAGCCTAACTGATCCCGGGTTCGAATCTAGCAAAGGCTCCACTCTGCCGGCTTTGTGGAACCCTCAGTCTGCTTGCTCCTCATCTCTATTTCCCCAGAATTTAACTCCCAAGGATTCTCAGCTCTTGGGGGGAAAGAAAAAAAATACGTATATATAATATACAGTAGCTGCATATTATCTAAATATGTAAATACATAATATATTTATCTACTTATATTTAAATGTTTACATTACGTTATATTTATAAGTTATACATATAATTATACTTATATTCATCTAAGTATTACATTTGTATTTATATAAACATATATATCACATATCATACGTGATATAATGATATATTACATATCATAGTTATTATAGTATATATTTATATGTGTATATTTATAAATTATATATCTTTTATAATCTATATGCATTACACATAGATTAAATTTAAATATAAGTATGTAAACATTAATTCTTTAAATACATTTAACTGTAGTGAGTATATAAGTATAAATGTATATTATATTTACATTAAATATTTGTTTTCATATTCATATCTGTAAATAACTATGCGCACAGATGTAAATGTACGACTGTATGCTATTTTATAAATGCACGTACGTGTGTATATATAAATAAACCTTTCCCCCCCCTTCTCCCCAGGGGCCCTGGGGCCTCGGCGGGGCAGCCCCCAGGGCGTCGGGCGGCTCATTACCGCGAGGTGTTGCCCTAGTTAAATCGCCGGCTTCGTTTGATGTCGTGGCAGATGAGGGGGGTGGGTGCGAGGAGTTAAAAAACACAAAAACAGAACAAGTACCTGAGATGGGGGGGGAAAGGCTCACAGTCCCCCCCCCACCGCCCCGTGCCCCATAAAACACCTCGGATTAACCCCTTCGCGTCTGGAAAGGCCCGCGTGGGCCTCGCCGCCAGCCACCGAGGTGTTTATGAGCCAAGAGGGAGAAATCGGAGACACCCCGATGCGGGGGCGCAGGCTCCTGGGGCGAGGCTCCCGGCCGTGTCCCCAATTCCAGACCCAGCTCAAGGTCGGGGTGCCGAGAGCACCCGGTGCCCCGCGCTTGCTTTCCGCCTCTTGAACCATGAAACGCGAGGGGACCCATCGCTCGTTCACAGAAGCCCCAAAGCCTGCCCGGGCCTCTCCCTCCGAGCGCCCAGGCAAATGCACCCGCATTTGCGAAGTCCGACCAACCCTGGAAGCTCCCCCCCCCCGAAATGTGGATTTGTGCACAAATCCACAAGGGCTCACAACTGTTTGCTAAGTGCTCTGCCAGTGGAGAGAAATCTAGGTTTCACCGGGAACCACTAGTAGCTGCTCCGAAATGTCTAGTTCGGACTGGCCTCCCCGCTGAGCTTAAAGGGTTGCTAAGCCGGCCCCTGCTGGATCTGCAGTCACCAGCCACCATCCAGGTACCAAAAGGTACCTCTCGACGTGGAGTTTAATCCCCGGCGAGTGCATTCCGGGCCACCATTGAATCTCCCGAACTACCCCGAGGCTCCTGCTTCTAGGGGACCCGCCCAGACCCTTCTTCGTTTTCATTCCTTCTCTTCCCTCCTTTCCTTTCTGTTCCTATTCCTTCTCTTCCCTAATTTTCCCTTCCTTTTTCTTCCCCTTCCTTTGCCAATAGTTCCACCAAACCACAGTCTATAGACATCCATGCTACATACTAACTTGCAAACATCGATTTCTTGCAAACATTGATTTTCTTCTGTCCTCCTGCTACAGGCTAACAATTTTATTCTCCCTTCTAGGAATACATTCTTTTTAAAAATTTGGGCCAGTCTTGGAGCCCTGGCCTGGCCACTGTCCCCTAGCTTCATTTTGCTAGAAGCTAGTGCTCAACCACTTGAGCCACAGTTCCACTTCTGGTGCTTTTTGTTTTCTTTGTTTTTGTTTTTGTTTTTGTGCTTAATTGGGAGATGAGCTTTGGATCCTCAGATCTCAGCCCCTGAGTAGCTAGGATTACAGGCATGAATCACCAGTGCCTGGCTTCTGGGAATAAATTCTTTTCTTTTTCTTTTCTTTCTTTCTTTCTTTCTTTGTCTTTTCTTTTTGGGTACTGGGAATCAAACCCAGGACATTGCACTTGCTGAGCAAGTGCTTTGCCACTGAGCTGCATCCCAGTTCTTCAGAAGAAAATTTTAGTCTGCCTTTTCCCCTAGGTTTGGTTTGCAGTTTGATTTGATTGGTATCAAAGGAGAAGCAAGGACTGTGACTTTCCAAACCCCAGAAGACACACCATGGAGAGGGGAAACTGACTGAGACATCACACAGGGGCCCCTCAGTATTTTAGAAAACTTTTTTATTATTAATCAAGAGCATAGATACTTGCCTTTGCCAAGGGAACGGGGGTGAGTGTCCATATAGATCTGAGGTAGAAAAGGAATTGGGGGAAGCGAGGGGAGAAATACCTGAGCACACCAGGCATCATAGGTAGTTTAAATACATAAAAACTTTACAACCTAGAGGAAAGTTTTTATTTAGAAAGAAAAAGAGTGCCAACTTTGAGGAAAGGGGAGAAAAAAAGCTAGCCAGCTGTCAATGACTCACACCTATAATCTTAGCCGACTCAGGATACTGAGATCTAAGGATCACTGTTTGAAGCCAGCCAGGGCAGAAAAGTCCAGGAGACTCTTATCTCCAATGAATTGCCAACAATAAAAAATAAAAATAAAATTTAAAAGCTGGAAATGGTGCTGTGGCTCAAAGTGGTAGAACACTAGTCATGAGCACAAAAGCTCAGGGACAGCGCCCAGGCCCTGAGTTCAAGCCCCAGGAACCAGTACAAAAACAAAAACAAAAGGCTATAATAAAAGAGAGAGAGAGGGAAGGAGGAAGGAAGAAATAGGGAGAGAGAGAGGGAAAAGGAAGGGAGGGAAAGAAGGAGAGAGAGAGGGAGGGAAGGAGGGGGGGCAAGGAAAAGAAATGCTGTGAAGAAGAAAGGAAAGAAAAAAAAGTAAAAAAAAAATTTTTTTTCCTTGGAAACCAGCACAAGGAAGCAGCTTCGTAATAGAGGAGGAACAAAATTTACCTCCCCCAAACCTCCTTCCCTCTAGGTACGAATTACAGCAACAAAAAGAGAAAAATATAAAATAACATGGCTGTTGAAAAGAAAACAATACAAGTCATTTCTCCATCTTCCTCTTCTGTGTTCTCTTACCCTGGCTAAAAAAAAACCAATTGATTCCTTGTATTGCATTTTAATTAAGAGAACCAGGTGTCTGGAATGTGAACAAACCCGGCATGGGGGGAAATAGAAAAGCCAGATCACAGAGTGAAGATGCCATTTAGGGGGGAGAAACCCTAAATTCCACACCCCCCCAAAAGATTAGACACATCCCAAGTGTTCGGGTGCTTGGATTCCAGTCCCTCTTTTCTCCAACAGGCCCTTAGTTAGAGGAAGTGGACATATATATATAGATATCTATATAAATTTCTCTTTCTCTTAACTGCAGTAAAGACAATTTCAAATGACATTGCACGTGCGATCCAAGTGTATGGTTTGCAAGCGGGTGACCCACTGCCGGTACTCAGAAGGGGCTCAACAAGACGCGTCCCCACAAGTCTCTGGAACCCAGAGAGACTGGCCTTTGCCACTGCTGCCTTTCCCCTGTTCCCAGGATACCAGATCAGCCAGCCGGTGGCGGCCCGGTCCTCCGTTCCTCCGTAGCACGGATCTTGGCTTACTGATTTAACTCCAGCGCCCAGACTTGCTGCGGCCAGCCTGTGCGCCCTTTAATCCTCTTCTCCCCAGGGCCCAACGCTGGAGGAAAGCCTTCGTGCTGCGGCTGCCAAATGGACAGAACAAGAAAAAAAGTGAAAGACAGGTTTCAATGTGTTGTTTTTTCCTTTCTCCAATCACCCCGCTAGGGAGGTAGGGGTGAGGAGGAAAATGCAGGCGAGGAGGAACTGGTAGCTTTTAAATAAGTGACGGATTTCTGTTTGTGAAATCGGAATAAACAGGCTCATAAATTTGCCTTTTATGTGCCAAGTTCCTGGGATCCGGGATGGTCTACAGCGGCTCTTGGGAGGCTTGGTAAGAAAAAATTCTCTATACTATCTGACAAAAACAAAAACAAAAACAAAAACCAACAAAACAGAACGGATGAGTGTTGGTTTAGCTTTGTGGCACCCAAGGAATACTACAGTGAGGTGAATGGGAGGAATTAAAACAACAACAAGAAGAACTTTATCCAGACTGGTAGCTCATGCCTGTAATCTTGGCTATTCAGGAAGCTGAGATCTGAAGATCCAGCGAGTCCATCAACTTGGGATCCATGAGACTTGGGATCGCCAATGAAAAACAAAAAAGAAAAAGAAAAAAAGCAGGAAGTGGAATTGTGACTCAAATGGTAAGAGTGCTAGCCTTGCTCAACGACGACAGCACCCTGAGTTCAATCAAGCCCCAGGACTGGCACCAAAAAAATAAAATAAAATAAAAATCAACTGTTGCTGGCACCAGGGTCTGTTCCCCCTTACCCCTACCTCCAACTCCTCCTGGCTTTCCAATCTAACTTAGCATCTGAGCTTGGATACAAAGTTGGGTACTACAGCTGGTACTTAGGAGCGCCTCTGATTGCAATGCCAAGGAGAAAGAGAGAAAAGATGGATTCGGCCAGGCCTAGTTCTCCCTCCAGGCTCCACTGGCAAGAGACCCAGGAGGTACTACTTAAAAGGATCCAGGGGGCTTCCCACCAGTGACCCCAAGCCCCTGACTTGCTCCACCATTACCATTCGAGATCAGAAAATAATCAAAATAACCCAGTGAGTTCTGATGATCTCTTGGGTCCCTCCCATGAAAGAGGGCCAGAGCAAAAGAACCCAAAAGAAAACTCCTTTGCGGGTCTACGGGTCACTTTTCCTGCAGGCCCCACGGCCAGGAAAACCCAGAAAGATATCACTCTAAATACAGAAGACCAAGAAAAGCCAAAGGAGGATTTGAGATCTTGAAACCCAACGTGATTTGTTTCTTGTTTATCTACAAAAGCCGTTGATGTTGTTCTCCATCTAGACCAACAGGGGAGGGGGGGGGTAAATGGAGCACTGTGGTCCCGAAGTTGAGAATCTGACTTGTTTTACACCCCCTCTAACTCTTATTCCTTTGCTAGGTGTCCTTCTGGTTTTATTTATCCCTTCTTGGGCCTCAGGGTGCCTGGGTCTGTACAATGATGGAAGTAGATTTGGCTCACAAAATCACACAAAAGCAAATGGAAGCAACTCCTGCTGGCCTTCAAAACCTGTTTTTCCAGGAGATTCTCAAGACCAATCGGCACCTCCCCAATTTGAAAGAGAATTAGGTTGAGAGCAACCTTTTAGAGGTTCAAGGCTTTCAACAGACTCTCCCTCTAGGAAAATTGAAGGGATGGAGTGCGGTTGGTTGGGAGGGATGGGGAGAAATTATAAAAGGGGGGGACACTGATCAAGATGTATTCTACTCAGAAACTGACACGTGGAATTCCTTTGTCCAACTACTGTTAAATTTTTTTCTTTTTTCTTTTTCTTTTTTTTTTAAAGAACAGGGTCTTTTGCCAGCTGCCTCATGCCTCTAATCCTAGCTATTCAGGAGGCTGAAATATTGAGGATCACAGTTTGAAGCCAGCCAGGGCAGGAAAAGATCTCAATTAACCAGTTTTTCTTTCTTTCTTTCTTTCTTTTTTTTTTTTTTTATAAAAAGCTGAAATTGTAGCTGTGCTACAAAACTGGTAGAGCATGAGGCAGAGAAAGTCGAGGGACAGTGTACACAGGCCCCGAGTTCAAGCCCCAGTACCGGCAGACATATTAAGAAAAAAAGGAGAACATGGTGCCATTATTACAGCTGAATTTAATTATGGATCTGCCTCCTGCAACCATCTCAAAACTCTCCCCAGCCTTTCAAACCCTCACACACACAACACCGGGGTGAGGTGGAGATTCTCTTCTACTGTTGGCAAGACCCGGGGTTCCCCCCCCACACACACACACAAACTCACCATCTCCCTTTTCCTCTTGTTCTCCCGGCTACCATCCGCCTTTTTGAGCTCAGCCTTGAAAGCTTCAGGATCTCCGGCCTGGGCATCCTTGGCTAGCACATCCATCAAGTAGGCGATGTAGCTGGTGGCTAGGCGCAGAGTCTTGATCTTGGAGAGTTTGGTGTCTGCCGGCACATTGGGGATACATTCTCGAAGCTCAGCGAAAGCGCTGTTGATGCTCTCCGTGCGTCTCCTTTCCTTCTTGGGTCCAGAACCTTTCCGCCGGCCCAGGCGGCCTCCGATCGCTTCCAGTCGTCCGGGGCTCTGGCCTGGCCTGGTCTCGGGACCGTAGGCAGCGGCAGCCACGGCGGCACTGGGCGATGGCCCGCCGGCTGAGAAATCCGGACCAGCGTCTGTCGGGCTCAACAGCCAGCTCTGAAAATAGGGCCGGTCCTGATGACAGCGCGACGCCGGGCCAAAGAGAAAAGGCTCGTGGAGCATGGGGTGCGCGGGGTGCGGGTGGTGATGGTGATGGTGAGGATAGCTGCCCACGAGGTTCATGGCTGGAGAGGCTCCTGGACGGGGGTGGGGTGAGTGGGGGTGCCTCCAAGATGGATTAACGTCGCCCCATGCGCCCCCAGAAATAATCGGGGGGGGGGCCACGGATGGGCAGTCGGGCTCCCCGCGCGCACTGCTGGGTGGCGGCTTGACTGGAGCGCTGGGCACCGTGGAGGAAGAGGACACGCGTGGCCCCGCGCCTTTCTGCGTGCCCCCCCCACCAGAGGGAGGACGCGCGTTGGCTAAAAGATCCGTTTAACCCTTCTGCGGACTCCCCCAGCGCGATCTGGCTTATTTAAGGCCGCGGCTTTGATGTCAACCTCTCCGCCCAGCCAATGGCAGGGGGGCGGCGGAGGGAGAGGGGGTGGTGGCTTTCCAGGTTGTTCTTTGGAAAAGTCACTCTAGTCTACGCCGCCTGCGGGGAACCAAGCACCGGCCCCGCCTCTGTCCCTCCCCTCTCAGGCCTGGAGGGGGAAGGGGGGGTCTCCAGACCTGAGGCGCCCCCTCCACCCCTCGCCGGCCGTCTCCCAGGGCTGTAAATGACCACACACACACACACACACACACACACACACACACACACACACACACACGCACCCTCTGTGGATCTAGCGGAAGGAATCTAGAATCATCTATTGCCGCCTTCTAGAGCCCATCCCATGAGTTTACAGATTGGGAAATTGAAGCCTAGAGGGGGTGGGGGGAATGGTTCTTCCGAGACGCTCACAAGTTCAGAATCGGAGAGATTCCAGTGCTACCAGTGCTGAGCTCCAAAGGGCCAGCCTGGCGCCAGAGCCAGAAGCTGGCCAGGCGCTCCGGGTAGGCACCAAACTTTCTTCCCCATCTAACACCTCCCCACTCCCGCGCGCCACTTAGGCTAGACTTGCAGCCTCCAGCGCCCCGGATGGTCACCAGCCCCGCGATCTGCCTCGCGGATGGTGGAGAGAGGAAGGGAGGAGGGCAAAGGGAGTGGACTCCAAGCCTCTGGTTATTTACCGGTTTGTTCCGGGCTCCGGGGGCTAAGATCTGCTCTTCTCGCCTTGCAGGCGCCTGATTCAGCCTAAAGACCCCGGCCAGGCCAGCCGAGGCCCTGGCGGCCTAGCAGCTGCCTTGGCCCTAAGGGTATCTGTGGTTCAGGATTCCACAGCCTACTCCCCCACCTCCACCCCCACCCCCGCGCCTCGATTTTTCACATCGGATCGGAATAAAGAATGCGAGGGGTCATTTCACCCAACCCCTTCATCAACCCTCTTGAAAATGATTCTCGATGATAAAGACACCCCGCACACAGCAGAACATCACAGTTCAAGAAACCAGTGTTTGTGGACAGTATACAGAGGACCACAGTTTACCCTTGTGCCAAGGTACAAATGCAATGCCTGAGCATCTCCAATTCACCGATCAGAGGCTTAGGCGGGCTCCGCACTCCTTCCCCTCTCCCAGGGCCTAATTTCCCTCTCCCTGAGAGTCTCTCCGCAGAGTCCCTTCCCCCCTGGATATCCAAGGGTGGCTGCATTTAAGGATTGCGGCTGGGGAGTTGCCTATTTGATATGTACGAACTTAGATCCCTCCAACTCATCAACCTTTGCTAGTCAGGCTTTTCTCTCAAATGTCAGGTAAGGGTGAAAATATGTAAGCACTTTAAAATGTGTGTGTGTGTGTGTGTGTGTGTGTGTGTGTGTGTGTGTGTGTGTGTTCTTTATTTGGTACCGAGGAAGGAACCCCCCATAGTGTTGCATTTGCTAGGCAAGTGTTTTGTCCCTGAGCTACATCTGAACCCAGGGAAGTGCTTAAAAAAATAAAAAATAAAAAGGCAAAACTGGGTGTTAGTGGCCCATATCTGTAATCATAGCTACTCAGGAGGCTGAAGTCTGAAGTTCAAAACCAACCCCGAGGAAGAAAAATCTGTGAAACTGATCCCCAAAGAACCAGCAAAACAAAACCAGAAGTAGTAGAGTGCCAACATTGAGCAGAAAATGCCAAATGAGTGTGAGGCCCCAAGTTCAAGCCCCAATTCTAGCAACAAAAATAAAATAAAAGAGGGCAAATACATTATGCATACATTGAAAATTGTTTATTGAAACCCACAGTGGTCCCGGAACAGTCCTGGTCCAAAAGCAGTGGAAGAAAACTCAACTCTGTCCTAGTGTAGGAAGCAATCTGGGTGCCCACCATGGCTCCCACTGAATCCTAGCTACTGAGGAGGCTGAGATCTAAAGACTGTAGTTCAAAGCCAGCCCAGGCAGAAAAAAGTCCCTGAGACTTTCATTTCCAATTAACCAGCCAAAAAGAAAAACAAAACTCAGAAGTGGAAATGTGGCTCAAGTGATAGAGCTCCAACCTTGATAGAAAAAAAGCCAAGTAAGAACACAAGTATACACAAACTCACAAATACATATGTATGTATCAATATATATAAAGAAAAGATGGAGAAAATATATAAAGAAAAGATATATTTTTCTTAATATATGTTAAGATATGGTATTTCCTATTTCTTAACATGTTTCTATTAAATATAGTATTTAATATTTCTATATATATCTATATCTCTATTTCTATATATCTATATAGAGATATAGAGATACAGATATATAGAAATATATAGAGATAGAGATAGAGATAGAGATATGTTAAGAGAAAAGAGGGCCAGGTTGACAGTGGGATAAAGGCGTTCCCCTTTGGTCCAGGAGCGAGGGGTGAAGCGGATCTGATGGGCTTTGGGTGAAGGAGATAAAGCATAAATTCTAGGAATGCGCGTGTGTTGCGCTACGGGGGTTGTAAACGTGTATTTCCGTGAGAAGACACACTTCGGGGCGTGAATGCAAGGGGAAGGGCCGTACAGGAAAGACAGGAACAAATGCTTTGGGTCTGAGCTGGCCGATGTCACCTGTGGGCCCTGGAGGATGCAGGGGACGGAGTGGGGCGGGCCGCCGCGGAGGGACGTCCTGATCTCCCGCCGCCTCGGGCGGGGTGCAGGCCGGCCGCTCCCCGCCCGCTACCGCCCGCTCCCCGCCGCTCTCCCGGGCGCCTGGCGCCAGCAGCGCCGGGGTTGGGCCCGGCCGGGAGCCGGGGCTTCGCGGGGAGGGAGCGGCGGCGCGCGATTCCAGGGTGGCTCCTCGCGGAGGAGGGGGGGGGGGGGGACGGTCCCGGGCGTCGCCCCGCTTCCCGCTTCCAGGACCTGCGGGTGGGAGAGACGAATTCCTCCTCGCAGCACCTCCATCTTCCTCTCCGCCTTTGTCCTTATACCCGCAACTTCCCGAGATCACACCTATACCTTTATGATCCTAAAGGCTTAACCCTCGCTGGTGCGCGCGCGCGCGCACACATACACACACCCTTAGACGCCCCCAAATATGTGCATCCCACACACTGATAGCGAACACACGCTTCGTGCAGTATCTCCCCATTCCCAGAGTTTACATTTCATTTCTCTCAAAGAGTGACAAGATGGTTCTATGACTGCGCTACAGAGCTACAGATTGAGTTACAGTTAGGGACTAGCTCCCAGGGCCACAGCCATGGAGAGTTGAGGCAATATAAACTCTCAATAATACCCCGCAGAGGAAGAGATTGACACATATTCTTTCTGTCACAATGACAGGCCCACATGCTTGTATTTTTGCGGCACTTTTTGGAAATGGCGTTCACAGCCCGACACTTACAAGAATTCATCCTATTAGCCTTCACTACCTGAGAGTACTAGACTATTATCAGCCGCCCAGAGGATCAGACAGCCTAAAAATTTGACTAGATGCCAAAACAAAATAAAAAAACAACAACAGAAACAAACAAACAAAACCTACTGGGCATTGCAACTCCTTTGAACAGCTAATAACTTAACAAAATGAATGTCAGATGGCTGACACCTGTTTGGTCATGGTTTGGGGGGGGTAAGGGAAGGTGGGACAGACAAATGGAGAGAGGGGGTGGGCCAATACAATCATTATGTCTAATATACATATTTGAACCACATAACTTGAGGGTAGGGATGGAATGGGGAAAGATAGGGAGAATGATGGAAAGGGTGACATTGATCAATATACATGATACAATCTGACTTGTTAAATTGAAATCCCATTGTTCAACTACTTTAAAAATACATTACTATATATGTAAACTGCTCAGAAATGGAGATTCTCATATGCTCAAATATTATATATAGGCACACAACTTCCACATACTCAATTTGGCATTATATTCTTAGCCCTACCAATATAGTCACATTGGCAAGCCCTCAAAAGGCAATTGTTGCCAGGTAGTTCATACCTGTAATCCTAGCTACTCAGGAGGCTGAGATCTGAGGATCAGGTTGGAAGCCGAAAGTCCATGAGACTCTTATCTCCAATTAATCACAGAAAAAGCTAGAAGAGGTGCTGTGGCTCAAGTGGTAGAGTTCTAGGCTTGACCAAAAAGGAGCTCAGAGACAGTGCCCAAGCCCAGAGTTCAAGCCCCAGGACAGGCACCAAAAAAAGACCAAAAAAAAATCTAGAAATGGAAATGTGGTTCAATGGTAGAGTGCTAGCTTTGAGCACAAAAACTCAGACATCTCTCAAGCCCGGAGTTCAAATCTGGAACCATCTCTTTCACACACACACATACCATGGCAGTTGTACAATAGTATTTGCATCATTACAACACTCACAATAATGAACACACAAGGACACACTATGATCATATACATCTGTTCAGCTCCACCCCCCCACCAGGTGAGTCTCCCTTTCCCTACATTACACCATGACTCAGGATGCGTATGTCTTACACCTACCCACCCTGGATAAGTCTAGTGGGAAATTCAATGTGAGCCCAATGTGAGGAGCCCCAAACCCTGAGATCCCCTAAGCCTCCCCCAACCCAAGATCTCCACTCTGGGAATGTTAAAAGATCAGGGTGACCCTTCCAGCCACCAAAGGCTCAGAACCAACCTTCCCCTCCCCCATGCTAAGGGATCTGCTGGGAGCAATATGAGCACCAGAGACAGAGCAAAGTTCCTGGGCTCCAGACCCAGCTGTCCAACAATGGCGCTCAGATGTGTGAGGACAGAGACTGAATCTTGGGAAGGAGAAGATCTGGTGAGAAGGTTCTCTGGCGCAGGCCCCAGGCTGTGTGATGGCGGAAGGGCTGAAACTTGGGAGTTTAGGTTGATGGACAAAAGACAGTTTTCAGAAAAGGATGAAATTCTGCCTTCTCTAACTCTCTGACCCCAAGCCTCAGTTTCTCCATTTGCAGGGGGGAAAAATGGCTCAAATACATAATCCTAGCTACTTTGGAGGCTGAGGTCCGAGGATCACAGTTTGAAGCCCACCTAGGGTAAACACACTGGAGTGACTTATCTCCAGTTAACTGGCAAAAAAAAAAAGTCAGAAGTGGAGGCATGGCTCAAATGATAGAGCTCATTCAGCCTGAAGTGGAAAAAATTAAGGGACAACACCAAGTCCCAGTACTAACACGTGGAGTGAGTTGTGTATGGGGGGCGGGAGGGGAGAGACAGGGAGGGAAACAGAGAAGAGAGAACAGAGAGAGAGAGAGAGAGAGAGAGAGAGAGAGAGAGAGAGAGAGAGAGAGAGAGAGAGAGAGAGAGAGAGAGAGAGAGAGAGACTAACAGTCTCAAAAACGTTTCTGTAATTTCCAGCTTCTCATTCTGTGCCCCACCCTAAGCGTTGTGCAAGGCTAGCTCTCTGAGAGAACTCCATTCTTCAGCCTATTTCTACAGATCAAATTCTGGGAGCTGGGAACTGGGGGTGCAGGGGGTCCAGTTCCAAACTGCCTAGTAGTCCCCCCCCTCACCTTCCTAGTTGCTCACAACAGGTTTGGCATTACGTTCAAATGCAGATTTCCTGATGCTTCTCCAGGTTGTGTTAGTGAGACAAAGCAGGAAGTTTCATCTCATTTCATGGAAGAGAGCTGAAAGAAGTGTAAAATTCTATCACCCAGTTGCCTGGTTGCTCATGCCTGTAATCCTGACAACTCCAGAGGCTGAGTTTGGAGCATCTCTATTCAAAGCTAGCCTTGGGAACGCCGGGCGCTGGTGGCTCACGCCTGTAATCCTAGCTACTCAGGAGGCTGAGATCTGAGGATCACGGTTCAAAGCCAGCCCGGGCAGGAGAGACTGTGAGACTCCTATCTCCAATAAACCACCAGAAAACCGGAAGTGGCGCTGTAGCTTAAGTGGTAGAGCGCTCACCTTGAGCTGAAGAGCTGAGGGACAGAGCTCAGGCCCAGAGTTCAAGCCCCACGACTGACAAAAAAAAAAAAAAAGAATTCAGCTATCAAAGCTAGCCTTGGGGAAAATGAAGACAAACTGTCTCTTCAATTAACCAGCACAAAGCCAGAAGTGGCGGTATGCTCAAGTGGTAGAACTCCAGCCTTGAGGAAAAAAAAAAAAGCTCAGAAGCCGGGTGGTGGAGGCTTATGCCTGTAATCCTAGCTACTCAGGATGCTGAGCCGGCCTGGGCAGGAAAGTCTTTGAGACTCTTATCTCCAATTAACCACCAGAAAACCACAAGTGGCACTGTGGCTTAAGTGGTAGAGCACTTGCCTTGAGCTGAAAAGCTGAGGAACAACACTCAGGCCCAGAGTTCAAGCCCCGTGACAAACAATAACAACAACAAAAAGCTCAGGGACAGTGTCTAGTCCCTGAGGTCAAGCCTCAGTACATTCTCTCTCTGTCTCTGTCTCTGTCTCTGTGTCTGTGTCTGTCTGTCTGTCTCTCTCTATCAAAAAAGAGCTTAGCAGAGGGCATGGAACTCATATAGGTGGAAAGAGATACTTCATTCCTCCCCTGTGTGAACCTTCTGAACGACAGATTCCTTTAGGTAAACTGAGGTACAATACCTATCACAAAGGGCGAATAAGATGATGTTAAATGGTAGAAGTAGATGGGGTCTTTAACACAATAACTAACACTAGATGGCCCTGCCCTGTATGGCCTGGTGTAGGCTGCCTCCAGCACCTCACCAGTAATGGCTGCTAAATGGTTGATCTGTTTTTGGAATTATAATTCTCCCAATAAAGAAGTGGAGTTAGCTATTATGCCCGGATGAGGAGAAGGGGCCTGACTGCGGGTCACTCCCTGGCTTTAATTCTTTTCTGACACTGCCCTCCACTACCCCCCCCCACCCTGTTTCTGATCAAATTGGGGGGGGGGGTCCTTTCCCCATAGCCCTTAACAAGAACCCAGGCCCAGGTGCCTTAAGTCTAAAAATGGAAGAGCCCCAGCAGATTTGAATTTCAGTTTTAGATCATTGCTTTGCCCTCACTAACTAACCTTTATTTTTTAACTGGGGGCAGCGGGAGGCGGGGGGGGGGGGGGGAGTATCCATTCGCTCACAAATCCCCAGCCCTAGGGCCCCTGTCCCCTCACCCCAACACTGACACCCCTTCAGGCCTTCGGGGAGAGCCCCGCGCGGCGCCTACCGCAAACCCTTCTCTCCCGCCGCCGTGTCCTGTGACCTTGACGCCACGGGCAATCCCCGCACCGGACCCCTTATCTAAATAGGGCAGTAAATCAAGGACCTGTCAGGACCACGGTAATTACAGGAACTCCATAAAAAGGACCGGGCCGGCCGCCTGTTTATATTAGAGCGGTGTAAAATATTCTTGCTGTCTTGGGCAATCGCGTCCTGCAGTAACGCGCCATAAATCAGCGCTTGGACCATTTACACCGCAGCTTGAGCGCGCAAATCTCTTAAACATCTCTCTCTCTCTCCCTCACTCTCTCTCTGTCTCTCCCTCCTTCCCTCCCTCCCCAACCCCCTCTTCCTCCCTCCCCCTCACCTCCCTCCCTCTCTGCCTCTGTCTCTCTCTCTGCGTCTCCCGGCCTCCCCCCCCTCCCCAGTTTTTGCTCCCCTTCCCAGCTCCCAAACACCACAAAACTGAGTGTGGGGAAGAGATAGACAAGCAAAAAACCAATTGCTCCTGCGAGGTTTGTTTTTGTTTTTGTGTTTGTTGTGTTTTTGTTTTTAGAAGATGAAGCCTGCTAGGATCAGGTTCTACCAGTGGAAAGAAAATGGGCACCGATGGGCTGGGAAGGTGGCTCAGTGGTAAAGTGCTTGCCTTCCATGCATGAAGCCCTGGGTTCGATTCCTCAGCACCCCATAAGCAGAAAAAGTCGGAAATGGTGCTATGGCTCAAGTGGTAGAGCTCTAGCCTTGAAATCAGATAAAGAGTTGGGAGGGGGGAGGATTTGGGGGTCCCAAGCAGCTCTGGTTCCCTCCACAGCCTCCCCTTTCAGCCCTGTTTCCTGGGATGAAGAATGAGCTGGTCAGAGAAAGTAGGAGCTGAAAACAATGTTTACCTTTTGGTTTGGGGACGAAGTCTTCTTTTAAAAAATGTAATTTTATTATTATTAAGATGTTGAAAGAGGGGTTACCATTTTATAAGTCAGGTAATGAGTATATTTCTTTATTTCTTTTCCCTTCCTTTCTTCCTTTCCTTTCCCTTCTTTCCCTTCTTTTCCTTTCCCTCCCTCCCTCCCTCCCTCCCTTCCTTCCTTCCTTCCTTCCTTCTTCTTCCTCTTCTTCTCTGCCTCCTCCTCCTCCTCCTCCTCCTCCTCCTCCTCCTCCTCTTCTTCTCCTCCTCCTCTTCCTCCTCCTCCTCCTCCTTCTCCTCCTCCTCCTCCTCCTCCTCCCTCTTTCTCTCTCTCTTTCTTTCTTTTTCTTTCTCCTTCCCTCCCTTTCTTCTTTGTTTCTTTTTCTTTCTTTTCTTCTTTTTTGGGGCCACATCACCCTTTCCTTCCTCTTCCCCAGTTTCCCTCTCCTTTTCCTGCCCACAAGTTCCATGGTTCATTTGCCACATCATGTCTATTGAATAGTGTGATTGCATTTATTCACCTTTTTTCCTATTCACCTTTTTTCTATCCACCTCTTTCCTTCAGGGACTGAGTCTCACACACAAAATTGTGTGTGAGTATTTTGGGTTACGCCAGGCTTCCAAATCCTTGCCCTTATTGTGAAGACAGCCAAATATGAGCCTCAGAGGTTGGGAAAAGATTTGCCAAGTGGCATACACACAGCCAGGGGCTGCAGAGACCATTCTGGTTGTCTCAGCCATTAAAGATAAAACATTCTTTTTTTCCCCCCTAAAGAAAAACTAAGGGAGCACAGACCGTGTGTGTGTGTGTGTGTGTGTGTGTGTGTGTGTGTGTGTGTGTGTGTGCTCATACACGCTGGTCCATTCTTGGGTTTGTCACAGCCTCCTAAGCCCCAAATCTATTTAAGGTAAACCTACTGTTGCTCTATGTCTAATAACTAACATAAATCAAGCTTATGGAAAAAGAATATTAAATTTTCCATGTCTTCTTCCCTTCCAGGCTGGGGACCTGAGAATTCAGGGGGGAGAAGTAAACATGTATGTGTGTTCTTTCCCTCATACCCTCCCTCTCCCCTTCTTCCCTTTCTCCCCTCCCTCCCACCCCTCTTCCTTTCCACCCCTCCCCTCTTCATTCCCTTTCTCTTTGGACCATCGGTAAGTGACATCGTGTTTATACAAGTTTTTATGTCGTCTGAGCTTTGTCCCGGCTCCGTTCCCTCCTTGTGTGTATTTTCCGCACGGGAAGCATTCAACCTAAACAGAACCTCGTCTGATTGGAAAGAGTATTTATTTGAAAACTCGTTAACTCTCAGTTTGGGTGAAAACGACTCCCAAATTTATAGCATTGCTTGGGGTGCGGCAGTCATAAATCACACACACACACACACACACACACACACACACACACACACACACACACACACAGGACACAGGAGCCTAGTCAGTGGTTAGTTACAGTCTGACAGGCAGGTGGATTTTTCTCTGGGTCCCATTGCTTTTAGGGCAATTTCATTCACTCTGCTGAGCTGAGTTCGGTTTTATGTGATCAGTAAAATTGGGAGTGCCAGCGTTGTTGTTTTGTTTTTCCCCAGACATACTGGTTTGGTTATGTTTAGGTTTTGTTGTTGTTGTTGTTTAGTTGCTGCTTTTGTGGATTCCGGAGGGTCCCCGAAGACTACCGGTTAATTCTATGTCAAGGAATTTTATGCTAAGAGATTTATCTCTAAGTCAGTTCCTGAAGGTTAAACTTTACCAAAGAATGTTATTTCCCAGGCCAGGAGAATTTTTTTCCCCTCCCCTTTCCTATTCAAATCCGAATTCCCAAGTGAGCATTGAACTGACATTCTTCACCCAAGCCCAGCTCAGGGCTGAAGAAGAGTCTGGAACTGGCAGCAAGTGTCCCAGGGCTGCGGACATTGTAGTGACAGAGGGTGGCCCCGCCCGTCCTTCTTTCTTTCCTTCCCTCCTTCCTTCTTTTCTTCTTTCTTTCTCTCTTTCTCTTTTCCTTCCTTCCTTCCTTCCTTCCTCCCTTCCCTTCCCTTTCCTTCCTTCCTTCCTTCCCTTCCCTTCCCTTCCCTTTCCTTCCTTCCCTCCTTCCTTCCTTCCTTCTTTCCTTCCTTCCTTCCTTCCTTCCTTCCTGCCATTCCTGGGGCTTGAACTCAGTGCCTGTGCATTGCCCCTGAATGTTTTTGCACAAGGCTAGCTCTCTTGAGCCACAGCTCTACTTTTGGCTTTTTTTTTTTTTTTTTTGATAGTTAATTGAAGAGTCTCACGTACTTTTCTGCCCAAACTAGCTTCACATCGTGATCCTCAGATCTCAGCCTCCTGAGTATCTAGGATGACAGGCATGAGCCACAAGTTCCTGGCTTGTCACTGGACTCTTACACCAGTATCTGCTGGCTTCCCCAAGGCTAACTGCCTTCCATACCTGTTTCCTAACCTGAGCCCTCAGCCACGTACCTGACAGGAGTGATCTATATCCATAGCATTTAGTTCAAAGAAATGCAATACATTTTATTTGTTTATATTTGGGTTGGCCATGGGGCTTGAACTCAGGGTGTGGGTGTTGTTCCTGAGCTTCTTTTACTCAAGCTCTACCACATTGAGTCAAAGCTCCACTTCTTGCTTTTTTTTGGTAGTTTAGTGGAGATAAGACTCTCACACTTTCCTTCCCAGGCTGGCTTCAAACCATGATCCGCAGATCCCAGCCTCCTGAGTAGCTGTGATTCAGGCACCCAGGAAGACATAGACTCTTCATACTGCTTGTCCTTAGGGTATCAATGCAGGAAAATAGTGCTAGTCTATGAGAGCTTCAAGGGTCCTTGCCAGTACTTGGCCATTGGTGAAAATTCTAGGCTCTTGAATCCTTTCCTTCTGCCTACAGCTCTTAGACTATGTGGGCAAGAAATTGGATGATTAGTTATATTATTTTAAATGGGGACAAGTTACATCCATCATCTTTCTCATAATGGTCAATTGCAAACACCATTTAAAGAGAGGAATAACAAAAAGGATTTAAGATCGACACTGGGAAAATATTTAGTGCTGGCCCTGCTGGAAAATTCACTAGCAAGCAGGCTCTCAAGTCCTTTGGGAGGAAAAGTGAAGTGCTCATTCAGCTGAGCTTTTTCCATTGAATTTTGACATCTCTCAGGGGTTATTTTTGCCTTTGTGATGAAGGAATGAAATTCTCCATGATGAGGGAGAAAATTGAAAGGGGTGACTTTGATCAAGATGTATTTTATTCATAAATTGCTCTGTTAAATGGCAACTCCATTGTATAACTACTTAAAGATACTACTACTACTAGCCAGGGGATGTGGCTCATGCCTATAATCCTAGCTATTCAGGAGGCTGAGATCTGAAGATCATGGTTCAATGCTAGCCTGAGCAGGAAAGTCTCTGAGACTCTTCAGTGAACCACCAGAAAACCGGAAGTGGTGCTCTGGCTCAAGTGGTAGAATGCTAGCCTTAAGCAAAAAATGCTCAGGGACAGTGCCCAGGACCCAAGTTCAAGCCGCATGACTGACAAAAAGAAAGAAAATAAAAGAAAAAGTTCAACATGAATAAAAGGGCCTTGGCTTTGGAATGGGGAAGAGAGAGGAGTCACTGCAGGGAATGAGGAGGTGAATGAATGGTAGGGGATAGGAACTACCCCAAGCAAAAGAGAAATGGTTAGAGAAAGCACACTTTGGTTTTGACTTCAATTATTCAATTATTAGGGTAGATTTCCTTCCAGAAAGCTGATTGGAGCACCTTGTTGTTGTGGTTTTGTTTGTTTTTTAATTGTAAGGGTGATGTACAGAGGGGTAACAGTTACATAAGTCAGACAAGGAGAACATTTCTTTTTGAACAGTGTCACTTCTTCCCTCATTTTCTCTTAGTTTTTGCCTCTTCTGACCCTCCTCACCCCACAAGTTGTATAGTTCATTTTCAACATAGTGTCTAGTGAGTATCACTGCTGCATTAGTTCAGCCTTTGTTCCACCATTTCTGTGTTCCCCCTTACCCTTCCCAATACAGATACACTTACAAGACATAAGGTACAGAAAGAAAAAAAATACAGCAACAGAGGGGAGAAAAAAAGCAAAATCAATTTTTAAAAACCTGTTTCTTTCCATTGTTTGGAGTTCAATTTGATAAGCATTATTTAATATGATCGTCTGGAGCACCTGGTTTGATGTGAACATAGCTTCTTAAACACACAAACAAATAAAGATGTCATGGTAATGAGGTACCAGTGGCTCATGCCTGTAAGCCTAGCTACTCAGGAGGCTGAGATCTGAAGATCAAGGTTCAAAGCCAGCTAGGGTAGGAAAGTCTTTGAGACTCTTATCTCCAATGAATCACCAGAAAACTGGCAATGATTCTGTAGCTTAAAGTGGTAGAGCGCTAGCCTTGAGCCAAAAAGCTCAGGGACTGTGAGCAGGACCTGAGTTCAAGCCCCACAACCGACCCAAAAAAAAAAAAAAAAAAGCCATTGCTTCCCTCACAAATGCCAGGGGACACAAGATTGTCCTTTGTAGCTTCCCATACCCACCCAGTAGCAGCCACAGTTGACTCAAACCCAGCTCCAAACTCAAACCAACTGCTAGCAGTTATTACATTTGTTCTCATCCATGCAAGCAAGCCTCCCCAGATAATGCCTTAAAGAAAAAAAATAAAAACCCCAAACCAGGCACAAAGGTGGCAAGAGAAGAGAGGAGAAAAGAACGTTCCAGACACCAGAGCAGAAATTAATTTAATTGCTTCTTCTGTGCCATAAATTCCTCCGAGGAAATCAAATCTTCTTGTGCCTGTATATAAAAACGGATCCATGTATTGAACTCGTCCAAACTCATTATGTCTCCAACGGGGTATTTTAATTGAATGAAACTGTATGTACCAGGCAATCGGCATCTACAGAGCCATCCCCCCCCCCCCCACCGCTTACCCCCAAAGGGTGCCTTCCATGGAGCCAGAGAGAATAGGCATTGGTTGGAACCACACACTAATGAAATGGTTTGAAGAGAAAGGGGGCCCTCTCTGAACATGGGGGTGGGGGGAAAAGCAGTGGTGGAGACTGGGTGTTGGCGACCCATCCTTCCATTTTGCATCTGATTGTAATGGAATAGTTCTCATAAACAGTCAAACGTTCTTTTGCAGCCATTCACCTGGCATGTTTTTTGTTGTTTAACTTCAGAGCTGACAGATGACGATAACCTGGAAAACAGAAAGGTTACACACGCAGGACGCTGTGGAGCTGGCTGGGCAGCTTCAGAATTAGGACAGGATTTTGATTTGTAGAGTCCGGAAGAGGTTGTTATGCAATCCTAGCAGGCAAGCAAGGAGATTGGGAGAGGGACTGAGAATCCAAGGAAGCAGAGGGCTCAGGGACTAGAACTCTGGGCTGCTTGTTTGAGGAAATGGGCCCCTGGTTTGGTGTTTCGAGCGCTGTTCGCTCCTGTACCCTGATTGATACCACCTGTTAAAACCACATAGTGGGCTGCGAATGCAACTTAGCGTGGCTGGGAAGGTGGCTTAGTGGTAGAGTGCTTGCCTAGCATGCAAGAAGCCCTTGGTTCGATTTTTTTAGTACCACATAAACAGTTAAAGCTGGAAGTGGTGCTGTGGCTCAAGTGGTAGAGTGCTAGTCTTCAGCAAAAGCAGCTCAGGGACAGTGCCCAGGGCCTGAGTTCAAGCCCCAGGACTGGCAAAATAAACAAACCCAACCACATAGTGAAACCATGAACCAGTGACTCATGCCTGTAATCTTAGCTACTTAGGAGTCTGAGATTTGAGGATGGAGGTTCAAAGCCAGTGTAAGGCAGGAAAGTCCATGAGACTCTGTCTTCAATGAATCACCAAAAGGCTGGAAATGGCATGTGGCTCAAAGTAGTGCAGTGCTAGCCTTGAGCACAAAAGCTCAGGGACAGCACATAGACCCTTACTTCAAGCCCTAGGACCAACATTAACTCAATCAATCAGGTAAAGTTACTCAAACTATACTATATACATCTATAGAATTATTCTTCTATACTATTTTTTTTTGGTTGGTTGTGGGGCTTAAACTCTGGGCCTGGGCAATGTCCCAGAGCCCTTTACCTCTTTAGTTCTTTAGCTCTTCAGCTCTTTAGCTCAAGGGTAGCACTCTACCACTTGAGGCACAGCGCCATAGCGCCATAATGCCACTTCTGGTTTTCTGGTGGTTTATTGGAGATAGGAGTCTCACTTTCCTGCCCAGGCTGGCTTTGAACCTTGATCCTCAGATCTCAGCCTCCTGAGTAGCTAGGATGACAGCATGAGCCACCAGTGCCCAGCTCCTCTATACTATTAATGTTCACTAATACAAATAGTTTAAAAATGGGAAAACAGCCGTGTGCCAGTGGCTCACGCCTGTAATCCTAGTTGCCTAGAAGGCTGAGATGCGAAGATTTTGGTTCAAAGCCAGCCTGACAGGAAAGTCTGTGAGATTCTTATCTCCAATGAACCACCAAAACACCGGAAGTAGAGCAGTGGCTCAAGTGGTAAAGCACTAGTCTTGAGTGAAAACAAGCTCAGGGACAGTGCCCAGGCCCTGAGTTCAAGCCCCAGGACCAACCAAAGGAAAAATGCAGGGGAGAAAATTGTCTTTGAGCTTCACAAACTCAGCTCCTGTACTGGAGTTTTGTCCATGAAACTCTCCTGATTACTGGAAGGAATGCTTCCCTCCCTCTGCCCAGGGAGGGAAGCAAAAACTATTTCTGAAAGAAATAATTGGTTACATGAAACTGTGGAATTAGATGGCCACTCACGTCACTCTTGACCCTAATACCCTATTTTTCATTCTCTGCCCTCAGGGGAGTGGGGGGGGTGCGCAGAGAGAACCCATAATTGCACAAACTCAGATATATTTGTCACTGTGGCTCTTGACATTCAAACGTGTGTGTGTTTCTTCTCCCTGTCTTGTCACTTGATCTGACAGCTCTCAGCCTGCTCCGTTTGATATTACAATTGTCTTTGCCCCAGGCAGCCAGCATAACTATCAGTGTGGGCTGGAACTAAGTGGGGGAAGGACTAGCTCATACCAAGCAGAATTGTAGATACAGAGGGTTTTTTTTTTTTTTTTTAAGAATTCAGTCAAATTGCATAGACAACCCCAGAAACCTGATAAGTAGGTGTTTCAGTTCACAAATATGTGCTCGCTCTATGAAAAGATGAGGCCTATCCTTCTTCCCATCATTTTGCTTCAACAGCTGGTTAAAGACTTACCTAGCGCCCTGTACTTCGTATTCTCTTCCCCCCTCTCTCTTCTTTCTCTCTTCCTCTCTCTCCTTGTTTCTTTCCCCCTCTCTCTTTCTCTCTCTTTTTCTCTTCCTCCTTCCCCCTCTCTTGTGCTGGTACTCAGGCTTGAACCCAGGGATGGGCTACTTTTCCTTAGATTTTTTTTGCTCAAAGCTGGCATTCAATCACTTGAGCCATGCAGCGCCACTGGCAGTATTCTGCTGGTTAATTGGAGAGAAGAGTCTCTCAGATTCAACTGGCTTCAAACATTGATCCTCAGATCTTAGCCCAGTAGACTCTCTCCCTCCCTCCCTCCCTCCCTCCCTCCCTCCCTTCCTTCCTTCCTTCCTTCCTTCCTTCCTTCCTCCCCCCCCCCTTGCTCCCTCTCTTTTTTTTTTTTTTTTTTTTTGTCGGCTGTGGGGCTTGAACTCTGGGTCTGGGCGCTGTCCCTCAGCTCTTCAGCTCAAGGCGAGTGCTCTACCACTTGAGCTACAGCGCCACTTCTGGTTTTCTGGTGGTTTATTGGAGATAGGAGTCTCACGGTCTTTCCTGCCCGGGCTGGCTTTGAACCGCGATCCTCAGATCTCAGCCTCCTGAGTAGCTAGGATTACAGGCGTGAGCCACCAGCGCCCGGCGCTCCCTCTCTTTTATTCAAAGACCAGGACTCAAACTTGGCACCTGATGCTTTGCTTGTTGGCTGGCACTTTACCAACTGAGCCATGCCTTCAACTCCTTTCAACAAGTTTTTGTGTATTTGGGATTTTGGTTTGTTTGTTTTCCTGGTCTTTAGGTTTGAACTCAGGGCCTGAGTACTATCCCTGAGGTTTCTTTTCTTTTGTTGGGCATGGGGCTCGAACTCATGGCTTGGGAGCTGTCCCTGAGCTCTTTTCCTCAAGGCTAGCGCTCTACCACTTTGAGCCACATCTCCACTTCCTGTGTTTCTGGTGGTTCATTGGAGATAAGAGTCTCAGGGACTTTCCTGACCAGACATGGCTTTGAACTGCAATCCTCAGATCTCAGCCTCCTGAGTAGCTAGGATTATAGGCTCTGGTGCCAGGCTTCTTTTTTCTTTCCTTCGTTCATTCCTTGCTTCATTGGGTGTGGGCACTGTCCCTGAGTTTCTTTTGCTCAAAGCTAGCACTCTACCACTTGAGCTACAGCACCACTTCCAGTCTTTTCTGTTTATGTCATACTGAGGAATCGAACCCAGGGCTTCCTGCATGTTAGGCAAGCACTCTACCACTAAGTCACATTCCCAGCTCTCCACATTTCTAATAGTAGTACATATATAACCCAGGGTCATGAGGTCTTAGGGCCCATGGGTAGGACAGCCAGCTCTGTTCTGCATTCAGGCATTCCAGGACCTAACACAGTACCTACACAGAGTAATTACTCAAGACATGTTTGTTGAGTAAAAGAACAAAACAACAATAATGAACTTATTGTGGCCCTTTTGTGCTCAAGGTTCGCACTTTACCAGTCACAGCTCTGCTACCAGGTTTTGTTGGTTCACTGGAGATAAGAGTCTTACGAATTTTTCTGTCTGGGCCGCTTTAGAACTGTGATCCTCAGATCCTCAGATCTCAGACTCTTGAGTAACTAGGATTACAGGGTGAACTACTGGCTATGGGTATCTGGTTTGATAAACTTGTTGTTTTGCAATAATTTTACCTAGAAAAGCTGCAAAAATGAGAGAGCAGCTGAAGGCCCTTAACCTTTCAGTTTTCCCTAATCTTTCCATCTTATCTAATTATGGTACATTTATCAGAACGAAGATACAAGTAAACTCTAGCTAGACCTTCAGATGTCACTCATTTTTTTTATCTCCCCCCACCCCCCCTTACCCCCAGGCTAGAATCCAATTTAGGAAATTGTGCCATGTCATTTAGCACAATTGTTTGTCAAGTTGTTTCATAAAATTATAATTTACCATTGACCAGCTGATGTGTGTGTGTGTGTGTGTGTGTGTGTGTGTGTGTGTGTGTGTGTGTGTGTGTGTGTGCTAGTACTGGGGCTTCAACTCAGAACATGAGGTGCTGTCGCTTAGGTTTTTTGCTCCAGGCTGGTGCTCTACCACTTGGGCTATACTTTCACATCCAGCTTTTTGCTGGTTAACTGGGAGAGAATAAGAGTCTTGTGGACTTTCCTGTCTAGTTCTCAGCCTCTTGATTAGCTAGGATTATAGCCCTGAGCAACTAGTGCCCAGCTGGAGTTTTTAAAAATAGAGACTAGGAAAAATCATGAGTTTTTTTTTTTTTTTAAATTTAGAGGGGTCCTGGGGCTTGAACTAAGAGATTGGGCACTGTCCCTGAGGTGGTTTTTTTTTTTTTTTTTGGTTGTTGTTGTTGTTTTGCGTAAGGCTAGTGCTGTACCACTTGAACCACAGCTCCACTTCTGACTTTGGTGGTTGATCCAAGACAATAGTCTCCTGAACTTTCTTACTTGGGCTGGCTTTTGAGCCTTGATCCTCAGATCTCAGCCTTCTGATTAAAGGCATGAGTCACTGGCACCTGTCTGCATAAAACTTTATTTCAAATGTGTGTGTATGTGTATGGGGGGGGAAAGGGGGACTTGGGCGTAGAGGTCTATTTCATGTTCTTTTTATAAGAAAAGTTTTATCTGGCTTTCACACTCTGACCTGAGACAGCCAAGAGATTCTGGGCTGTTGTTTAGAGGTGTGGGTTGATCTATTTCCTATTTCAGACAAATTGAGCAACTATGGATGAAATCAGAGTTCTGCCTCAGGAGAAGATAAGCCTGGGGAATGAATGATCTAGCTCAGCTCCCTCCCTGCCTAGGCGCAGACACTGGCCCAGAGACCAGAGTGAGTCCTACAAGGTCACCCAGCAAAACTGGAACTTGGGAAAAGAGGAATAGTTGGAACAAAATCAGGTCGCTCCTCCCCTTTTGTCTCACCTATGAGACTCATGGGGGCTGGAAGGGTCTGGCACAGGCCCCTGCCGCCTGGGGGTACATGACTCTGGAATGTGTTGGGGAAATAAGATGCCTTCTTTTCCAGGCCCGACAAGCCAACAGGCCTATGTGTGGCAAGAAAGGACTCCGGTTATCTGCCACCCACCTCTGTTTCGTTTGGTCTGTCAAGTCCAGCAGCAAAGTGGCCTAAACGTGTGAGGCTTGATAAAGGTGGGAAGGTAAGAGGGTGGAGGGGGCAGGACAGCAGAAGGGACCAGAGCTGGAGAGATGTCCCAGAGCCTCTGCTTTTATGTCTCCCAGCAGCTCAGGGTAGGCAGTAGGCCCCTCCCATGATCCTTTGCAGCCTCACTTCTGTGACTATTGATGGCTGAGATCTCTTCAGGATGGCTAAGTCTTCTCCACCTCAAGATGGATTAGAATAAACTCTTGGAACTAGACTGGAATTGGGGCTTCCTAGCATGTGGGTTCGATTCCTTGGTACCACATAGACAGAAAAGGCCAGAAGTGGCACTGTGGCTCAAGTGTAGAGTACTCAAAGAAGGACTCTACAAAAGAAACTTAGGGACAGTGCCAGGCCCAGAGTTCAAGCCCCAGAACTGGCAAAATAACAACAACAACAACAAAGAAAACTCTTGAAAGTTATGTACTGAATTGGAAGACTTAGACTTTGGGAAAGAAATCTATCATCTTATTCTATTATTTTATTATATTATTATTATTATTATTATTATTATTATTATTATTACCATTACTAATATTCGTGGTGCTGGGGATCAAAGACAGGGCCCTTGATATGCTAGGCAAGTACTCTACCATAACACTACATCCCAGCCTTAGTTACCTTATAATAATAATAATTAATTTGATTGGTTTGTGCTTGTACTATGGCTTGAACTCAGGTCTATATGCTTGCTTAGCCTTTTGTTCAAGGCTGGTGCCCTAACACTTGAGTCACAGTTCCACTTCTGGCCTTTTGGGGATTAATTGGAGATAAGATTCTCAAGGATCAGGTATGGATGTCTCACACCTGTAATCCTAGCTACTCAGGACACTCAGACTTGAGGATTGCAGTTCAAAGTCAGCCAGGGCAGGAAAGTCCATGAAACTCTTATCTCCACTTAACCACCAGAACACAGGAAGTGGTGCTGTAGCTCAAAGTGGTAGAGTGTTAGCCTTGAGGAAAAGAACTCAGGGACAGTGCCCAGGCTCTGAGTACAAGCCCCATGACCCATGAGGGGGAAAAAGAGTCTTAGAAATTTCCCTGCGCAGGCTGGCTTTGAACCACCATCCTCAGAACTCAGCTTACTGAGTAGCTAGGATTACAGGAGTGAGCCATTGGTGCCTGGCTTATTTTATTTTATTTTGTGTAGGTTCTCAGGGCCTGGACACTGTTACTTGGCTTTTTATTCCTATTTTTATTTCTTTTCTGTGCTAGTCCTGGGACTTGAATTCAAAACCTGGAGCTTTTTTTTTTTTTTTCATTTTCAAAGCTAATACTCCACCATTTGAATCACAACTCTATTTTAATTTTTTGGAAATTCATTGGAGATAAGAGTCTCATTGGGGCTGGGAACGTGGCTCAGTGGTAGAGCACTTGCCTTGCATGCCTGAGGCCCTGGGTTCAATTCCTCAGCACCACATAAGCAAAAAGAAAAAAAGCCAGAAGTGGCGCTGTGGCTCAAGTGGTAGAGCGCTAGCCTTGAGCTGAAGAGCTGAGGGACAGGGCCCAGGCCCAGAGTTCAGGCCCCACGACCGGACCCCTCCCCCCCCCCCCAAAAAAAAAAGAGTTTCATGGATTTTTCCTGCCCAGAGATGCTCAACTCTCAGCCTGACTAGCTAAGATTATAGGTACAACCAGTGTCCAGCTCATCTTCTTATTTTAACCATGCATCTCAAATGTATGGTTGTATAGTGTCTTTTTTGAGAGAATTTTAAAAACAAAAATAAAATAGAAAGTAGTATTATTATTATTTTATTATTTTGTACCTGTCTGGGAGCTTGAACTCAGGGACTTGGCACTGTCCCTAAGCTTTTTTGCTCAAGGCTGGCACTATATCTTTTGAGCCACAGATCCACTTTCAGTCCTGCCCTTTTTTGGGTTGTTATGGCTTTTTTTTTAATTAATAGGTTTTTGTTTTTTTTTAATTGTGAAAATACCATACGGAGGGGTTACAATTACATGTGCAAGGTAATGAGTATCTTTCTTACCAAGCATTGTTGCTTCCTCCTTTGTTTCCCCTTCCCATCCCTGCCCTCCCATGCCCCCGCCAAAGTTGTAAAGTTCATTTTCGGATGTAATGTCTTGTACATTTCATTGTTGCAATGGGTCCACCTGTATCCCTATTTAAGCAATTTGTTTTTATTTCCCTTCCCCTCCACAAATTATACTAACATCAAATAAAGTGAAAACAGGGGTTATACCATGGGGGAGGGAGTTATAGCTTTTTTTATTTTTATTTTTTCCCCAGAGCTGAGGACTGAACTCAGGGCCTTGCACTTGCCAGGTAAATGCTCTTTCACTGAGCTCAATTCCCCAACCTCTAAAGCAGATTTTATTTATTTATTTATTTATTTATACCAGCCTTGGGGCTTGAATTCAGGGCCTAAACACCTCAAGGCTAACACTCTACCACTAGAGCCACAGCACCACTTCCTTTGGTGGGTCACTGGAGATAAGAGTCTTAGGGACTTTCCTACCCTGGGCTGGCTTTGAACCATGATCCTCAGATCTCAGCCTCCTGAGTAGCTAGGATTTATAGGTGTGAGCTACCTGTGCCTGACCAAAAAAGAAAATAGAAAACAAGAAATAAAAATTCTTCATGTGTGAGGAAGAATTATTGTTCTCTTCACCCCTTACTCTTGCAAGACTCACTCAGAATGTTCATGGAGAGTTGAAGAGTCCATTTTCATTTACTCCATAAAAGTGCTGTCACCATCTTCTCCACTCTGGTATAGGGTGACTCAGCCTTTGTGAAGACACTCCATTTTAGTATTCTATTATAATAATAGCCATTATTAATTAGATGCATTGGCAGGGATGCGGGTGCAGGGATGTTGGTAGTGCATACTTGCTTTGTCCATTTTTTTTAACCCTCCAGATTTTTTGTGTCTAGTTCACTTTCTCAGGCAAGTAGCACCCTGACTCCCTAGTGTTGGGGTGATAGTTAGGACACTCATGAAGGGGCAGGCTGTAGCAGATGCCCCAGGACCTTGTTCAGATCCCAAGGGGTTTGTGTGCTTTGCCCTGGATTGCTGCTGCACTAGGACTGCTTGGGGTAATTTACCTGGTGCTGTTAACACCTCCCCTCCCCAGCCTAGCCCTGGCCTCAGCTGCAGTGCCCACCTTTCAAGCCATATCTCCATATCTCCTGCAAGAGCTGGTCCAGTTAGAAACCACAGTGTTGAGTACCACTCCCCCTTCTTCCCTTCTTTTCCTCCCCTTTTCCCTCTCCACTCCTCCCCTCTCATCTCTTCCCTCCTTTTCTCCCCTCCCTTACCCTCCTCTTCTATCCCCTCTCCTTCTTCTCCTCTTCCCTCTCTACCCTTCCCTACCCTCCCTTCTTCCCTCCTCTTCCCTTCCTCTCTCTCTTCTCCTCTTTCTTTCCCCTTCCCTGCCCTCCTCTAACTTCTCTTCCCTGTTCTCTCTTTACTTGTTTCTCTCCAATTCTTTCTCCCTCCCTCCTGTCCCTTCCTCATCCATCTCCTCCTCTCTTCTCCTCCCCTCCCCTCTTCTCTCCTTTCTCTTCCCCTTCCCTCCTCTCTTCTCCTCTTCACTTCCCTGCCCTCTTCCCTTCTCTTCCTTCCTCTCCTTCTCTCTTCTTTCCTTTCTCTTCCCCTCTCCTTCCCTCCTTTCCTCTCTCTCCCCTCCCCTGCCCTTCCCTCTTCTCCCTTCTCCTCTCCTCTTTTTCTCTCCTCTCCTCTCCACTTCTTCCCTCCCCTCTCCATGGCTTTCTCTCAAAGAAGACATTACCCAAGAACCCTTGGGGCAAGCTCTGCAGGCTGCAAACCTGACATCATCTGGGTGAGAATGTGGCCCAAGGCAGGGCCAGCCCCAGGACATTGGAGAAAGGATGAGGAGAAGAAAAAGTTAGAAGCTTATTTTTCAGGAGTGGCTTTCTGTGAGCATCCTTGCTTCTTCAGATTGTCGTGAGATCCTTGCCAACATATTCCTTCTTTGTGGATGTTTTAGCTAGACTATTCTGCGCCTCCCCCTTCCCACCCCCAAGAGAACTTTCGTTTTTTTTTTTTTTACTTTTTGCTTATGTGGTGCTGAGGAATCGAACCCAGGGCCTCATGCATGCAAGGCAAGCGTTCTACCACTGAGCCACTTTCCCAGCCCCCCAAGAGAACTTTCGATGGCATTGAAAGGCAGTATCTTTTATCTTCCAATCTCTCAAACAACAACTATAATATATTATCTCTCCCATTTCATACAGGAGAAAAGTTGAGGCTCAGAAAGGTATAATCACTGGACATTGAGAACATGGCTCCTTACAGAAGTTGGTGAAGCTCTAATTTCCAAAGCCAAGTGTTCATTCATCCATCCTAGATGAATGATGAATTTCTACGCATGAAGACATAGCTTCTGTGGGTTACAGTTCTCTCTAATCTCATAGAGATTAATTGAAAAAAAAAATGAAGCCAGGCACTGGTGGCTCACACCTGTAATCCTAGCTATGTAGGAGGCTGAGATCGGAGGATGACAGTTTGAAGTCAGCCTGGGGAAGGAAAGTCCATGAGACTCTTATCTCCAATTAACTATGAAAAGCTGGAAGTGGAGTTGTGGCTCAAGTGGCAGAATGCTAGCCATGAGAGAAAAAAAAAAGCTTAAGGAAAGTGCCCAAGCCCAGAGTTCAAGCCTCAGCACTGGCAAAAAAGAATTAAAAAAGAAATAAAGAAAAAAGAAAAAGAACTGGGTGGTGGCGGCTCATGCTGAATAGCTACACAGGAGATACACGGGAGACTGAGATCTGAGGATCATGATTTGAAGGCAGTCCAAGCAAGAAAGTCTGTGAGAATCTTATCTCCAATTAACTGCTAAAACACAGGAGCTGGAGCTCAAGTGGTAGAGCGCTAGTCTTGAGCAAAGAAAGCTCAAGGACAGCACCTAGGTCCTGAGTTCACCTAGGACCAGATGGGCACAAAAAATAAAAAGAGCAGATCATCAGGGGCTGGGAAGGTGCTCAGTGGTAGAACGCTTGCCTTGCATGCATGAGACCCTGGGTTCGATTCCTCAGTACCACATAAGCAAAAAGAAAAAAGCCGGGAGTGGCGCTGTGGCTCAAGTGGTAGAGCGCTAGCCTTGAGCTGAAGAGCTGAGGGACAGCGCCCAGGCCGAGTTCAGGCCCCACGACTGGACACCCCCCCAAAAAAAGAATATATCATCATTGCTCTCCCAAGCAGTGGATCCTGGCATGCTAAATACTTGGGCACTGGAGTTTGACTGGAATTCAGGCTACAGCACTTATCAAAGGTGTCAATTGTACAATATCTTTTATTAGATCAATGGAGACAAAAATGTCTGATGGGGGTAGGGGTGGGGAGGATGGAGGCGGGAGGGGGGGAGATGGGAAGGGATGGTAAGGGGAAACAAAGGAGGAGGCAACAATGCTTGATAAGAAATGTACTCAGGGCTGGAAAGGTGGCTCAGTGGTAGAGCGCTTGTCTTACATGCAGGAGGCCCTGGGTTCAATTCCTCAGCACCACATAAGCAGAAAAAGCTGGAAGTGGCGCTGTAACTCAATTGGCAGAGCGCTAGCCTTGAGCTGAAGAGCTGAGGGATAGTGCCCAGGCCCAGAGTTCAGGTCCCACAACCGACAAAAAAAAAAAAAAAGAAAAGAAAAAAAGGAAATGTACTCATTATCTTGCTCATGTAATTATAACCCTTCTGCATGATATTTTCACAATAAAAAATGTCTAGATAGGATGATTAGACCAGTTAAAGGGGACTCTGAAATCAATCACAACAGCCTGTAGCTGTTGTGATTTTTTTCCCTGGTCCTGGGGTTTGAACTCAGGGCATGGGCTCTGTCCTTGAGCTCTTTTTGCTCAAGGCTAGCACTCTACCACTTTCAGCCACAGTACCACTTCTGGTTTTCTGGTGGTTTATTGGAAAGTGGAGTCTCATGGATTTTCCTGCCTTGGCTGGCTTTGAACTGCAATCCTCAGATCTCAGCCTCCTGAGTAGGTGGGATTACAGATGTGAGCCACCAGTGCCCAGCTTTGTTATAAATGATTATTGTGTGCTTGCTTCTGATCACCTACAACTCACAGTGGGGTCTATTTTCACCTGGGCTGGGACCAAAGGAGGCTCCTGGCAAGGATTGTGGCATGCTTCCTTGGGGCCCTGAGAACTTGCCACAGGGGAATCCATGAGAGATTCCTTAGGGACTTGTCCAGCATCCTAGGGATGCTGGACAGGGGCTGTAAGAGACTACAGGGAGCCAGACGAGACCTGTCCAGCTGAAATAAACATCAGTGTTCACCCTGGGGCCAGCTGTGGTCAGTTGGGAATTTGGGCCCAGAGCTGCTTAAGTCTGTGAGTTTTCAGGACAAACCTGAAATCAAAGTTCTGATAGTCAATCTGTAACAGAAAACACATTTGTGTGTGTGTGTGTGTGTGTGTGTGTGTGTGTGTGTGTGTGTGTGTGTGTGTGTGTGTGTGTGTGTATCTGTGTGTCTCTGTATGTGTTTTTGTGTCAATTCAGCCAGACTAAACCAATCTGTGAGTAGATATGGCTTTGGCTGGTAACTGGATTGGTTGGTGTGGTTGTGTGTACACGAAAGCCTCTTTTACTCCCAAATCACCCAACCCACCTCTAGAGCCACTGTAGCCCAGCCCATTCCCTGACCTTGAAGGAACTCAGGATTCACTGGGTAAGATTTCACAGGCACCAACCATGCAAGAGAGACAAGATGTTGGCGTGGGTGGCTCCTACCTATAATCCTTGCTACTCAAGAGGCTGAGATCCAGAGGATCACCGTTTAAAGCCAGTCCAGGTAGAAAAGTCCTTAAGACAACATCTCTAATTAACTAGTAAGAAGCTGGATGAAAGGCATGGCTTTGGAGGTAGAGCATCATCCATGAACAAGCAAGCTAAGCAAGCATGAGGTCCTGAGTTAAAGCCCCAGTACTAGCAAAAAAAAAAAAAAAGGCCATTTTAATGTGTATTATATGCACAAGAAAGTTATCATCCAAACAATAGTGATGTCTCACTTTTTCTCATTATTATAGTTGTGTGTGTGTGTGTGTGTGTGTGTGTGTGTGTGTGTGTGTGTGTGTGTGTGTGTGTGTGTATGTTCCTGTCCTGGGGCTTGAACTTAGGATCTGGGCTCTGTTCTTGAGCTTTTCTACTGAAGGCTGGTGCTCTACTACTTGAGCCACAGCTCCACTTCCAGCATTTTAGTGGTTAATTGAATATAAGAGGCTCATGGACTTTCCTGCCTAGGCTGGTTTTGAATGGTGATCCTCAGATCTTAGCCTTCTGAGTAGCTAGGAGTAGTTTCTGAGTAGGCACCTGGCTCATTAGTATATGTTCAACTGTTATTACTGTCCACATTCACTGTAGAAAGATTAGCAAGGGCTCAGAGATAACAAATGCCCATAGGTTTTTGGTTATTTCTTTTTTCTTTCTTTTCTTTTTTCTTTTTTTTGTTTGGAGGGGGGTGATGGGAGGTATGGTCTGAGACCAGAACTTGAACTGTGTGCTTTACCTCTTCACTCATTGGCTAGCACTCTACCAACTGAGACACACCTCCAACCCTAGCCCATAGGCTTTGGGGTGTGTATCTTTTTGACTTTCAGATACTGAAAATACTTAACCTTGCTAGGAGAGCCAAAGCTTGAACTAAATATTTGGGAACCTCAGCAACAACTATTGCCCTTAAAGTAGCAGCAGCAGCAAGCTCTTCCCTAGTACTGCCACGTGGGATCTGGGAGTCTGAACTTACCAGGCTTTCTGGAATATTCTTGGGCAGCTGCTTTAGGCCACATGTCAAGTTAGCCAGCTATAGTCCAGTTAACCTGTTCATTCCCAGATACCAAGACTATATAAAGCATGTTGGCTTGGGAGGGATGGGGGTAATGGCAACAGGGGTAACATCGACTGAGTTGTTGATGATTAACCCCTTTGCACAACTGATAAAAGATAATAAAAATATAATCTGAGCCAGGTGCTGGTAGCTCACACATATAATCCTAGCTTCTCAGGAGGCTGAGATCTGAGGACTGCAGTTCAAAGCCAGCCCAGGCAGGAAAGTCTGGAAGTGGTACTGTGGATCAAAGTGGTAGAGGGCTAGTCTGAACAAAAGAGCTCAGGGACAGCACCCAAGCCCTGAGTACAAGCTCCACCACCACAACCATCACCAATAATTTCTGTCTCTGTCTCTGTCTCTGTCTCTGTCTCTCCCTCTCTCTCTATATATAGCATATATATAGAGAGAGATTGATAGATATACATATGTACATATATTTGTATGTTTACATGTACACATATGTGTATATATAATTTGAAAGCTAGGCACCAGTAGCTCACACCTGTAACCCTAGTTACTCAGGAGGCTGAGATCTGCGGATTGCAGTTCAAAGCCATCCCAAGCAGGAAAGTCCATGAGACTCTTTATCTGTAATAAACCACCAAAATGCCTGTAGTGGAGTTATGGCTCAAGTGGTAGAACCCTAGCCTTGAGCAAAATAGCTTGAGGACAGTGGCCAAACCTTGACTTCGAGCCCCAGTATTGGCACCACAAACAAAACAAGTCTGAGGCTCAGAGAAAGGACCTGAGCAGGATGCTCAGCCAGCATGGTGGGACCCAGTCTGCAGCCTCCTGGCCCTTCCCCTCATCCCTGAGCCCTGCTCTCCCCACTACATTCCTGTGGAGACACATGTTATTGTTTTCTTCTGCCTCCAATTAAACAAAACTTTCTGTCGATGGGGCCCGACAGGCATAATGCATGGAGGCATTAACCAGGCTTGCAACCTGACCCCAGACCTGCTCCCTTCCATGAAGCCGCCATGGCGGGGGCCTTGTCCCAATAAAGGCCCACCCAGCCACTGCCACCTGCTTGGTGGGCATGGAGACCAGCGCAAAGGCCTCTGGGAACAGGAGCTGCTCAGACTGTCACCATGGCAATGCTACTTGCTCCTTGAGTCCACTGTGGCATCTTTGCCTAGATGCCAGGAAAAGGTTAGAGGTGGGAAATGGAAAGGTCTGCCTGAAATGACCCCTCATGTCCCAGGCCAAACCTAGAAGCTTCCTTTCATCCTCAGGCTGCTTGGGAAAGCAGGAGAGACCTGGCAATAAGGCCTATGGACTATGAGGCCATGGCTGGAGTCTTGCTTATGTTCCTGTAGAGATATCACGAGGAGAAGACATAGCTAGGATTCCTGAACTCCTAAAGCCTGAATCCCGGCGTGCTGAGGACACTGGCTAGGCCTGTTAACTCCAGCCTGAAAAACCCTTAGGATGTAACTGACAGGTATGAGCTACTGGCACTCGGCAACTTTTTCGTTTTTAAAATGGGGAACCCAAGGCCCTAAGAGCATGAGGTTTCCCATAGAAGGTCATAGAAACTCATACCCTCTCCCTCTGAGTTCCTGAGGAATAGGGCCATTTCAGACCTTCTGGAGCTCCAAGTATGTCTTGGGGACTTGATTCCCCAGCACTGTTTAATCTGTTCCTGGTACGAAGCATGAGCTGGGCCCTGGGGGGCAAGGCAAGGACTTGAACTGCCCCTGGCAGGGTGGGCAGGGCTGCCGGGGAGGGCTGGAAGGAAGGCAGACAGGAAAATGGCTCGAGAGCAGATTTGGAGAGATGACTGCATTCATCTATTTGTTGAGGGAATGTTAAATGGGCACCTACTATATACCACATTCTGGCTCATCCCTGTGCTGAATAAAACCCTACACAGATTTTCTTCAGGCTCATAATAAGATAAAAGATACAATATAGCATTAAAAACAAAAGGAATGGGAAGATACAAGGACTCATCTGGATTTAACAGTCTATTAGGGACAGGAAAAGTCACTGGAGAAAGCTACATTTGATCTCTGAAGGCAAACAGTGGTGGGACAAGTGTTTCTAGGCAGGGGGAACAGAATGCGCACAAGGCAGCAACATCATTATGGAGCCTACATAGTGTTTGTTGTGCTGGAGGCTCAGGAGATGAAAGAAGGTAAGGGATTAAACCCAAGGGCTGCCAGGCAAGCACCAGTGGCTCACGCCTGTAATTCTAACTACTCAGGAGGCTGAGAGCTGAGGATCTGGGTGCAAAGCCAGCTTGAGCAGGAAAGTCTGTAAGACACTTAAGTGGAGTTACAGCTAAAAGAGTTAGAGTGCTAGTCTTGAGCAGAAAAAGCTCAGGGACAGTACCCAGGCCTTGAGTTCAAGCCCAACGAATTACAAAAAAAATCACACACACACACACACACACACACACATATATATATATATATATGTATATATAAATCTCATAATACAAATATATTATATAAAACATCAATATTAATACTATATTAACATATTATATAAACATAAAACTATGCTTTATAGAACATTAACAGTATATGATATAATTACATATACTATAACAAAACATTGCAATGACATAATATGTAATTATATCATAATAATATATTGTAATTCTATTATTTATGACATAACATAATTATATTATACTTCTATTATGTATTATTTTTGTATATTATATGACTATATTATATTACATGTCATATATACTTACATATTATGTATGATGTATAATTATATATAAATATATAGTTACAAATATATTTTATTTTGTAAATAGTTTGGTATATATCTCTAAAATGTAGCAGCTTGCTTCTTTTCTTTTCTTATTTTTCTGGAGTTTTTTTTTTTCTGTCTGAGACCAGGATTTGAACCTTGTACCTGATGCTTTTGCTCATTGGCTAGTGCTACACAAACTGAGCCAGGACTCCAACCCCTTCTTTTTTCTTCAAATACCTAAAAGTACACAAAATATATTATGCCTAAAGCATAGGGGTACTATACTTGTTAGAGGTTTTTGCTTTTTCAGTTTTTTTTTTCAGTGCCTGGGATTGAATTCAGGACTTTGCTCTTGCTACACAAGCGCTCACCCTTTCAATGAGCTAAATCTCCAATCTCATTTTTTGCTCATTTATTTATTTATTTAATTATTTGTTTGTTTGTTCTTCTAGTACTAGGACTTGAATTCAGGGCCTAGGTACTGTACTTTAGCTTTTTTACTCAAAACCAACACTTTACCACTTGAGCCACACCTCTACTTTAGCTTTATAGTGGTTAATTGGAGATTAAATTACAAAGATGTTCTTACTCCGCTGGGCTTCCAACTACAAACCTCAGATCTCAGCCTCCTGAGTAGCTAAGATTACAAGAGTAAACAACTGGTGTCCGGCAGGGTTTTGCCTCTTTAAATAATGCCATTATCTTATCTGTATCAGTCAGCTATGGCCACCATAATGCTGAGAGAGAAACGAACCCAATATCTCTCTTCATGGTCTGTGAGTTTGATTGAAGTAGTTGAGGTTTGTCCCCAAGGTGGTCCTGGAGTCAGGTCTGCCTTCGGTGTCTCTATCATCTAAGGCCAGTGGCCTCCTCTGGGCTCAATTCTCTTCCTGGGGAAGACAGCAAGAATCAGCCATCTGAGTTCCCCCAGCATCCATTGGTTAAAAAAGTGACAAAACCCCACCTACTTTGGGAAAGGCCTCTATATTTCTTTTCTTTTCTTTTTTCTTTTCTTTCTTTCTTTCCTTTCTTCCTTCCTTCCTTCCTTCCTTCCTTCCTTCCTTCCTTCCTTCCTTTCTTTATTTCTTTTTTTTCTTTCCCTCCCTCCCTCCCTCCCTCCCTCCCTCCTTTCCTTCTTTCCTTCTTTCCTTCTTTCCTTCCTTCCTTCCTTCCTTCCTTCCTTCCTTCCTTCCTTCCTTCCTTCCTTCCTTCCTTCCTTCCTTCCTTCTTTCTCTTTCTTTTCTCATGGGGCTTGAACTCTGGGCCTGAATGCTGTCCCTCAGCTCTTCAGCACAAGGCTAGCACTCTACCACTTGAGCCACAGCACCAATTCTGGTTTTCTGAGTGGTTTATTGGAGATAAGAGTCTAATGAACTTTCCTTCCTGGGCTGGCTTTCAACTGTGATCCTCATATCTTAGCCTCCTGAGTAGCTATGATTGCAGGCGCCTGGCCTTCATATTTCTTGTAGATTCCTTCCAGGAACAATGAAGATTGGTTCCACTTTTGCAATGACCCTAACCCACTACGCTTCAGAGGGGACCAGTGCGTGATTTACCAGCATCTGGCTCAAATGTACATGTTTTAAAACCAAATTGAGCTCCCATTGAAGTTTTCTTTCTTTAATAATACTGTCAGTGAGAAGCTTGATGGCAAAGGCTAAAACCTGTCATCCTAGCTACTCAGGAGGCTGAGATCTGAGGATCTCTGTTTGAAGCCAGCCTGGGTAGAAAAGTCTATGAGCATTTTATCTCCAATGAACCAGCCAAGTGGAGCTGTGGGTCAAGTGGGTCAAGTGGTAGAGCACCATGTCCTGAGTTCAGTCCCCAGTATTGAGGCATAGACACATGCATACATGCTCAAGAAGTATAGTACCTTCCTACCGGTGGGGACCTGAGTTCAAATCCACATTACTGTCCCTCCTCTAATCATATATAATATACAATTATATAAACATACAATTATTTATTTTATTTTATTTTTATTTTTTATTTGTCTGTCTTGGTGGCTTGAACTCTGGGTGTGGGCACTGTCCCTGAGCTCTTCAGCTGAAGTCTAGGGCTCTGCCACTTGAGCCACAGCACCACTTCCAGTTTTCTGGTGGTTAACTGGAGATAAAAGTCTCACAGACTTTGCTACCTGGCCTGGCTTTGAGCCACAATCCTCAGATCTCAGCCTCCTGAGTAGCTAGGATTACAGATGTGAGCCACCGGTGCCCCGCTAAACATGCAATTATATATAATAAATTATTTATATTGATATATTAAATTAAATTGAATTATAATAAACATGATTATAATTGTATAAATATAATTATATAAGCATATATAATTATATAGGTATAATTATATAAGTATATGTCATATAAAATATAATTATATATACATATATGTAATAGTTGATGGTTGTGGGGCTTGAACTCAGGGCCTAAAAATAATATTGATAGTGATATTTCAAGCAGTTAAGAGTCGGGATTGGAGGCATGGCTCAGTTGGGAGAATGCTGGTCAATGAGTGAAGGTGTCAGGTACTGAGTTTGAATCCCAATCTCAGATCTAAAAAAGCAAAAGAATCTACCAGTGGACCTAAACCTTATGAATTTAAATCTTATTGCCTCTGCCTAACTGCTATGTGACCTTCATTCCTCCAGCCTCAATTCCCCCCTCCCTTACCCCCCTCCCCGCCCTCCTCCACAGTGGCAGCCTAGTATGTCTCTGTCCTGCCTTGTCCTGCCCATTACACAGATGAGCACACTGAGGCTGGATGCAGGCTACCTTCCAAGTCAGTGGCATCCGACGCTAGCCCTAGGGCTTTCGGCAGCTTGAGCAGAACTACTGACAACTGTACATTGTGTGTGTGTGTGTGTGTGTGTGTGTGTGTGTGTGTGTGTGTGTGTGTGTGTGTGTGTGTGTGTGTGTGTGTGTGTGTATTCATTTGCTTGATTCTGTTCAGCCTTGGCAGAGGCAAGAACACTCTATGCAAGAAGTGGCAGGAAGCACTAGGGATGGCAGTCTAGCACCCTTTGCCCAGACTCCTCCCCACACCCCCACTTGGCTTGTGTGGCCTGGCTTGCCACAAGGCTGCAGCAGGCCCAGCTTATCTCCAGACGCCTGTTATCTGCAAGCCCATCTGTGGACAAATGGCCGGCCGACTGGCTCCTGGTCACCCTGCCTGGAGGGAGGCCTCTTCTCAGGCCTGTGTCTGGCAATTTGGGCCTGGAGCCCAAAGTGGGGGGTCTCCCAATTGAGGAGGCCCAGGCTGGCTCCACCCCTGGGGGGCTTCAAACCCCAGAAACAGGCCGCCTGGGAAATTCCATTCTATAAAGACAGAAATCCCATCCAGCCAATCCTCCTCTTTCCCAGTAGGCCTTGCAAGGGAGAATAAGAGTTGCTTTGCTCCTTCTCCTCAGCAGATGGGGCAACTGAGGCTTGTGTCTGTGTGTGTGTGTGTGTGTGTGTGTGTGTGTGTGTGTGTGTGTGTGTGTGTGTGTGAAATCTGCCACAGCTCACAATGTCCTAGCAAAGCTGCTAGGACTATACTAAGGTCTCTTGGCTCCTTTTCCTGACTCTGAAAAGGAGACCGCAGAGCCAGAGTTGCAGGCCTTGGGAGTGGGTGGCTGGAGCAAGTTGCACATTCTCTCTGGTCTTGATTGCTTCATCTTTCATACAAAAGTGAGATGGGCAAAAGGGACTCCTCTGCTGGGCCCCGGGGCACACAGGAAGAGCCTGGTGGAAGCAGAGGCCTTTGAGCTCCCAGGTTCACCCTCCCTGGTTCAGGTCTGATGTTCCTACTGTCTTATCAGGACTTTAGCCAATCACATGGCCCCATGATCTCTGGGCCTTAATTTCCACCAATAAAAAAAAAAAAAAAAGGAAGACTAAGAGTCCTCACCTCCAGCTGGGCACCAATGGCTCATGCCTCTAATCTTAGCTACTCAGGAGTTGAGATCTGAAGATCGTGGTTTGAAGCCAGCCAAGGTAGGAAAGTCTGTGAGACTCTGATCTCCATTCAACTACTTAGAAAAAGTTGGAAATGGCACTTTGACTCAAGTGGTATAGTACTAGCTTTGAGCAAAAGAAGCTAAGGGACACAACCTGAGTCCCTGAGTTCAAACCCCAGGACCAGCAAAACAAAAACACTAGACAAAACAAAACAGAAGTCCTCTTTTCAGAGGGTGGTTGTGAGGATTAAATATGTCAGTCTATCAAAAAAAACCCTTTAGATAACATATATGTTCACTAATATGAATTACTGGTGATTATGGCGGGGAGCGGGGTGTTGTGCTAGTCCTGGGGTTAAAACTTTGAACCTAGGGGCTGGGAAGGTGGCTCAGTGGTAGAGTGCTTGCCTTGCATGCCTGAGGCCCTGGGTTTGATTCCCCAGCACCACAGACGCAAAAAGAAAAAAGCCAGAAGTGGCGCTGTGGCTCAAGTGGTAGAGCGCTAGCCTTGAGCTGAAGAGCTGAGGGACAGCGCCCAGGCCCAGAGTTCAGGCCCCACGACCGGACCCAAAACAAACAAACAAACAAAACTTTGAACCTAGACTCTGTCCTTTAGGTTTTTTACTCAAGGCTGGAGCTCTACCACAGCTTCACTTCTGGCTGTATTTTTGGGGGTTAACTGGAGGTAGGAATCTCACAGAACTTTGTGCCCAGGCTGGCTTCGAACCAGGATCCTCAAATCTCAGCCTCCTGAGTAGCTAGGATGACAGGCCTGAGCCACCCAGAGCCCTGTTATTTTTATGAGTCAGCTAGTAGAGTAGTGGAATAGAGTCTATCAGTTGGAGTATCTGGGTTGATAACTCAGAAGTGCTATATGGCCTTGGGCAACTGACTCATCATTTCTGTTTTCTTCTCTGTCAAAAGGAGAAGTGTGTTTGCAGGGTGCTGGTGGCTTATGCCTGTCATCCTAGCTACTCAGGAAGCTGAGATCTGAAGATCGAGGTTTGAAGCCAGCCCAGGCAGAAAAATCCCCTTGAGACTCTTATCTCCAATGAACAACTAAAAAACCAGAAGTGGTACTCTGGCTTAAATGGTAGAGCACTAACCTTGAGTACAAACAGGCCCAGGGACAGCACCCAGGCCCTGAGTTCAAGCCCTACAACTGCAAAAAGTTGGGGGGTAGGGGACACGCAGTGTGCAAGGCAAAAATAAAATAAAAGGAGCCAGAAATAGAGGTATGGCTCAAGTAGGACAGCACCAGCCTTGAGTAAGAAAAAGCCAAATGAGAACACAGGGTCCTGGGTTTAAGTCCCCAGTACTAGCACAAAAAAAGGGGGGTGGGGGGCAGGGGAAGTTTGTCTCTGAGGCTCAAGGGAGGGGCTTCACATACAGTGTGGCCTTAAGCATGGCCAGAAAGTGGGTGGGTGGGGGGACAAGAGGGATTACTAGGGACCCACAGAGAAGGTGTCTGCATGGAAGAGATGGAGACAGTTAGGGGCAGTTGTTTAGAGTGTCCATCTCTGCCTTGATGGATGCTGCCGTTGGTGGGAAGTCTGTTTGCAGATTTCTGCTGGAAACATGAATCAAGGACTGTTTGGAGAACACGTGCGTTCCCTCGGTCAAACATCTTCCCCCATGCTGGAGCCAAGGAGCCCAGGGAGGCTGTGTGTGTGTGTGTGTGTGTGTGTGTGTGTGTGTGTGTGTGTGTGTGTGTGGTGTGTGTGTGTGTGTGTGTGTGTGTGTGTGTGTGTGTGTGTGTCCCAGATTGTCCCCTGGGACAGACAGAGACACAGCCCCAGCCCTCCTTCCTGAGCTCAGCTCCAGCCAAGGATCCACACAATTTCAGGGACAGGCGCCCTGGTCTCAAAAAACCTCTAGAAAACAAGATAAGCATTGGACTCACCCAGAAATCACAGTAGGAGAGATAAGGACCCCATCTGCTTCCACTCTTGTCCCTCTGATCCTACACAGCAGTACCAAAGTGACCTTTAAAAATGTAAATCGTGGAGGCTCCCAGTCCGGGGCGGGGGGGGGGGGGGGGGGGGGGGGGGGGCCAAGCCTGCAAGTGACTTCCTTTGCCGTTCATCAAGATGACTCTCCTTCAACATGGCCTTTGAGACCCCTTACACCTCCCAGCCTTGTCACTGCTTGTTTTCTCCTCCAGCTACCTCCTCCCCACTGTGCCCTGCCCCTTCCAGTTTTGATCAGTCCCAGCAACTCCACCCCCCCTGCCCCCCCCCAAAATGTAGGCCAAGCTGGGCCTATGTGTGTATTCAGTTTTCACCACCTGACTGTTGGCTCCACAGAGTGAGGCAGGGCCTGCTTTTCACTGCAGAATATACCCAGGGCCCAGCACCATGCTTGCCAGGGTGTAAGACTCTGGAGGAATGTTCTTTGGGTATCTGAATGTTAAGCCATGAGAAGAAGGGATCTCCTGTTGGGGACATCTCTCATTTGACCTCAAACTCAAGGAGTGGTCTCCTTTTCCTCCTTGCTGGAGCTGTGTGTGTGTGTGGGGGGGGGGGGGGGGTTGTCTCCCAGTCCTAGGGTTTGAACTCAGGACCTGGGCACTGTCCTTGAGCTTTTTGCTCAAGGCTAACACTCAACCACTTTGCCTCACAGCAGCTCAATTTCTGTTTTCTCTTCTTCTTCTTCTTCTTCTTCTTCTTCTCTTCTTCTTCTTCTTCTTCTTCTTCTTCTTCTTCTTCTTCTTCTTCTTCTTCTTCTTCTTCTTCTTCTTCTTCTTCTTCTTCTTCTTCTTCTTCTTCTTCTTCTTCTTCTTCTTCTTCTTCTTCTTCTTCTTCTTCTTCTTCTTCTTGTTCTCCTCCTCCTCCTCCTCCTCCTCCTCCTCCTCCTCCTTCTTCCCTCCTCCTCCTCCTCCTCCTCCTCCTCCTCCTCCTCCTCATCCTCCTCCTCCTCCTCCTCCTCCTCCTCCTCCTCCTCCTCCTCCCTCCTCCTCCTCCTCCCTCCTCCTCCTCCTCCTCCTCCTCCTCCTCTTCTTCTTCTTCTTCTTCTTCTTCTTCTTCTTCTTCTTCTTCTTCTTCTTCTTCTTCTTGTTCTCCTCCTCCTCCTCCTCCTCCTTCTTCCCTCCTCCTCCTCCTCCTCCTCCTCCTCCTTCTTCTTCCCTCCTCCTCCTTCTTCTTCCCTCCTCCTCCTCCTCCTCCTCCTTCTTCTTCCCTCCTCCTCCTCCTTCTTCTTCCCTCCTCCTCCTCCTCCTCCTCCTCCTCCTCCTCCTCCTCCTTCTTCTTTCTTCTTTTCTTCTTCTTCTTCTTCTTCTTCTTCTTCTTCTTCTTCTTCTTCTTCTTCTTCTTCTTCTTCTTCTTCTTCTTCTTCTTCTTCTTCTTCTTCTTCTTCTTCTTGTTCTCCTCCTCCTCCTCCTCCTCCTCCTCCTCCTCCTCCTCCTCCTCTTTCTCCTCCTTCTTTTTGTAGTTCATTAGAGAGAAGAATTTCACAGACTTTCTTGCCCAGGCTAGCTTTGAACTGAGGTCCTCAGGTCTCAGCTTCCCGAGTAGCTAGGATGACAGGCATAAGCCACCTTAAGAGGAACTGCTGATTGGATAACTCAGGTCATATAAACCTCTTTGTGTCTACTCTCAAGAAAAAAAAAAAGAAAAAAGAAATTAGGGCAGTCTCCAACAAACCCTAACACAATTTTTTTTATATTCACATCCACATGATTTTTTCCTTCCATCAAATGTTCGGGGCCAATCCAAGAATCTGCCATGTCTAGAACTATGACTTTATATGTTTTCTAGATTATCTTTTTTTGTTGTTGTTGTTGGTCATGGGGCTTGAACTCTGGGCCTGAGCACTGTCCCTCAGCTCTTCAGCTCAAGACTAATCATTTTACCACTTGAGCCACAGCGACACTTCCTAGATTATCTTTTATCTGGGTTTTCTCTGAGATTATTTTAGGTTTTTGGCTATCATTTCTGTCTGCATTATTTATTTATTTTAATTAATTAACTTTTAATTTTATTATCTTAGTACTAGTCCTGGGGTTTGAACTCAAAACCTGGGCACTATCCCTGAGCTTCTTTTTACTCAAGGCTAGTACTCTACCACTGAGCCACAGATCCACTTCTGACTTTTTTCTGAGTAGTTTATTATAAATAAGATTCTCATGGACTTGCTTCCTGAGCTCACTATGAACCATGATCCTCAGATCTCAGCCTTATGAATAGTTAGAATTATAGGTGTGAGCCACTGGTGCTTGGCTAATTTATTTATTTTATTTTAATTTTAATTTTTTTTTTTTTGCCAGTCCTGGGTCTTGAACTCAGGGCCTGGGCACTGTCCCTGAGCTTCTTGCTAGCACTCTACCACTTAAACCACGGTGCCACTTTTAAGCCTTTTCTATTTATGTGGTACTGAGAAATCAAATCCAGGGCTTTATACATGCTAGGCAAGCACTCTACCACTAGGCCACATTCCCAGCCTAATTTATTTATTTTTGTGCTAGTTCTGGGGCTTGATCTCAGGGCCTCATGTTCTTATTTAGCATTTTTTTTTTCTGGCACTCCACCACTTCAGCCACAGCTTCATAACACGAGCCTCAGATCTCAGCCTCTTTTTTTTTTTTTTTTTTTGGTTGTGGGGTTTGAACTCTGGGCTTGAGCGCTGTCCCTTAGCTCTTCAGTTCAAGCACTCTACCACTTGAGCTACAGTGCCACTTCCGGTTTTCTGGTGGTTTA